>NW_027206069.1:717500-727500 GCF_024711535.1 Dipodomys merriami
GCAGGCCCTCGGCCCCAGGAGCAAGGCGGGGCAGCCCAGGCACCGGCAGGAGGGCCGGCAGGCCCCGAGTGCGTGTCCACTCGGCCTGCTGGAGAGTCACCGGGAGGGTGCGGGGTGGAGCGCCGGCCTTGGCCCGGGCATCTCCTCCTCATCTGCCTGGCCCCTCCTCCTCTCATCTGCCTGGCCCCTCCTCCTCTCATCTGCCTGGCTCCTCCTCCTCCTCATCTGCCTGGCCCCTCCTCCTCTCATCTGCCTGGCCCCTCCTCCTCCTCATCTGCCTGGCCCCTCCTCCTCTCATCTGCCTGGCTCCTCCTCCTCCTCATCTGCCTGGCCCCTCCTCCTCCTCATCTGCCTGGCCCCTCCTCCTCCTCATCTGCCTGGCCCCTCCTCCTCATCTGCCTGGCCCCTCCTCCTCTCATCTGCCTGGCCCCTCCTCCTCTCATCTGCCTGGCTCCTTCTCCTCCTCATCTGCCTGGCCCCTCCTCCTCCTCATCTGCCTGGCCCCTCCTCATTTGCCTGGCTCCTCCTCCTCATCTGCCTGGCCCCTCCTCCTCATCTGCCTGGCCCCTCCTCCTCTCATCTGCCTGGCCCCTCCTCCTCATCTGCCTGGCCCCTCCTCCTCTCATCTGCCTGGCTCCTCCTCCTCCTCATCTGCCTGGCCCCTCCTCCTCCTCATCTGCCTGGCCCCTCCTCCTCCTCATCTGCCTGGCCCCTCCTCCTCATCTGCCTGGCCCCTCCTCCTCTCATCTGCCTGGCCCCTCCTCCTCATCTGCCTGGCCCCTTCTCCTCTCATCTGCCTGGCCCCTCCTCCTCCTCATCTGCCTGGCCCCTCCTCCTCATCTGCCTGGCCCCTCCTCCTCCTCATCTGCCTGGCCCCTCCTCCTCCTCATCTGCCTGGCCCCTCCTCCTCTCATCTGCCTGGCCCCTCCTCCTCCTCATCTGCCTGGCCCCTCCTCCTCATCTGCCTGGCCCCTCCTCCTCTCATCTGCCTGGCCCCTCCTCCTCCTCATCTGCCTGGCCCCTCCTCCTCCTCATCTGCCTGGCCCCTCCTCCTCCTCATCTGCCTGGCCCCTCCTCCTCCTCATCTGCCTGGCCCCTCCTCCTCTCATCTGCCTGGCTCCTCCTCCTCCTCATCTGCCTGGCCCCTCCTCCTCCTCATCTGCCTGGCCCCTCCTCATTTGCCTGGCTCCTCCTCCTCATCTGCCTGGCTCCTCCTCCTCCTCACTTGCCTGGCTCCTCTTCTCATTTGCCTGGCTCCTCTTCCTCATTTGCCTGGCTCCTCCTCCTCATTTGCCTGGCTCCTCCTCTCATCTGCCTGGCTCCTCTTCCTCATTTGCCTGGCTCCTCCTCCTCATTTGCCTGGCTCCTCCTCTCATCTGCCTGGCCCCTCCTCCTCTCATCTGCCTGGCTCCTCCTCTCATCTACCTGGCTCCTCCTCTCATTTGCCTGGCTCCTCCTCCTCCTCTCATTTGCCTGGCCCCTCCTCCTCACCTGCCTGGCTCCTCCTCTCATTTGCCTGGCCCCTCCTCCTCATCTGCCTGGCTCCTCCTCTCATTTGCCTGGCCCCTCCTCCTCACCTGCCTGGCTCCTCCTCTCATTTGCCTGGCCCCTCCTCCTCACCTGCCTGGCTCCTCCTCTCATTTGCCTGGCCCCTCCTCCTCATCTGCCTGGCTCCTCCTCTCATTTGCCTGGCTCCTCCTCTTCCTCCATTTGCCTGGCTCCTCCTCTCATCTGCCTAGCCCCTCCTCCTCATTTGCCTGGCGCCTCCTCTCATTTGCCTGGCCCCTCCTCCTCTCCTGAATCACGGCTCTGTTGCTGCAGCTCGGGATGGTTCACTTTATTAGCCCCATTTGGAAGGATCACACATTTTCATCTTGCAGTGGCCGGGGAGGGCGGCCTGATGGATCCTGGGCCTTCGTCAGCTTGTCTGGACACGGGCTGCTGCTGCTCCACTCCTGGGCCCCGAGCAGTGGCTTTTAGGGAATATTTGGGGGTCCAGGCGCCTCGGGACAGTCTTGGAAGCAACCTGCGGGAGAAGAGTGCCCAGTGGTGTCCGTCCTAGCCTGTGGGTCCCCAGAGGGCCGCGTCCACTGCCTGCGGTCACTCCCGCCAGCCCTGGCATGGCCGTCCTCCTGTTCACTACCGCCTCTGTGTTCCAGAGCCGCCTTCTGCTTTTCCGAGTGCATCGTCCCTGAAGGACGAGGCTGGGGGGTGTGGCAGGCACAGGAGGGCTGCGTACCCCAGAGTCTTCACTCAGGAGCAGAGGAGGGAACCACGGGGTTGGGGGAGCGTAGGTACAATGAATGGGGAAACGGAGGTCCGAGATGGCGACCCGGGGCTCGAGAGCATGGCTTTGTGCGCTGCGTGTGGCAGGGGCCAGGGCTTCCCTGCGCCAGGCTGGGCAGGGCCCATGGGCAGAGCTGTGGCCAGCTGCCCCCGGGGTGGGCCTGCTCCCCAGCGGCATGTGCGCTCACTCCCAAATTCACGCCAGCCAGGAGGAGCGGAAGGTGGGGGCAGGGCTCTGGGCCAGCAGGGCCGGGGCCACAGGCTCCGCCAGGCATCTGCTCTCAGGAGCGCTAGCCCTGGTCACCAGCCACCGGCGCAGAAGATTCTGGGACCCTTGACTCACAAAGCACCACCTTCACCGCTTGGATGGTCACAGAAGCCGGGAGGCTGAAGCCACGCTACCGGGGAGCCTGTGCGGGGGAGTCGGCCAGGGGCCGAGAGAATGCTGATTATACTTTCGGAACAATAACATGGCTCAGGAAGGACAGATTGAGCTCCAGGAAGGAGAATCCGATCAGCCAGCAGGCGTCCTCGGCCTGGGCCCTGCAGGGTACATTCATGTGCCATTTATTGCCATTCGCCTCTGGGGACTGAGCCCGTGACCGTCACCCATTCTTCTCCTGAGCTGCTGTGGCAAATGGTCCTACTGGTGGACTGGAGCCCTCTCTGGGGGAGTGAGGGCCGCTCACCCCGCTGCGCCCCCCAGCCCTCCTCCCAGGGCCCCAGGACCATGGCACAGGACCCCTGGAGAAGTGGATTCCAGTAACCTTGGGGTTGGCTGGTGTGCATGGGCGATGGGCCACCAGGTGGCGATGGAGGACCAGCCAGGGCAGGGGGCACCCAGTCGGGAGGCCGGCTGGAGGCCGGCTGGAGGCCGGCTCCTCTGTTACGGATGAGGCCAGTCCATCCCAGAGCTCAGATTCCAAGAGCCCAGCAAGAACACCTGGGGCGAGTCTAGACCCAGAAGAATCCATGGAGTGTCTGAACCGAGGGTGGCCTTTACACCTGGCCCTGGTGTCCACTCTCCCTCCTTCCCTTCCTCCAGAGTCAGGCCCCCATGTCCACCCTCCCTCCCTAGCCAGGACTCCCATGTCCACCCTCCCTCCCTAGCCATGCCCCGTGTCCACCCTCCCTCCTTAGGCTGGGTCCTCACCCCCTTACTGTCCGGGGGACAGGGTGGGTGCTTCTGCGTCTCTTTGGTCTGAAAGGGGAGAACAGATGACCGGGCTGGCCTGTCTCCTCCTGGGACAGGGGGAGAGTCCTGAGGTCACCAGCCCTGTGGCTGGCAGCGAGACCACCGCTATGAACCTAGAGAGACTGGCTTATCCCTAAGCAAGCGTGGGTCCCGGACCTCAGCGGGCCCTGGGTGCTGGCCTCCCTAGAGCCGCCCCAGCAGGGCTCTGAGAGTTTGTGAGGTTGGTGGGAGACCGCCAGCAGGGGTCAGAGGTGGGGCCAGCCCTGCGGCTGTGGGTGGGAGGTATTTAGCGTCCTTGCTCCTCCTGGATATGGTCCTGGAACCAACGTCCCGTGACTTGAAGGAGGACACAGCCCTTTGGGTGGAACGGGGTTTGAACTCAGGACCTCAGGTTGCCAGACGGGTGTTCTGCTGCTCCGGCTGTGCCCTCATCCCACGGAGGGCTCTTTGCTGGGTACTCAGAGCCCTTGGAAAGCCTGCCCTGCCCTTCAGGACAGGAAGGGGGTGAACTTAAATCCAGACGCAGAGGGCGCCCCTCCACCAGGCTGCGGGCTGGGTGGGGCCGATGGACTGGGGGTCGTCCCGGGGTGCGGGGCGGCCCGGCTCTGGGGGAGAGCGCACCGTGCGCCTGGAGGCAGCCGCAGCTCCATAAACTTCTCCGGTGAGGTGACAGGCCGCCCGCCACTGCCGGCCTCATCTCAATTCATTTTCCCCTCCACCCACGGTCCGGCCCAGCCAGGCTCACGCGCGTGAGTGTGTGTGGGGGGGGTTCTGAAAAATGGCCTGCCAGCGGCGCTTATTCAAATCCCGGGTGATTTATGAGTGTGGACAGCTTTAAGGCCGCCGTGGAGCGGGTCGTCAGCCAGACTGCTGAACTGACACTTTCCAAAGTGAGCGCAAAGGCGCGCCGGGGCGGGCCCAGCCCCGCACCACCAGCCGGGCGCCGGGCCCCCGCCGCCCCCCCTACCAGGGACGGGGCCTGAGCGTGTGCGGCCCCTGCGTGGACCTGGGGTGTCCTGTGGGCCTGCAGCGTGAACACAGAGCAGGGGAGGCACTGCCAGTGTGGGGATCACTGGGCACAGGGTGCTGTGACTCCAGGGCCTGGCCAGGCCACTCAGCCCTGACCAGCCCTGACCCAGGGATGGCAGGAGCTGCTGTCCAGGGGAGGCTGGTGTGCGTGCGTGTGAGTAGGAGTGCGTGCGGTCTGGAGCAGCGGCTGCAGGGTTTGAGGCAGGGGCAGGCAGCTTGGAGTCCAGTGCTAGGCCCTGGCCTGACGCAGCCACCATGGGGGTTAAGGGTAGGGGATGCAGGATGGGGATGGGGTCAAGGGGGGGCTGCCCTGCACCCCGGCTCTGCCATGGCCTGCTCCGGCCTCACACAGCCGCGTGGGGACCCGCCAGCACGCTCTCAGAATTTCCTAAGCTCAGCTGATCAGTGAGAAGAGGCTGTGGCCCGGCCAGTGGCCCGGCTGTCCACATGGTGAGACCCAAGAAGACACTGACGTCAGAGCTCTGGCGTCCATGTGGCCGTGAGAACGTGAGTAGATCTTGGCGCACGGTTTACACGTGTGCAGGCCTTGTACCTGGGAACACACAGGTTTGTGCACAGTGTCTGGCGCCACACGGAGGGTGTGGCACCTGTGTGTGTAAGGCTGTGCGTGTGTGCGTGTGCGTGTGCAGGGGACAGGGCTGACTCCTGGCTCCGGGGGTGGACGGCACCCCTGCCTGCGGTAGGTGCGGGTGTCCCGGAGCAGGGTCCTCTTGGTGTGGCCGCTGAGGGCCTCTGGAGGACACTTGGGAGCTGATGTCCAGCTTTTGAGGTGGGGAGCCCTGGTGTGGGGTGGGGGACCGGGAAGGGCACGGAGCCCTGGCCCTGTGGGCTCCGGCCCCGTCAGGAACGCGGGTGGCCTGGAGGAAGGTGTGGGGCGGTGGGAGCGGGCCCCGGGCAGCTGGGGCTCTCGTCACCGGCAGCGGAGTCTGCCAGGACGGGAGCGGCGTCCCTTGGCGTGTGTGACCCCTCCCAGAGATGTCCCACAGGCAGAGCCCAGCTCCCCCTGGCAGGAGCAGGCCTGTGCCCCCCCTCGAGGGGCTGCAGCCGGCCAGGGCCCCAGGGCCCTGCTGCTGGTGGAGCCGGGGCAGCCTCGGGGCGGCCTGAGGACAGCCTGGCTTAGGAGGCAGCACGTGGCTCTCCGAATGCCGTGGCACCCTCACAGGTGACATCGCAGCAGGGCTGGGCACGGACAGATGGTGGCCACCTGGGAGGGAGGCGCTGAAGGAGGACAGCTGGGAGCAGGGCGAGGGAGGGAGTAGGAAGAGGACCAGGGCTCTGGGCAGGCTCTGGGCTCTGCTCTGCGCTTGGCCTAGCAGCCGAGGGGAAGGTGATCCTGGCAGGTGAGCGGCGCTGTGGTGCTGTGGATTGGTGCAGTCTGGGAGGTGGCCCCTGCCGGGCGGCCGGACGTTACCCGATGTTCCCAAGACCAGCACCTGCTGTGCCTGGACGACAAGGGTGCCACTGCCACCGGCCCAGAAATGAGGCTGTGGGTCACAAGTGCAAACCTGCAGCTAGTGAATATTTAACAATGCCTAACAAAAGCGCATGCATAATTAACCAGGCGGCAGAGGGAGCTGGAATAATTTGTCTTCTTAAAGGGGATTTGGTAATTTGTTAAGCTGTTTTGAAATCTGCAGTCTAGCTGCTGGAGCCGCTCTGATTTCTAAATTAATTTGTGTGATTTAGAAAGTGGAGCCGCCCGGTTCTGGGGTGGCCGCACCGCGGGCGGCCAGAGGTTCTGCGGCGCTGGCTCCTTCTCTTTCTGTTGTGTTGACGGATGGATTGGTGCACGCATTCCTGGAGCCCCCTGCGGGTGCTGTCCGTGGCCCCCGACTCTGTGTGCGGGATCTGTGGCAGGGGCCCTGGGCCCTCCCGGTGGTGTCACCCACCGCCCTGCTCACCGCTGGCTGAGGTGGTGGGCGCTCACCTGAGCGGCCCGCAGACCCCGGGCCGCAGGAAGCACAGCTCTGGGGCTCACCGTGACGGCAATGGACCAGGCAGCCAGGGTCTGGAAGGTGAGGTGCGATTCAGGTCACCGAGGGTGACCCCGGAGGAGCCCACCCAGCCCCAGGCTCAGGTTCCTAAGCCGTGTGCCCTGCTGCGGGACACTGACCGGGAGCCTGTGTCACAGCTGGAGACCCCTGCCAAGCCCCACGGGGCCTTCAAAGACCCTGCCCCCTCCCGCTGGGGGTGGGAGGCAGGTGGGGGGAGGGGCTGTGCTGTGAGGGAGACTGACTGGTGGCCAGGAAGGACCTGCCCATCCAGACTAGGACCAGAACACGCCCTCCTACCAGGAAGCAGCCAGGCCACGCCCACCAGGCCACGCCCCTCCCACCAGGAAGCAGCCAGGCCACACCCTCCCACCAGGAAGCCACCAGGCCACGCCCCTCCCACCAGGAAGCAGCCAGGCCACGCCCACCAGGAAGCCACCAGGCCACGCCCCTCCCACCAGGAAGCAGCCAGGCCACGCCCCTCCCACCAGGAAACAGCCAGGCCACGCCCCTCCCACCAGGAAGCAGCCAGGCCACGCCCACCAGGCCACACACCTCCCACCAGGAAGCAGCCAGGCCACGCCCCTCCCACCAGGAAGCAGCCAGGCCACGCCCCTCCCACCAGGAAGCAGCCAGGCCACGCCCCTCCTACCTGGAAGCAGCCAGGCCACGCCCCTCCTACCTGGAAGCAGCCAGGCCACGCCCCTCCTACCTGGAAGCAGCCAGGCCACGCCCCTCCCACCAGGAAGCAGCAGTGTCATCACCTGCTGACGTTTTCCCTGCGGTCCTTCTTTCTTCCCTGGGGGCCTGGGTCTCCCCTGATCACTGTGTCACCTGCCCAGCTGAGCCTGTCCTCATCAAAGGGGTTTCCGGGGTGGGTGAGTGCGGAGCAGGCCTGGTTCTCACCGTGTGGCGTGGGGCTCCAGCCGTGGCAGGGCCTCGGTTTGCCGCTGTGCCCGACAGGTGGCATCTGCTTTGCACTCTGGGCTTGGTGCCCCGGACAGATGCAGCCTCTGCCCACAATCGCCAGACGGGGAGGCGGGGGAGGACCTGGGGGAGGACCTGGGAGGAGCTGAGGGTGGCCGGGTCCGCCCGGCCGGGGCAGGCCCGGAGCAGGGCTGCGTTACAGCGAGCATGCGGGGCTGGCGTGGGGAGGGGGATGAGGAAGCCGGAGTCAGAGCCTTGAGTCAGACTCCAGGTAGCTGGCAGCCAGACAGCACGCATCTTCCTGGAAAGGAGCAGAGGTAGGGATGGTCTCGGCTGTGTGACATCTGACCTTGAAGCTCTCTGGGGCCCAGCAGGGGAAACTGAGGCTGGGAGGGGGCCTGCTCAGGGCTGCGCTGGGCGGGGCCTCACAGGAGCTGATTGGGCCCCTCACCTGGGGAGGCCCTGGCCCGGCCTGGCCGCCCTGTCCTCTCCCCTGGGGCTCTTCATGGAGGCCGCCAAGCCTCCAGCCTCCTCTTTGTTCTGCCCGCCCGCGAAGCCCTCCCCGGCACTCTCTCCACGGCTCGGTGAGTCCTGAAATTCTCTTTCCATTAAAAATAAATGCCCCATTTTATCTGCCTGAAATGGCTCTACTCTCTGATTGTCTTTTCCACGAAGGCGTATATGGAGAACTATAAAATCATAATACAACTATTAATCCCCTGTATCTGCTTGTACCTAATTTTTATTAAAAATATCCTGGGCGCCAGCTGCCTTGTAAATTAAGGTGAGGATGAAAGTCTGTGTCTTGATTAGCCACGAAGGGAAAGAGCGTTGGGTGGAGGAGGCCCGCTCTGGCGGGCAGGCCACAGCCACGGGCCGGGCCGGCTCTGGAGGGCAGGCCACAGCCACGGGCCGGGCCGGCTCTGGAGGGCAGGCCACAGCCACGGGCCGGGCCCGCTCTGGAGGGCAGGCCACAGCCACGGGCCGGGCCGGCTCTGGCGGGCAGGACACAGCCACGGGCCGGGCCGGCTCTGGTTCCCAGAGGGGCGAGGCCCACACGTGGCTCTGTCCCCCACCCCCACCGGGGCAGGCCGCTGCCCGGCTGCGCTTCGTGGAGCTCTGACCCACGTAGACAAACTTCCCCACTTGGCGCCTCCTTCTTAGACCGCGGCAGCAGGCGCTGTGCGTGGTTTTCACACCCGCCGTCCCCCGAGGCCTGCTGAGCGAGTCCTGAGGAACGCTCCCGCTCCCGGGCCTCCAGCCTCAGCCGGCACTGGCCAACAGGACTGCAGGGCAGACCCGGGGCAAGGCCCTCCCAGCAGAGTGGAGGTGAGGAGCCTGGGCCCGGGAGGGGCTGCCACCCTGCAGTGGCATGTGCCATTGGCTCTGCTCTCAGCCACCCAGGCCTGTCTGCTCCAGGGAGGCCAGCCAGGGCCGGGCCCCAAGTGCTCGCGGCGCCGCCACGTGTTTTGTGGCCCCCAGTGGCTGCCCTCTGCGCGGCCGGAGCCCCTCCAACTCAGCCTCCCGACAGGGCTCCAGCCCCACCTCTCCCTGAGAGCCACCCGGGCTCCGCAAGCTGGCACGGAGGGTGGTGCCTGCTGACCCGGGCCGGCCCCCAGCTGGGGTGGCAGGCTGGGTGGTGAGCGACCTCCTTGCTCTTCTTACCGGATGAGGGGACCCCGCGGATCCTGCCCACTCCTGGGGCCCAGGGCGAGAGGAGCAGAGGCATAAGCTGCGTTTTAATCACTCCTTTCCACAGCAGGGCACGTCCCCCCGAAGCCCCCAGGGCGCGGCCTGGGGACAGCCCAACAATCTCCCTCAGATGCGGAGCCTGGAGTCCGCCTTCCCCGCGGATGAGCTGACTACAAAGCCGATTCAGCTCCCGGCGCCTCCTCAGCCGCCCAGCGGGCCACAGTGCTGCAGGGCGCAGTGGGGGGGACAGGCCAGGGCCGGCCCGGGTGAGCCGTGCACCTTGGGCTGAGGCCAACCCTCCCCTCCCCAGCTGAGGGACCCCCCTCCCCTGCCCTCGGCTGGCCCCCAGGCCTGCCTGCAGGACAGAGACCACCTTGTGACTCAGCGAGGACCGGGCAGCCGGTGCTTCAGCTGGCACCTGCTTCGGTGCTTCGGTGCTTCGGTGCCCTGCTTAGGAACGGGTTAGCACACGGCCACGTGCCTCACGAAGCCCTGTTTAGAATTCGCTGCTTGTTCTTATGTCTTGGACGTCTGGAGGGAGCAGGCTCTTGGGGTTCCTGCTGTCTCTGTCCTTCGTCCCACGTAGCTTCCTCTCTGCAGAGAGCTCGGGGCCTGGGGCAGCCATGCTCCAAATCCAGCAGGCCGGAGGAAGGGCAGACTCGGAGGGGGGAAGGGAAGAAAGCCACCAGGCCCCCCTGAAAGCCAAAGGCAGCCCCCTCCCCTGCACGGAGCTCAGGGCAGCCCTGGCCAGGTGAGGTGCAGAACTTCTGCAGCCTGGGTAGGCATGGGGGGAGGCTTAGGCCCCCCACAGGATCCTGTGGTGTGACTCCCCTCCTTGATGTGGGTCAGGATCCACTCC
>NW_027206069.1:732500-900000 GCF_024711535.1 Dipodomys merriami
GGTCCAGGCTCCTTGGAGGAGGCCCTTTAGGATGCACTTCACGCCCGCAGTCTGTCCATCTGCAGTCTGCCCGGCTCTTCTGGTGGGAGCAGCCCTGCGGAGGAGGAGGAGGAGGAAGAGCTGAAGGAAGGGCTTGGAGTGTCAGGAGCCCAGGGAGGTAAAGAGGCTGGGAGAGGCTGGGAGGCAGAGGGCACTGTCCTCAAGGGTGGGGAAGGGCACGGTGGACTCTGGGAGGGGCCGCCCTGTGCCGGGGCGGTGGGAAGGTGGGGCCCTGAGCCCTGTGCCCTGTGCCGGGGCGGTGGTGAGGGCTCCCCACCCCTCACGCCCACCGGGGCATCCATGGCTCCTCCTGAAACACGTCTCCAGCCTCAGCTAACAGCACGGCTGGGAGCGGAGGGCACCGGCCATGCGCCGGCCTCCTCCTCCATGGCTGTGTGCCTCCTTGCCACCTGCAACTCAGGACACGGAGCTTAGTCCTGACGGCTTCTGTGCGGGCTGGCTCCTTCCTTCCTTCCTCCCTTCCTTCCTTCCTTCCTCCCTCCCTCCCTCCCTTCCTTCCTTCCTTCCTTCCTTCCTTCCTTCCTTCCTTCCTTCCTTCCTTCCTCCCTCCCTCCCTTCCTTCCTTCCTCCCTTCCTTCCTTCCTTCCTTCCTTCCTTCCTTCCTTCCTTCCTTCCTTCCTTCCTTCCTCCCTTCCTCCCCTCCTTCCTCCCTCCCTCCCTCTCTTTCTCCTTCCTTCCCTCCCTCCTTCCCTTCTTTCTTTCTCTCTTTCTTCTCTCTTTCTTGGTGTTCGTGTGCATGTGTGTGTGTATGTGAGTACATGTGTGTGTGCACACGTGGGGATGGGTGTGTGTTGTACTCAGAGCTAGGCATTGCTGTCTTTATTATTATTATTATTTGTTGTTGTTATTTGCAGGCGTGGTCTCACGTTTTGCCTGGAGATGACCTCAGACGGTGATTCATGAGGTGTTTGCTCAGTAGCTGGGATTATCGGCGTGAGCCACTGCACCCCCGCAAACGGGCACTTATTTATTTTGACAGAAGAGGTGGAGGTGTGGAAATGCCACTCACGCTTGGGCACAGGGGTGGCAGGACTGGCTGTTAGGGCCAAAAAGCTGCCAAGAAGCAGATGCCCGGGGGCTGGGGAGCCGGGGAGCCGGAGCCCGGCCCACGGGGGCTGGGGGAGCCGGGGAGACGGAGCCCGGCCCACGGGGGCTGGGGGAGCTGGGGAGACGGAGCCCGGCCCACAGAGGAGGAAAGAGGGGCTCCCCGGGTGGATTTCTGTCTAGGAGAAGGACCACACACACACACACACACACACACACACACACACACACACACACACACACACACACACACACACACACACACGACTATCCCTAAGTCCACAGCCTCCACTCAAAATGTGAAAACTAGCCGCTGGCATCTGAAGGCGAGGTGGCGGGTGCGCCTGGGGCCGGCGCTGCCCTCAGCCGTGTTTTGTTTCTTGGCCGTGGCACTGCTTACACGAGGTTCACTTTCTAGATTCGGGGGTATGTTACCTGCGCCTCGAAGCTGAGGCCTTGTCATGGTTTTTTGTGGGTCTTTAATTGTTCCTCAGAATCAAATTACCCCTTGTTCCTTTCAGTACCGTAAACTTTGTCTGCTATGAATGGTCACCAACGCTTTCCTTGTTCACATTTGCCAAACATAGCCCTGCTCTCTCTCCCCTCTAAGAGGCAAGTGTTTTATTTTAGGTGTACCTTGGGTAGAAAGTGTATACTTGGATTGCTATTTAGGCTATTTATTGTCAAAAGGGACGTGTTTGTTGAAGCATCTGTTATTTGTGTTCTGTTTTCCTTTTCTCTCTGTCTCTGGTTTACTATTTTATTTTTTTCTCGAGTTCTGGGAAGGCTTAGCTCTCATTTACATTCTCTTGGTGCTGATTTCTAAGTTTAAAATGTATTTTTAAACAGCTTTGTTGAGGTATAATTGACATGCAATTAACTGCACATATTTAAGTGGGCAATTTGATGCATTTTGCTGCTTGTATGAGCCTGTGAGACCATTTCCACAAGCAGTGCGAGCGAGCACATGCTCCCCAGCCCCCCCACTCTCAGGCCTCGGCCTCTGCCGCCTCCCCCCACCCCGCTTCCTCTCAACACAGGTTAATTTATGTATTCTAGGACAATGTCCACATAGAGCCACACACAGCTAGTGTGTGTGTGTGTGTGTGTGTGTTGCAGGTGCTGGGGCTTGAACTCAGGGTCGTGAGCTCTTGCTAGGCTTCTTTGTCAAGGCTAGCACTCTGCCACTTGAGTCACGGCTCCACTTGTGGCTTTCTGGGGGTTCACTGGAGATAAGAGCCTCACAGACTTTCCTGCTGGGCTGGCTTTGAACTGTGACTCCCAGATCTCCGTCTCCTGAGTAGCTGGGATCACAGGCATGAGCCACCGGCGCCGGCCCTTGGTTTCCAATCCGACCTCTCAGGGGGAGGACAATCCCCGTGGGATCCCTTCCTGCGGTGCGGGAGCCGCTGGCCCCGCAGTGCTGCCCGGGGAGGAGGCAAGCGCATCTTCAGGCCCGCGCTGAGCTTGCATCCCAGGCTGGATGCTGCCACTCCAGGCTCTTTCCTCTGCTCCATGCATGTTTAGCTTTCTAGAAAACAGCAAACTTTCCAGAGAGCCTGAGCCACGACCTTCTGGGCGGGTGGAGGTGAGCCCGGGACCCTCCCCCCGCCCATCCCCCACGGCTCCCGCCACCCAGGGCTTCTCTGGCAGGTGCGTGGCGTCTGCCATTATGGTTTTAATTTGCAGGTTTGTGACCGGTGATGGCGTTGAGAAGCTTTTCCTGTGCTTATTTGCTGCTTGAATATTCTTAGTGAAATATTTGCTCAACCTCCTGTCCTTCCCTCTCCTTGATTTCCAAATTGGATTGGGATGTGTGAAACCAACAACAAGGTGAGAAAACCCAGCCCTGCCACAACTCCTGGTAGAGAAAAATGGGCCGCACATCCGAGTTCAGACCATGATCTAGACTGACTTAAAAAATCAAGACCCCACAATACCCCAATTAGAGGAACCAAACAGTATAAAGACATAGATACGTTTAAGTGAAATGCTAGAAGCTGCGTGTGGTTGTATATACCTCTAGTCTTGGCTACTGGAGAGGCAGGTGTAGGAGGACTGCAATCCGAGGCCAGCTTAGGCACTGCTTGACTGAGATTCCAGGTTGGTGAAAAGCAAAGGTGACACACACACACACACACGCACACGCACACACGTACACGCACATGCATACACACACACGCACACGCACACACACACGCACACGCACACACACACACACACGCGCGCACGCACACACACACACACAGTAGGATCCTGGTGTAGATGCTCGGGGCCTTGACTTCAATCCCAAATACAAGAACAATATAAAAAAAAGGAAAAAGAAGAAAAGAGAAGCACCTGTTGGTTCCGGCACCGCGTGTGTCAGAGCAGGCGAGAGTGCTTTGAGGGCCGAGCCGTTTCACGGGGAGGCTGTTCATGAATCCAAGGACACTGTCCTCCTCACCGATGCTCCCAACCCGAGCCAGGGCTGCCATACACTGACAACAAGTATCGGCAGAACTCCAAGGAGACAGAGCCAGGGGCACAGCTATGCCCTTTCTTGATACATGACGGAACAAGCAGGAAGAAATATCCAAGGTAGACAGACTCTCACTCTGCCAACCAAGCCACCTAACTGACACCCACAGGCTGTGGGCAGGGTGGGGGTCTACTTCCTGCCATGGCTCCGTGGTGAAGCCCCCACCTGGGGCGTGTGAGGCCCTGAGTTCAAGCCCAGCACTGTCAGAGTAAAAAGGAATAATGTGCACTCTCCTCCAGCAAACACGGACAACTCCCCAGCAGACCGAATCCCGGGCCGCCCGGCGGGACTCCACGCCGTGAAAGAGCTTCAGGTTACACAAAGTGTTTCTTTGGCTGTGTCGGTTCTCAGACACCAGCCACAAAAGGAGATCTGAAAACCCACATGCTCCCACTCAGCCGGTGGACTAGAGGTGCGGCTGGAGAGCGTCAGGCCAGTGTTCTGAGGTTTGGAGAGAAACAGGTTTCGGCATCTGTGGGGCATCGTGGGCGTCATGGGCGTTGTGGGCGGGTCTTCATGGGCACTGGGGAGTGTTAAAACGTGTTCATTCTATGACAGGAAGACTGAAGCGAGTAACCCCCTCCTCTACCCCACCAAACCAGAGAACAAGAGGAGGCGACCCAGCGTTAGCCGAGAGAAGGAGGGGCGAGTCCAGAGAGAAGACCTGTGAAGGACAAAGCCCATCAGCAAGGAAGTCACAGAGACAAACCACAAGCCCAGCAGCCAGCTGCCTGTGATGCTCAGCTGACTGACGCATCTCCCACCGGATTTACCAGGGGCAAGCAGAGAGGGGACACCAGGTCAATGCCAGGAGCAAGAAGAGCAGCACCACCGCAGCTCCGCACACGTTAAAGGGTGAAGGAAGATCGGAGCACAGCTGCTCACAGCTCCATCCACGCTGCGTGGGAGGTGGAGAGCAGGGGTCAGCAAGACCACCTGAATTCTCCTGCCCCACGGCTGGGAACGATACTTCCGCTCCACATTCGCCTGTGGTAGCCAGTGCAATGAGGCAAGAAAAAAAATAAAGAACATCAGACTGGAAAGGGAAAACCAAAACTCTTCACCTACTGATCATCCACATAGAAGAGCTAAAAACCACCAGAAATGGCACTAGTAATGAAAATTTCTGACTGCTAAGATATAAAATAATACATAGTTGTGTGCGAAATGATGGATATTATATATATATATATCTAAAGATATCAAATGATTTACAAGATGTTAAAATACAAAACAGCATAAGTATATAGAAATATTCATGTATTCCTGTACAAAGTCAATTAACAAAATCAACTGTTTCCATGCACTAATAGTGAATAGTAAGAAATTAAAATGAAAAGCATCACTTACAAACATGAAATAAATACTTGGAGAGAAATTTGTGCACTGAAAAACTCATGCACCAAAGACTTCAAAGGCCTTCCAAATAGCCATCTGCACCCAGACAGAGGCCGTGAGCAGCCGGCTCTGGGGAGGACGGCATCCCAGCGGGCCAGGGATGAGAACGGAGCTGCTGGGTAAAGGGGGTTGTTCAAAACCACATCTAGGGAACACCATTCTTAATTGTAGAACTCTCCCTGCACAAACAAAAACGTCTGTTTTCTGTCCGCTCTGTTGGGCTGGTGCTGGAAGCGGGGAAGGACAGGGATGATGAGCCCCACAGACCCACAGCGAGCAAAGCAAGCAAGCCACGAGGAAATGGCCGGAAACCTAGAGAACCAAGAAAGCGTCTTTAAGGTCACAAACCCGAGGCCCAGGCTCCACGGAGGGCTTGGGAGCAGCGGCGGGGGCTGAGGACGCGGTGGGGCGGGGCTGGCAGGGCTCCTGGCCACGCGGGCTGGGCCTGCCCCGCGGAGGAGCGGGGTGGGTGTCCCGGGCCTGGCACCGTGCTGGTGTCACCAGAGCAACCGTCTTCCTGTCTGCACCCCGTGTGTCATGCTGCGTCGTGACCGCACACTGTGAAATTTATTTGGAGAACAGAGCGACGTGTCAGGACCCTGTGGCACTGAAGGGAGTGTTAATTTCTGCCAGGAGGGCCTGGAGACTGGGGACGGGCGCGGGGAGCTGCGTTCAGGAAGGAATGCCGAAGTCACTTGCACTGCCACGGCGGGAGACGGAGGACTGAATGTGGCCTCGTAACACAAGGGAGTATTATGTAGCAGTGGAAAGGAACTACAGCTGCGTGCAAAGCTGTTCTAGAGATGAGGCCAGTGCGGGGGCAGGTCTCTGGAGAATACACAGGGCATGATTGCTGTTCGGGTTTGAACTCAGGACCTTGCGCCTCTCCGGCAGCGCTCCACCACGTGAGCCAGGGCCTGGTGCTTTTTGCTGTGATTATTTTTGAGATACGCCCCCTCCCTTTCTGCAGGCTGGTCTGGTCTGGCGAGCTTCCTGCTTTGCTCCCAGAACAGCTGGGATGACAGGTGCACACTACCGTGCCCAGATTTATTGGTTGAGATGCAGCCTTGTAAACTTTTGCTGTGGCTGACACTGTTTTTATAAAGCTTGAAACCCAGCAAAAGCAAACATTGTATTTAGGAATATTCGTGTGACCGGGGAGGGAGACTCGGGCATGTGGTGTGGGATGGGACTTGGTGCTGGAGCGTGTGTGTGTGTGTGTGTGTGTGTGTGTGTGTGTGTGTGTGTGTGTGTGTGTGTGTGTGGTGTGGGATGGGACTTGGTGCTGGAGCGTGTGTGTGTGTGTGTGTGTGTGTGTGTGTGTGTGTGTGTGTGTGTGTGTAGGAGGGGCTGCACCTGTCTCTTGGGGGTAATCTCCTCTCCTGATGGATGGCCCCTGTGTTGTGGTGAAGGGATTCTGGGGCTCCAGGACACAGCGCCAGGCGCTGAGCTAACGGCCCAGGTCCCGGGCCGGTGTCTGCTCTGCACAGTCCAGGTCATCTGGCCCCGGGCAGCACCGTGAACCGCCGGGCCCGCTGAGCAGAGGGACGATGCGCGAGCTGGGCAGGCATGATCGCTCCCCCGCGTGGAGTGGCCGCTCAGCTCACGAGCGGCTTCTTTCTGGGCTCTGCTTGGACGGCAGTGGGCTGTGCTGACCCACGGGGTGGAGACCAAGCCATTGCCTGGACTGCGGGGCGACTGTGTCTGAGAAATCAGACCCAGGATTCCTGAAAAACCCGCCGGGCAGATGCGTCTCCACTGAAGCCTGCCGGTCCTTTAAGGAAAAGGAACTACAATGTGTCTGGAAGAGAGAGGCCTTCCTGGCGGGCCAGCGTGCAAGACAGAAAACACGACCAGGAGACTGTGGACCAACGCCTCCTGGACACAGACGCAAGAAGATCAAAGAAATTTGACTCCGTGAATCAAGATGTATACACAGAGCGGGGACTCGGGTTCTGGTGGCTCATGCCTGTCATCATAGCTACTCAGGAGGCTGAGGATTGCGATCGGAAGCCAGCCCAGGCAGGAAGGTCTGTGAGACTCTCATCTCCAATTAACTGCCAACCCTCCCCAAAGAGTCAGAATTGGAGCTGTGGTTCCAATGGTAGAACACTAGCTCTGAGCAGAAAAGCTCAGGGATAGCACCCAGGTCCTGAGTTCAAGCTCCAGGCCTGGCAATAGATCAATAGCTATAGCTATACTATAGATAGATAGCTATATATAAGAATATATATATATATAAATATATCTGTATATCTATATATTATATGTCTATATGCCTATAGAACTACATATGTATATATATGCATATCAGAGTAGATACAGATATATGAACAGATCAGAATGGAGGCCCGGGTGGTAAGCTTACAGGCATGGTCCCTGGCCTGGAGCTGGGCCGGAGGGAGCGGGAAGGCTTCCCCACAGCTAGAGGGGACGGCTGCTCGTCACACACAGAACCGAAGCTGGACGGGCCTCGCGGACTTCGCAGAAGCGTACCACGGCGACAGAAGGCAAGGCGCGAAGCTGCGGGATCGGGGAGGTGTCGGGCGGGAGGCCCAGCGGGGCCCACACTGGAGGCTCCGTCTGGGGGGGAGGCTGCTGCCTTTGCGTCTCCTTCCCGGGCGTGAGAGGCTGTGGGAAGGGGGGCTGGGGTGCCAGGACTCGGGCTGGTCCAGTGGGGGACGCTGGGCAGCCACACTCCAGGCCGCCTGGAGAGGCTTCGCACCGGGTCTTCGTAGCTGGGGCCCGAGGCTCCGGCTTGGGGACTCGCCCCTACCTGTGCTCGGCTCCTACGCAAATCTCAGGACTCAGCAACGGGAACACAAACACGCTGATTAACAATGGGAGGGACCGGAAGCAGCAGCTCGCTGAGGAAGAGAAACAGATGGCGAAGAAGCGGGCGCAAAGATATTCCACGCCATTTGTTGATACAGAATTGCAAATGAGAACAATGAGATGCCACCACAGGCACTGGAACGAGAGAACCAGCCCCAAGCCACACAAACACGCGGAGACCGCCAACACCAACTGCCAGCCAGGACGGGGGAGACGGGGGATGGGGAGGATGGGGAGGATGGAGGATGGGGAGGATGATGGGGAGGATGGGGGATGGGGAGGATGAGGAGGATGATGAGGATGGGGAAGATGGGAAGGATGATGGGGAGGATGATGAGGAGGATGGGAGATGGGGAGGATGATGAGGATGATGAGGATGGGGAGGATGATGAGGATGATGAGGATGGGGAGGATGGAGGATGAAGAGGATGATGAGGATGGGGAGGATGGGGGGATGGAGGATGGGGAGGATGGGAGGGTGGGGAGGAGGATGGGGGATGGGGTGGATGGGGGATGGGGAGGATGATGAGGATGGGAGGATGGGGGATGGGGAGGATGATGAGGTTGGCAGGGTGGGGAGGATGATGAGGATGATGATGATGGGGAGGATGGGGGGATGGAGGATGGGGAGGATGATGAGGATGGGAGGATGGGGGATAGGGAGGATGGAGGATGGGGAGGATGGGGGATGGGGAGGATGGGGGATGGGGAGGGTGGGGGATGGGGATGATGGGATGGTGAGGAGGATGGGGGATGGGAGGGTGGGGTATGGGAGGGTGGGAGGATGAGGAGGATGGGGGATGGGGAGGGTGGGAGGATGATGAGGTGGGAGGATGATGAGGATGGGAGGGTGGGAAGGATGGGGGATGGGGAGGGTGGGGGATGGGGAGGATGGGAGGGTGGGGAGGATGGGGGATGGGGAGGGTGGGGGATGGGGAGATGATGAGGATGGGGAGGATGGGATGGTGAGGAGAATGGGGGATGGTGAGGAGGATGGAGGATGGTGAGGAGAATGGGGGATGGTGAGGAGGATGGGGGATGGTGAGGAGAATGGGGGATGGTGAGGAGGATGGAGGATGGGGAGGATGATGAGGATGGGGAGGGTGGGAGGGTGGGAGGGTGGGAGGGAGGGGAGGATGGAGAGGGTGGAGGGATATGGAGGAGGATGAGGCTGGCGGGCGTGGAGGCCAGCTGTGGGGTATGTCCTTAGCATGTGCAGGTCCCTGTTCTGTTCCCCGCACCCCAAACACATGCTTAACTAAATCAAAGGGCTCTGTAAGGAAGGCGTGGCCGGGCGGCCGAGCGGCGAGCGCAGGGGCGTGGCCAGCGCCCTCCGTCCACAGCCAGCCCAGCCGGGCCGAGCGAGGGAAGCTGCCCGGGTCTCAGGCCGGGTCAGAGCACACGGCCCATGCCACGTCCATCCACACAGCTGGCCACCACGCTACACGCTGCGTGGGGGGTCTGCTGTCCCTTGCTCAGCACCGGCTACGCCTGTTCGAGCGGTTCTCCCTCAGTGCTGGCCTCCGGGGTCCCCGCGGTGCAGGGCCGGTGGCTGCGGGTGACGTGGAGGTGGCAGTGGTCTCGGGGCGCTCAGATCCTTCTCTTGTGGAGTTTGTGTTTCAGTGTGGAAATTTCAAATTGGATATGAACTCCCGGCTCACACGGCTCTTTGCCCTGGGGCCTCAGGAGCTCCAGGGATGGCCTGGAATTGAGGAACCCTGCAGAATTTGTCTGTGTTTGTGTGTGGCCTACCCCTGTGACAGCCCTCTGCACGGCAGGCGTGCACCCACTGGATGCGGGGGGCCGTGGGCGCCCCGGGCCTCCGCTTCCCCCAGACGCCCACCGTGGGTGTGTGAGGTCTTCTGTCCCTGCCATCGTTCCCACACGGTGCCTGTCTCCTCCAGCACTGGGCCCTCAGGCATTGGTGTCTGTCATCTGGTGTGGAAATCACCTCCAGTGCCGGGCTATCTCTCGTCAGTCTCTGAGCTTGTTTTCCTTCCCAGGATCAGGTGGCTGTGGAGGACAGAAATCTCTTTGTCTGAACCTCCCTGAGTTTCCTTGGATAATTCCTCCGGCGGTCGATGCTCATTGTCTGCCTTTTATGTGGAATCCTTTCATCTTAGCTTTCTGAGCAAGTTATGCAAAGGTGTGAGATTGCCGGCTGCTTGATGACGATCGATCATTAATGAGCAGGCTGTCTGCCAGGGCTTATGTGTGAACGTGTGTGTCCATGTGTATGCTCAGGGCATGCCTGCGTGCACACGTGTCCGTGTGCAGTGTGTGTGCCTGAAGGCAGTGTGTGTCTGTGTATACATGCATGGGTGTGCCTGCATGCACATGTGTGTCTGTGTTGCAGGGCATGCCTGCATGCATGTCTGTGTGTAAGTGCATGCCTACATGCACCTGTGTGTCTGTGTGTACATGCATGTGTGTGCCTGCCTGCATGTGTCTGTGTGTATGTGCATGGCGTGCCTACATGTACACGTGTGTCTGTGTGGGTCTGCATGCACACGTGTGTGCCTGTGGTCAGCTGGTAGCACTGTTGTGGCTCCCTGAACTTCTTTAGGCAGTTACAAGGAAATCTAAATGCATTCCCACTCCTCCGCTTTCGTGACCAGAAGACTGCATGCACTGCTCTGTCAGGGTGGCTCTGGCTGCAATGGTGGGCTCCGTGCTCCAACTAACCGCAGACTCTGTACCTGTCCAGTTCTGGTGAAGACCAGTCCTGTAGCCCTGGGAACAAAACCCTGCTTGCGTGGACGCCAGCACCGCGTTACCCCGGCCTGCCCGCCTGCCGTGCCATCCTCCCTGACGGGGGTCAAATAAGCATGTTTGATAAATGCTCTCAGCACCCCGAGTCCCCTCAGTCAGGGATGGAGAGGCACCCCGAGTCCCCTGTGGGGACATTCCCACGGTCGTTGCCTCTTGTGACATTGTAACAGAACAAGCGACCTGTGCTTTAAGAAATGAAGTGTCATCTGGATCTGCTTCCTGGTCGTCCTGGCAGGAAGTGGGGAGCTCAGCCTTCCTGGGTGGGGCCAGTGGTAAGCGTCTGGGTTGGGCCTGCGTGGACAGATGAGTTCTGGATCTCAGGGAGGCTTTGACCCTGGCCAGCGCCCCTCCCTCCCAGGGGCGTTGTGTCCGCAGCACGCAGGGCCGCTGGTCCTGGACTGTGCACTAGAGTCCTTGACAGGAAGGCCTGGGCAGGCCTTGTCAGGGTGCGGAGCCTGGGCTGGGGCAGCCGCACGTGGAGGGGGTGAGGGAGGAAGAGCCCCCCCAGCTACCAGCCAGCAGCCCGGCCTCTTCCCAGCCTGCGCTCTGTGGTATGGAGGCGCCATTGCTGCGCCCCAGCGCCGGTCACGTGACCTCCAGGCCTGTGGGAGCTCGCAGGGCCGGAGGGCCCAGGGCCCCAGGGTGGCAGCCGAGTCTGGGTGGAGGCCGGTGGGGAGTCGCGCGGCCACGCCACGCCCCTGCAGAGCCACGGCGGCGCCCGCGTGGCGTCCCAGCTTCCGCTCACAGCGGGGAGCCTCCCAGGCTCGGCCTTTCCAGCCTGTGTTTGTTTGTTTTCTGGGATCTCAGCCTTCTGAGCCGACAGCTTGGAGCGGTGTCTGTGCGTGCACAGCCAGACTTGTTCTGGGAACAGATCCCCTGACGGTCGTAGCGCCCAGCGGGGGCCTGCCCAGCTGGCCACCAGCCGGAGTGCAGGGCCCGTCCACGATGCAGGAATGGCCACACCAGGACCCCAGCAAGCACCAAGCAGCACAGTGCCCAGGGCGAGGGCTTCCTGCCCCCAGGGAGGTGGGGGGCCTGTGGGGTGCCCCCGGGGAGGTGGGGGGCCTGTGGGGTGCCCCCGGGGAGGTGGGGGGCTTGCAGGAGTGCCCAGGCAGGCTTGGGGACGGTCCAACCCTCTGTCCGCCAGCCTTGGTCATGGAGAGGCCCGGGTCCCAGAGCCTCCTCTGGACCCAGTCTGGGCTGTCTGGTGTGTTCAGGAGGGGTGACACTCTCTGGGCGCCTGCGGGGCTGGGAGCCTCTCTCAGGTCCCAGCGGTGCAGGAAGCGTCCTTTGCACCCCCCCCACTGCACCGCCCAGGCCCGGCCTCCTGCGGCCAGTGAAGGCTGAGGGCCCTGGGCCTGTTGGCCTGCGCCCTCTCAGCCCCTCCCAGACCGACCGCTCACCGGGCAGCCCGGCAGCCTGCACGGGACCCGCAGGCCAGCAGCGATGGCGGGGCGGGGTGGACACAGACCCTGTGTCCACCTGGAAGGAGACACTGCCCTGGACTAGATGACCCTGCCCGGCCTGGTACGGACAGCCTCTGGGCCGGGGCTCCTTGTGAATGTGCAGGTCCTGACAGCAGGCCCCTTGTTCTTATGTCCCATGACTTAGAGAAAACACTGGAATAACAGCAGCCGTGGAGCTGGGCCGTCAGCTGGACTGGCAAATTAGATGTCCCTGCCCACATCAGAAGCCCAGCCCCTCGAGCTAGCATGATGCGAGTGAGGAAGATGTGGTGGCTGATGGAGGGGGGGGGGGGAGGCTATGGGCTCAGGCAGAGGACAGAGGCAGGGCAGAGAAGGGAGCAGCACTCCATCGTGCGTCCTGTGGCCCTGAGGCCATGCCGCTGTCTCTTGTGTCCATTTCTCAGCCTACTGGCCTAGGAAGCCCGCCCTCCAGGGGAGACCCAGTCCCCTACAGCATGAGCTGCCATGCTAGCAGAGGGGGGAGCTTGGGACCAGATGAGAAAGGACAATCGGGTTCAAAAACCAGGTGCTGCCTGGTGCCGGCAGCTACTCAGGAGGCTGAGATCTGAGACCACGGTGTGAAGTCATCCCAGGCAGGAACGTCCATGAGACTCCTATCTCCAATGGGTCACCAGAAAACTGGAAGTGGCTCTGGGGCTCAACGTGGTAGAGTGCTGGCCTTGAGCAAAAGCGCTTAGTGAGGAGCACTGAGGGCCTGAATTCAAGCCCCGTGACTGCCCAAACAATGAAACAAAGCCCCAAACCAGAAATCCAATGCTAAGCCCACCGCTGGGCACCAGGATGACCGTGGGAGAGGTGGCCACAGCCGGCGGGTCCTGGGACTCCCCATGAGCCTGGCCTGTGGACAGCTCCCACTTCATCGGCTGAGATGGACAGATGCTCAGGGCTTGGGCTGCTGGGGGAGGCTGCGTTCCAGCCAGGCCAGCGCGGCAGCTGCTTCTCGCCTTGCAAGCCGTCCAGGCAGAGGAGAGTGGTGGAGGGGAAAACCTGCAAGGTGGCAGGGGCGAGGCAGAGCTCCCGCCGCACAGGGCCGCGCGGCCGGCTTCCGAGCAGAATAATGGGCCCGGGGACCGTGGAAGGCTGCCTGTGAGGAGGAGGGGAAAACCGCCGACAGCTCTGATCACCCCCCGGGAGCAGCTGACCCACGCAGGGCAGCCACGCCGCTTTGTCTGTGGGAGATCTTTGAAGAGGTTCCTGTGTCCTGTCCCTGGGACACAGCCATCACATGAAAGTGACTGTGAGGTGTTCACGAGTGTGAGTGTGAGTGTGTGCTCACAAGTGTTAGCACGAGTGCGTGAGTGTGGGGGGGCATTTCCTGACACCTGAGTACACAGGCATTCTGCTTTGATTGACCTGAGGATTCCTAGAAGCCTTAAACTCCAGACTGTGGCTGGAGTTGCGAGCTAAGGGACCGAAACTTGCATTTTCTTCTGTACATGTTTAGTGCTCCCCAGAGAGTGCTCCTCACCATGGAACCCATCACCACACAGTGGAACTGCCAAAAACGTGGACCCAGTAATGCATGGAGACCCAGCACACATGCACCTGCCACCACACGTGGACCTGCCACCACACGTGGACCTGCCACCACATGTGGACCTGCCACCACAGTGCACCTGCCACCACAGTGCACCTGCCACTACACGTGGACCTGCCACCAGAGTGCACCTGCCACTATACGTGGACCTGCCACCACAGTGCACCTGCCACCACAGTGCACCTGCCACCAGAGTGCACCTGCCACCACACGTGGACCTGCCACCACAAGTGGACCTGCCACCACAGTGCACCTGCCACCACAGTGCACCTGCCACCACAGTGCAACTGCCACCAGAGTGCACCTGCCACCACAGTGCACCTGCCACTACACGTGGACCTGCCACCACAGTGCACCTGCCACCACAGTGCAACTGCCACCAGAGTGCACCTGCCACCACAGTGCACCTGCCACTACACGTGGACCTGCCACCACAGTGCACCTGCCACCACACGTGGACCTGCCACCACAGTGCACCTGCCACCACAGTGCAACTGCCACCACAGTGCACCTGCCACTACACGTGGACCTGCCACCACAGTGCACCTGCCACCACAGTGCAACTGCCACCAGAGTGCACCTGCCACCAGAGTGCACCTGCCACCACAGTGCACCTGCCACCAGAGTGTACCTGCCACCACAGTGCACCTGCCACTACACGTGGACCTGCCACCACAGTGCACCTGCCACCACAGTGCACCTGCCACCACACGTGGACCTGCCACCACAGTGCACCTGCCACCACACGTGGACCTACCACCACAGTGCACCTGCCACCACACGTGGACCTACCACCACAGTGCACCTGCCACCACAGTGCACCTGCCACCAGAGTGTACCTGCCACCACACGTGGACCTGCCACCACAGTGCACCTGCCACCACACATGGACCTACCACCACAGTGCACCTGCCACCACAGTGCACCTGCCACCACAGTGCACCTGCCACCACAGTGCACCTGCCACTACACGTGGACCTGCCACCACAGTGCACCTGCCACTACACGTGGACCTGCCACTACACGTGCACCTGCCACCACAGTGCACCTGCCACCACAGTGCACCTGCCACCACAGTGCACCTGCCACCACACGTGGACCTGCCACCACAGTGCACCTGCCACCACAGTGCACCTGCCACCACAGTGCACCTGCCACCACAGTGCACCTGCCACCACACGCGGACCTGCTACCACAGTGCACCTGCCACCACACGTGGACCTGCCACCACACGTGGACCTGCCACCACAGTGCACCTCCCACCACAGTGCACCTGCCACCACACGTGGACCTGCCACCACAGTGCACCTGCCACCACAGTGCACCTGCCACCACACGTGGACCTGCCACCACAGTGTACCTGCCACCACACGTGGGCATGTGCCTCTCTGAGTGCTTCATTGGCACAGGTGGCTTGTGATTCGTGACACGAAGGCCAGGATTGTCACCCTCCGCCCTCCCATGCAGAGCATGGCTCTGCACCCGAGCCTGAGCACATGGGCCACCCGGCCCACACGTGTCCAGTCCGGTGGACAGCAATTTGAGCAGCTTACTGTAAAGCGGGGAACGGTGATGGTGTAAGAACTCTGAGCATTGGTTCACGCAGCCCCACAAGGTGGAGATGGGTTCCACGTGTGAGAGGGGAAGGAGGTGAGGGGGTGGGAAGGTCTCACTGAGACGCCCCACAGTGGAGACAGCAGCATGGCCCCCGGGGAGCAGGCTTGCTGGAAGCCACCGACGGAATGCCGGGCATGTCCACCATCGGCTGGGGTCCTCGGAGATGCCAGGCCGTGGACTCGTGGCTTCCAGGCTGCCAGGTGGTGGAAGCCTGCGGGAGAGATGTTTGGTCTTTCAGCTCCGCTCCAGACTGAGGCGAACTGAGCAGCCTCCCCCTCGGGCCCTGTGTCCCCTGCAGACCCGTGGGGGGGGGTGCTGTCACTGTGGCGCTCCTGGGCACACGGTGCCTCGGGGCGGGCAGTGAGCACATCTTCCTGTCCAGAGGGATCTGAGGCCCATCCGCTGCAGACGCAGGCCCCGAGCCCGAGAGCCAAGGCTTCTGTCTGCAGACGGCTGCAGATGTGGAGCGTGGCGGAACAGAGTTCAGAGGGAGGCCTGGCTCACACCTGCATGGTGGAAACACAAAGCTCACGGTAATCCTAACTCCCTCTGAGCTGGTTTCCTTGACACCAAATTGTAAAACGGAGTTAATGTTTGGAGTCATTTGGGTACTGATGGTTTTTAGCTTGCGTTTCCATGCTGGCCAGCATTTTGCAAAATGACGCTTTCACAGTGGTCCGAAGAAGACCCACCCGCAGCTGGCACTCAGCACAGAGGGTCGGGCAGATGGTGGTGGCACAGCCCGGTCCCTCCCGATGCATTTCACCAATCATCTCTATTTCTGAGAGCCCTGGCTCGCTCTCCGCCTGCAGCTTCCTCCAGGAAGCCTTCCTGAATGTCCAGAGACTTCTTGGGGCCTCTCCCCCATGCTGTCCTAACTAATGCACCCCACTGAGCACTGGCTGCTCTGGGCTGTGTGGGCACCCAGGGCTGGCACTGTGGGGAAGGTGCATCGCACGGCCAGCTCCTGACCAGAGCTTGCCAGTCTGGGAAGATCAGCTCCGGGGGACAATGCATGTGCTCAGCAACCAGAGGTTTGCAGCTGGCCTCAGCCGGGACCCCAGGCGGACTCCAGGCTGGGCAGAGAGCCATCAGGCCATGGGGGATGAGGGGGCACCGGGGGCCCAGGGCAGGGACACAGAGGCTGGGAGGGATTTCAACGCGCCCGGTAAAAGGGGTAAGCGCAAAGCCCTTGCTGTGGGATGATGGCGGTCCAGGAGATGCCACCGGCACTCACCACTCCTCGTCCACGAGAGCGCTGTGGAGGGCTGGAGGGGCAGAGGCTGAGGGAGCCCCTGGGGCCGGGCCTGCGCCCCTCCCTTGTGGTGGGGTCCATGCTGCCACCAGCTTGGGGGGCGCTGTGAGGACCCAGAGCTCTGGGAGCCACAGGGCCCTGCCTGGAAGGCTCCCCTGGGGTGTGGACACCCCAGGCTGTGAGACAGAGCAACTGCAGGCTCTGGAAAGCACTGGAAACTGCTTCTGCACTCTGAAGACTCACACACTGCAAGGCTGTCAGAGAAAGGAGGGCGTGGGGTGCAGGGATGGCACCAGCCCCAGGCTCCAGGTGCAGACAGGGACAGGCCCCGGGGTCCCCGGGGTGGGAGGGCCCCACGCATGTGGGCGGTCATGGGCAGGCCTGGCCTGAGAGGGCGCGTGTGATATCCTGGGGCTTAAAGTCGAGGCTTGGGCACTGCCCCTTAGATTCCACCCAAGGCTGGTGCTCTACCCCTTGAGCCACAGATCCACTTCTGGCTTTTGGTAGTTAATTTGGGATAAAGTCTCATGGACTTTCTTGCCTGCCCAGGCTGGCTTCGAACCGCGATCCTCAGATCTGAGATTCCCAAGTAGCTAGGATTACAGGCGTGAGCCACTGGCGCCCAGCACAGGGGTGTGTTTAATACCCTGCACACTCACCGCAGCCCTCCCTTCCCCCATTCCTTCCCCCTCCTCTCCCCTCCTCCCCATTCTCCCCCCCTCCACACCTCACCCCCTTGGGATGTCCTTTCTGGAAACCAAACACCTAGATCAACAAGCCACCCCACTGCGATCTTCTGCTCACAATGGCAGGGGGCAGGGGCCCTGAGAGCCCCACCCCAGGAAGAGGGAAGGGGACATCAGGCCCCAGCCCCCCTGCACACAGGAGGGGACATCAGGACCCCAGCCCCCCCTGCACACAGGAGGGACATCAGGACCCCAGCCCCCCTGCACACAGGAGGGACATCAGGCCCCAGCCCCTCTGCACACAGGAGGACATCAGGACCCCAGCCCCTCTGCACACGGGCGCTGCGTGCGTCCTGTGTGCAGGCCACTGTGTCCTCCCTTCAGCCGCCCATTTGTCATTCGTGGGAACGGTGCAGACACAGGTAAGCTTCGCGTGTGGCTTCCGCAGTGAGCAGCCAGCTGAGCAGCCGCCCGGAGCAGCCTCTGCGCTGCCTTCGTTCTGCGACTGGAGTTTGCAATCAGCTGCTCCGGGGCAAACTGTCCCACACGGACTGGCCCAGACCCCGTACTGTTGGCTTTGAAACATGGCAGATTTGGTAGATTTGGTGGGTAGACCTCCTCCTCAGTGCCACCCCTGGCTGGAGTGCCACTTTCCTCAGCTTATGCTCCCGAGAGGGCCGATGCCCCCGCCCCCCACCCCCGGGCTATACCCCGCCTCCCGTCCCGCGTCTCCCTGTGCCCCTCGGCCGGCCCCCCCTACCTGATCACAGGCTACCCCCAGGCCCCGCCGGGGGCTCTTGGGAGCACGTGGCCTGCCGGCTCTTGACAGCTCTGTCCTTTGCTTCCTGTTGGTCTGTCTCCCTTGGTGACCTTGGTCCCTGCAGAAAAACCCTGGGGTTCCCTGGACTGTCCTGAACGGGAGCACCCCACGCTTCCCGGGCACCCCGGCCCCATAGCCTGTGAGGGCAGCAGAGCAGGCTCATACCCCTCGGTACCCCAGCCTCTCTGTGAAGGGCAGAGGCAATGGGGCGGGGCTCTGCAGGGAAGGCAGGGAGGGGTCTGAGCTGGGACCCCAGCGCTGCCACATGAACAGAGTGCAGGGCCTGTGCTGGGGGCCGCCTGGGAGCTGGCAGATGGATGGGGCGGGAGAGATCTAACTGCAGGGCCCAGGATGGAGCTGGTTGGGCAGGGGTGCAGCAGGGAGGGCACCCCGCATAGGAAGTCAAGGAGAAGGGGTGGGAGCGTGGGGCTGGGCACGTGCCAGGGCCTGGCGGCGGCTCCCCTGGCTCTGAGGCACGGCAGGCAGAGCCGGGGCGTTGGCTGGGCTGAGGGCTGGCACGCCAGACGCCACTCAGAGCCAGGAGCCCCTGGCGAGCACACGGAGCCTCTGGATGGCAGCCCTTCCCAGATGGACTGTGGGGAGCGGTGGTGGAATGTGGGGAGCGGTGGTGGAGAGTGGGGAGTGGTGGTGGAATGTGGGGAGCGGTGGTGGAGAGTGGGGAGCAGTGGTGGAATGTGGGGAGCCGTGGTGGAGAGTGGGGAGCCGTGGTGGAGAGTGGGGAGCCGTGGTGGAATGTGGGGAGCCGTGGTGGAGAGTGGGGAGCGGTGGTGGAATGTGGGGAGCGGTGGTGGAATGTGGGGAGCCGTGGTGGAGAGTGGGGAGCCGTGGTGGAATGTGGGGAGCCGTGGTGGAGAGTGGGGAGCGGTGGTGGAATGAGGGGAGCGGTGGCGGAGAGTGGGGAGCGGTGGTGGAATGTGGGGAGCGGTGGTGGAATGTGGGGAGCGGTGGTGGAATGTGGGGAGCGGTGGTGGAGAGTGGGGAGCGGTGGTGGAGAGTGGGGAGCGGTGGTGGAGAGTGGGGAGCGGTGGTGGAATGTGGGGAGCGGTGGTGGAGAGTGGGGAGCGGTGGTGGAGAGTGGGGAGCGGTGGTGGAGAGTGGGGAGCGGTGGTGGAATGTGGGGAGCGGTGGTGGAATGTGGGGAGCGGTGGTGGAATGTGGGGAGCGGTGGTGGAATGTGGGGAGCGGTGGTGGAGAGTGGGGAGCTGTGGCAGAGAGTGGGGAGCGGTGGTGGAGAGTGGGGAGCGGTGGTGGAGAGTGGGGAGCGGTGGTGGAATGTGGGGAGCGGTGGTGGAATGTGGGGAGCGGTGGTGGAGAGTGGGGAGCGGTGGTGGAGAGTGGGGAGCGGTGGTGGAGAGTGGGGAGCGGTGGTGGAATGTGGGGAGCGGTGGTGGAATGTGGGGAGCTGTGGTGGAGAGTGGGGAGCCGTGGTGGAGAGTGGGAGCCGTGGTGGAATGTGGGGAGCCGTGGTGGAGAGTGGGGAGCGGTGGTGGAATGTGGGGAGCGGTGGTGGAATGTGGGGAGCCGTGGTGGAGAGTGGGGAGCGGTGGTGGAGAGTGGGGAGCGGTGGTGGAGAGTGGGGAGCGGTGGTGGAGAGTGGGGAGCGGTGGTGGAATGTGGGGAGCGGTGGTGGAGAGTGGGGAGCGGTGGTGGAGAGTGGGGAGCGGTGGTGGAGAGTGGGGAGCGGTGGTGGAGAGTGGGGAGCGGTGGTGGAATGTGGGGAGCGGTGGTGGAATGTGGGGAGCGGTGGTGGAATGTGGGGAGCGGTGGTGGAATGTGGGGAGCGGTGGCGGAGAGTGGGGAGCTGTGGCAGAGAGTGGGGAGCGGTGGTGGAGAGTGGGGAGCGGTGGTGGAATGTGGGGAGCGGTGGTGGAGAGTGGGGAGCGGTGGTGGAGAGTGGGGAGCGGTGGTGGAGAGTGGGGAGCGGTGGTGGAGAGTGGGGAGCCGTGGTGGAATGTGGGGAGCGGTGGTGGTGCAATGGGGACAGACAGCAGCGCCTCCCCTGGGCGCTCTCCTCCAATCATGGACAGACAGCAGCGCCTCCCCTGGGCGCTCTCCTCCAATCATGGACAGACAGCAGCGCCTCCCCTGGGAGCTCTCCTCCAATCAGGGACAGACAGCAGCGCCTCCCCTGGGCGCTCTCCTCCAATCATGGACAGACAGCAGCGCCTCCCCTGGGCGCTCTCCTCCAATCATGGACAGACAGCAGCGCCTCCCCTGGGCGCTCTCCTCCAATCGGGGATAGACAGCAACACTTCTCCTTGGCGCTCTCCTCCAATCGGGGACAGACAGCATCGTGGGGTCTCCCGCCTCCTTTCCACCTCACCCCTGTCCATTTGTCTGTGGCTATTGAAAAGAATCCGAGCTTGTGTTCCAGCTCCTGAATCAAACTGCGTTTGCAATTTGTCAAATTATGCAGAGGAGACAGTGGAGAGGAAAGGGAAGCAGTTTGATTCTATTATGTGAAAATTAGCTTGAAACAGAGGCTGTTCGCCTGTTAGAGCAATTTCTCTCCATTTGTTCCTGGAGAAAATTGCCTGTGAGCCTGTTGGTCTGCCCCTGGCTGGCTGTTGCAGGCCGGGGGCGGCCGGAGCTCGGGCTCTGCATGGCCTCTGTGGGCCGGAGCCTCCCTCCCGGCTGGCAGGTGGTCCCGGGCAGGGGTGAGAGGTCAGGAGGTGACCACAGAGGCACTCCGGCAGGAGAGGGGGAGTGAGGAGGCCAGGGCGGGAGGCTGCGTGGCCAGGAAGGAGATCGCTCACGGGGAGGAGGCCCAGCTACAGGCCCAGCACAAAAGGTCGGACGTCCACAGGCAAGAACGGGGCATGGAGGTCTGCCCCCATCCCACGGGGCTCAGGCGGGGTGTGTTTTGCGCAGCGTGTGGGCTATCTCTGGGAGGCTGGCAGGAGATGCTTGTGGTGGGCGCGCCCTTCCCTAGCGCTCCTACGGCGGGTGTGGTGTGTGCTCCCAGCCCTGGGGTCCGGCCCGCGCTGTGGCAGGCGAGACCGAGAACCCAGGGGCGTGGGAAGTGAGGCTCTGCGCCTCACTGTGTTTCCCAAGCCAGTCCTGCCCCGCGCGGAGCGGTCACATAGAGGGTCAGCAGGAGACGTCCAACCTTGCACCCATTGCCTCCACAGCCCCGTCACATTCGGGTACATCTGGGGACGCTGACCACAACACCGTGAAACACTGGTCTGAAATGTCTCTGAGGACCAGCGTTTGCGTTCGGTACATGCCTGCAGGGTCCTGCGGAAGGGGGCTGTGCCTGGGTGGGGCTGGTGACCCCCATGGGCCCGCATCCACCCCCCGTCCGGCATGACGTCCCAGCAGGTGCAGACAGCCCCCCGAGGTTCTCGTTTTTATTTCCTGCTGCCAATGACATCATGCGTGGTTTACCAGCCACTGCGTATCGTCCAAAGCCTTTTTATGATCACTTTGTGAGAATGCTTTATATGCTAGGGATAGGTATGCCATGTGTGAGTGTGGATAAGCATGCGTGTACATGTGTGTATGTGTACATGCATACGGATGTTTGTGGTATGCACACATGCACGCATCTCTCTAGGTCTGTAGGATGCCTTTTTACAAGTGTGTCTTGTCTGAAATTTGCGACGCTGATGCCAGCTCATTCGTCATGTTCATCTTTATTGGACGGTGGGTCCCTGTAAAGTCTTGTTTGTTGTTCTGGACAATGGAGCGTCTGTCTTTTATATACGCAGTCATTTACAAATGGCATGGAGCAGGGCTGAGGACTCTATTTCCCACCCCTCGTCCGGTTTTCCTAATAGCCTTTGTTGAAAAGATGTTCCTTTCCTCACTGCATTGTCTTGGGGACAGGGCAGCACGGGCAGTGCCCCGGGGTCAGGTTCCAAGCCCCCGCTCTGTGCAGTGCGGGGGTCAAGTCCAGCCCCCGGCCTGTGCCTGGACATCCTCACTGGACTCCGCAGGACAGCCCTGCTCTTCGTTCCAAGACTTTGCGCTTTCCAGGCCTCTTGTACCTGGCTAGGATCTGGACAGGAGGTGTCCGGCCCCGTGTGTCTGTGTGGACAGGAGGTGTCCGGCCCCGTGTGTCTGTGTGGACAGGAGGTGTCTGGCCCCGTGTGTCTGTGTGGACAGGAGGTGTCCGGCCCTTTGTGTCTGTGTGGACAGGAGGGCCCAGCGCGGTGCTCAGGCCGGCGTCCAGCGGGTGGTGCTGTGGAGCGGGATTGCTGCGTGGACCTCGGCCCTGGGGGAGGTGGGCTGGCAGGTACCTTTGAAGGCTGTTCCTGCTCCCAGACTCTGTCTGTCTGTGTCTCTGCTCTCTGGCTGCCGTGGTGAGTGGATGCCCTTCCCCCGTGAGGTTTCTGTCCTGCCCAGTCTGAAGCAACGGAGTCAGCTGGCCATGGACCGGAACCACGGGCCAAGGTGATGCCCTCCTGCCCCAGGCATTTTGACCCACATGTCTTCCAAACACATCCTCACAGAGACCTGACCATCCTGTGCAAGCCCTGGGGGCGTTTGGCGGAGATACAGGGGCTCCCCTCCTGGGGGGTGACATCCCCACAGCCATCCCCCCCCCCCCCCCCGCCGTCCTCCACCCGTCCCAGGCCTGGAGGTCTGTCTGCTCTTGAGCTGTGTAATTCCTCCCCGCAGCATTTCTGCTACACGAGCTGGCAGACTGTAGCACTGCGGGCAGAGCTGTACCCGGGGCCCGAGGGCTGACCGTCCACGTCCCGGGACCCGTGCAGGCTCTGGCAGCATCTGCATGGGCAGCTTCTGAGGCCCAGAGCACACCCCTCCCTCTCTCAGCCCACCCAGTGGAACATTCCAGCACTGTACTCAGTGGAGCAGAAGGGAGGAACCAAGAGCTGGGAAGCCCCAGACAGCCCGGCCCCTGCCCCGGCCCCTGCCCCTGCCCCTGCCCCTGCCCCTGCCCCTGCCCCTGCCCCTGCCACCGCCCCTACCCTGGCCCCAGCCCTGGCCCCAGCCCCGGCCCCAGCCCCTGCCCCAGCCCCTGCCCCAGCCCCAGCCCCTGCCCCAGCCCCTGCCCCAGCCCCTGCCCCTGCCCCTGCCCCTGCCCCAGCCCCTGCCCCAGCCCCTGCCCCTGCCCCTGCCCCTGCCCTGGCCCCGGCCCCAGCCCTGGCCTAGGCTCCTGCACTCCTGGTTTGGTTCTGTGTTGACAAAGCCGGCCTGGAAAGTCGGGAAGGACCTGCGCTCATCTGTTGTTATGGTTACGGGGAGGGAAACAATTTCCTGAGTGTTATCTCCCGTCTGATCGGCTCAGTGGGGACAGCTCTGGGTTCCGCCAGGACCCAGCCACATTCGTCCTGACACTGTGGGCCGGCCCCATCGGAGGAGATAAAGTGGAGCTCATTAGACCATCAGAGGATCATTTTGCTGATTTTATTGCAGTGGTAAAATTGCCTCTACCTTATTCTCTCCAGACTGCCGGAGGACAGGCCTCTCACGGCTGAGAGGACGGCGGGCTGGCTGGTCGGGAGCCCCGGGCCGGCACCACAGGGCGTCCCCTTGCTGTGAGGACAGGGCCACTCAGCCGGAGGCCCTGGGCCCGGGGTCAGGGGACACACCCCCTGCAGTGACCCTGGCTATGGAGTCACAGAGCGGTCATCGAGTGTCTACCTCAACTACCAAGGCCAACGGGTCGCCGAGGCTGGTCCTCAGAGCGTGGGGGGCGGGGGGTCAGCGCCAGGGGGGGAAGCTCCGTGAAATGGTCCACCCCAGGCCCCTGCTCACGGTGTGTAAGTGACGTTTCACAGGGGCACAGCCACCGCCATGCGTGTGCGGGGTGTGTGTGTGTGTGTGTGTGTGTGTGTGTGTGTGTGTGTGTGTGTGTGTAATTCTCCCTGAAGACGACATCAGAGCTGAGTAGTTTTTAGCAAAACTCAGGCGGCCCCCAGAGGTCACTGTGTTGGCCGCTGTCCCTTTACAGGAAAAGCCTGCCGGGCCCCGCTTTCACGTGTTTACCATGCCGGCGTGCGATGCCTTGCTTATCAAAGATAACGTACATGTCAGATTTGGGTCAGAATTGTTCCGGATCAGAGCAGGAACTCGCACGAGTGGAAATCACAGCCTTGGGTTATGGCTTGGCCATGGTGGAAACGCCCCGGGCTGGCCCTGAGGCCACCTCGGTGCCCGCCACCCCGCCCCGGGCTCCCACACCCCACGACCGTGTCCTGCTGGATGTGGGGGGCTCTCTCCTTCCCACCAGGACATGAGCGCCCCGTGGCCAGCGGTGTCCCCCTCGTCCTCTGCCCGTGGTCAGCACAGGCCCAGCTTGGGGTGTGGATGCGGGGTGGGGCCCTGCGCGCGCCCCCGCTCCCGTCCCCGCACCGGGCGAGGGAAGCAGAACTTGCCCTTCTGTTCCACAGAGCCCGTTTCCTCCTCTGCTCCTCCCCTCCCCTCTTTAGTCAGTTTTTTAGCTGACATCTATAATTTGGAAAGCCATAAAAATGAATATAGATGAAATATTAGAGGGCGGCGGTACGAAGAACGCAGGAACAAAGAGGCTCGCGCTGCTCAAACCCGGCCTACAAACGGCGCTCCTCCTCGCTCGCCGCGACCCAGTGAAATTGATTCATGGCCCAAATTGGCCATTTAAAATTCAAAAGCCTCGGCTTCCCGCGCACAGCTCCCCCTTCTCCAGATTTATGGGGCCGGAGAGAGGCGCCGGTGTCTGCTTTCTTTTTTAAGGATGATGTACAGTGGGGCGGCAGGCCCTTTCCGGGGGCCTGGCCCCGGCGCTGCAGCCCGGAAGCCTGCCCGTCTCCAGGGATGGCCTCCCTGCGTTCCTGCCCCTCAGCCGAGGGTCCGCCCCCTGCAGGCTCAAGGACTGCAGGGGTGTGTGGCCGGGGGACCGGGGAGGGGCAGATCCACAGCACGCAGGGCCTCGGGGGGCCGGCTCCTCTTCCCAGCCCACCTAGCTCCCTGGGCAGACACGGGGCCGTGCGGGGACAGGTCGTGGGCCGGCATGAGCTTCCTGCTGACAGAACTGCCACCAGGAGCCACACAAACACAGGTGGAGGCCCGAGGCCCGACAGGGAGAGGGGTGACGTGTTCTCCTTCCTGGTGGAGGGCAGGGGTTGGGGGCAGGTTACACTGCAGGAGCTAATTTCTTCCCCAGTCCTCTGAGCTGCCCCGTTCCCAGCGGCACAGACCCCACTTCTGGAGTCTGTAGCCTAGAACAGGCCAGAAGAGGGCAGGAAAGATGCTGGGAGACACTGATGTGCGCACGCAACCTGGGCTCTGAGTGCCAACGGGCTCACCAGCCTGCTGCAGGCATCTCTAGAAGGACCGCGGGCCCGTGAATATGCAGGTGAGGAAGACCCGGAAATGTTACAGTGGGGTCAAGGCCCAGCCTGGGAGAAGGATTCAGGCTCAGGACCAAAGCTCAGGCTGAGACAGGGATCAGGTCAGTCTCAGATCAGGATTCAGGCTCAGCCTAACACAAGGATTTGGGTCAGAGTTCAGGCTCAGGCTAAGGCAGGGATTAGGCTCAGTTGAGACTTCAGGGTTCAGTGCTGGCACGGAGCTCTGTTTCCATCTGCGACCCTCTGCCCTTCCCTCGGCCTCTCCGGGCTCCTTCCTGTCGGTAGGAGGCCCGCAGGCCCTCACTCGCCTGTCAGCACAGCCTGCCCCACGCTGGCCAGGCCTGTCTCCGCCTCAGCACGGCCTGGCCCCAGCAGCTGGAACGCCAGCTGGGTCCGCAGGTGTCCCCTGAACACCACCTGGATCCTGGGGCTCGAGCAGGAGGAGACAGCACTGAAGCAGGAAGACGAAGGAGGAAGGGAGGCGGTCAGGAGGCACCATGGGGGGAGGGCCAGACCATCAGCCGCCACGGCCCAGGCCCCCCCAAGGCCGGAGCCGCTGGCGAGGCCAGCAGAGGCCCTGGGGCACTTGGCCGGTTCAGGTGTGGCCTTGCGAAGCCCAGATCCTCGCCCCAAGATGGAAGAGGGCCGGCCCATGGCGGTCAGACCCTGCTGGAGACCACAGCCCCCAGAGACCGGACTGCTGGTCCCCACGCCGCCCTGGGCCACGCTGGCAGCCCTGCCCTCCCTACAAACCCTCAACTCTTCCTTTTAATTACTCTTATCTTATTTTGTAACTTTAATTACATACTAAGTGACATACTTAAAAACCATCGTTAAAATTTAAGCCTTTGTAATAACACCATTTTATTACATTTTGATGACTTTATAACTATGGTACTTTATTATTCCTTCCATGTTATTTTATGAAGGCACAGGGAGATTTTTAATGTCTAATCACAGCCTGATGCATGGTGGGCTCTGACTCAGGTCCCCGGGAGCCTGCGCCACGAGTGCCCGGGGGCTGGGGGTTCTGTCAGGCTGGGGGTTCTGTCAGGCTGGGGGTTCTGTCAGGCTGGGGGTTCTGTCAGGCTGGGGGTTCTGTTTTGTGATCCCAAAGAGGAACACGGTGCACCACGAGGTGTAGCTACCTGTCCAGCAGATGAGACGGTGTTGTTTAGAGATCCTTCCAGATCAGCGGCAGCCAGCCCCAGCTGGTGTCTGGCTCGGGAGGGGTGCCGGGGAGGTTCTGGCCACCGAGGACACTGGCCATGGCCAGCCCCACCTCCGAGACTGAGCGTCCCCGTGACGGGCTTTGGAAGGGGCTCCAGAGCCCAAGGGTCAGGATTCAGAGCTCTCCTCGGTGAAGGGGCAGCAGAACCTCCTGGACGTGGAGTTGGGCTGTGTCTGTAGGACGCGTGGCGTTTCTGGGGAGGAACTGTGGGCCTGAAGTCCCCCTGGGAGACAGGCATCGTCACCTGCCCTGGCCGTGCTCACCCGTTCTCACTGTGGCCACATGCACCAGCCATGGTCACCTGCGGCTCGGCTGACCATATCAGGCCACGTGTCCAGAAGCCCATGCAGGAGTGGACACAAGGCCTGGGGTGCCCCAGTGCCCTCTCCCCCAAAGTCCTAGGCTGCAGGCCAGATATTCCATTTCTCTCTGGTGCCTTGCCTGGGGTCTGCTCTGAGATGAGTCTGTTGGGCAGCTGGGTGCTCGTCCCAAGGCCCAGTGCCACCCCTGCCCAGCCGGGCCACTCCCATTCACTGGGTGTGGTGGATTACACAGGAACACTGGGACTGACCCCGCCTCCTCATGGCAGACTCCGCCTCCCCAGGAAGACCCCGCCTCCCCATGACAGACCTGCCTCCCCATGACAGACCCCGCCTCCCCAGGAAGACCCCGCCTCCCCATGACAGACCCCGCCTCCTCATAGCAGACCCCGCCTCCCCAGGAAGACCCCGCCTCCCCAGGCAGACCCCGCCTCCCCAGGCAGACCCCACAGCAGACCCAGGCCCTGACTGAGACAGAGACACCACGGCAATGGCAATGTCTAGAGCCCGGCCGGGCACGGCTACAAGCCAGGGGAGGCATTCTGAGAAGGACTGAGCAGGGCCAGACGCCGGTGAGCTGCTGTGGGGCTCCAGGGGCGGGACCGTGTGACGGGGACAGTTCTGTGTGACAGGGGCAGTTCTGTGTGACAGGGGCAGTTCTGTGTGACTCAGGGACAGTTCTGTGTGACTCAGGGGCAGTTCTGTGTGACTCAGGAGCATCTCTGTGGACTGTCACCCCAGAGCCGAGTGCAGTATGTGCAGGACTCAGGGTGGCCCCCCTTGGCCGGCCGTGTCTGTTAACAGCACGGGGCAGGAGCGCTGCCCGGTCCCGGGAGGAAGCAGTGGCCGCGAGGCTCCGGTTCAGCCGCAGGGTTCAGCTGCTTTGTTCCGTTGCTGGCAGGATTTGTTCATCCTGGAAATTATATGGCTACGTGTCAGTCAAGCACCTGCAATGGCAGCACTCGGTGTCCCTGTGGCCGTTTGGGATCCCGAGGCGTGGCAGCCCGGGGTGCCACAGGCCCCGAGGAGACCAGCCTGCAGGGCCACGCAGCCTCCCGGCGGCTCAGCCCGAAGCCCGCACAGCCGCACGGTCGGACCTGCACCTCGGCTTTTCTCCGGGTGAACACCTCTCCAGACGACTGTGCCTCTGCCCGCCCCCCCGACAGCCGGCCCGGGAGCTGGAGGACGCCAGCACACCCGCCCGTCCTCTGACAGAGTGCGCGTGGGCCCAAGGGCCTGCTGAGGTCCCGGGGTGACACGCCAGTCCCTGCCCGTGTCTTCCCGTACAATCTCCCAGCCCAGGAAACCGGGGCTCTGACCCAGCACGGGCGGCACCAAGGGGTCCCGCAACCTCCCTGTGTGGCCGCAGCCCAGGGCTCGAGGGCATCGCAGCCCCTGCTGCCCAGCCCTGCGCTCCCCAAGCCCGTGGCGTGGCTGTGGCGTGGCTGTGGCGTGGCCGGCCCCCGCTGGCCATCGGTGCCTTTCTGGCCCGCCTCCTTGTTGCCCTCCCTTCCCAAACCAGCAGGTCCGTCCCTCTGCATTACATACAGCGTCTGCGGCCAGGGTCAGACACACGCGAGGGGGTGGGCCCACGGAGACATGTGCTCCACGGCCTCCCACACCGGCCTCCTTCCCTGTCCCCCACCCCCTCTTCCTCCCTACCTCCTTCATCTTTCCCTCCCTCCCTCCCGCCTCCCTCTCCCCTCCTCTCCTTTTTTCTCTCCTCCTCCCCCCTCTCCCTTTCTACTGGTTGGTGTGGGGCAGAACTCCTGCTCCAATGACAGGATGCTGGACGTCCACCAGGAGCTCCCTGCCTCTCTGTGTCACCTTCTGAGAACCCCCCTCGCTGTGAACCCCACCCCCCCGGCGGGCTGCACCCCCTCGCTGTGAACCCCACCCCAGCAGGCTGCACCCCCTCGCTGTGAACCCCACCCCCCCGGCGGGCTGCACCCCCTCGCTGTGAACCCCACCCCGGCAGGCTGCACCCCCTCGCTGTGAACCCCACCCCCCCGGCGGGCTGCACCCCCTCGCTGTGAACCCCACCCCGGCAGGCTGCACCCCCTCGCTGTGAACCCCACCCCGGCGGGCTGCACCCCCTCGCTGTGAACCCCACCCCCCCCGGAGGGCTGCACCCCCTCGCTGTGAACCCCACCCCCCCCGGAGGGCTGCACCCCCTCGCTGTGAACCCCACCCCCCCCGGAGGGCTGCACCCCCTCGCTGTGAACCCCACCCCCCCGGCGGGCTGCACCCCCTCGCTGTGAACCCCACCCCCCGGCGGGCTGCACCCCCTCGCTGTGAACCCCACCCCGGCGGGCTGCACCCCCTCGCTGTGAACCCCACCCCGGCGGGCTGCACCCCCTCGCTGTGAACCCCACCCCCCCGGCGGGCTGCACCCCCTCGCTGTGAACCCCACCCCGGCGGGCTGCACCCCCTCGCTGTGAACCCCACCCCCCCGGCGGGCTGCACCCCCTCGCTGTGAACCCCACCCCGGCGGGCTGCACCCCCTCGCTGTGAACCCCACCCCGGCGGGCTGCACCCCCTCGCTGTGAACCCCACCCCGGCGGGCTGCACCCCCTCGCTGTGAACCCCACCCCCCCGGCGGGCTGCACCCCCTCGCTGTGAACCCCACCCCCCCGGCGGGCTGCACCCCCTCGCTGTGAACCCCACCCCCCCGGCGGGCTGCACCCCCTCGCTGTGAACCCCACCCCCCCGGCGGGCTGCACCCCCTCGCTGGGAACCCCACCCCGGCGGGCTGCACCCCCTCGCTGTGAACCCCACCCCGGCGGGCTGCACCCCCTCGCTGTGCCGCACAGTGCCGTCCTGCTGCCCCCGAGTGTCCCTGGCACCACGCTGCCCACACCTCCGGTCTGCCGAGGGATGTGCACCCAGCTTCTCTGTCAGAGCCCTGGGGCTTCAAAACCCTTGACGGTATTGTGAACGGAGGGTGACAATTCCATCACTAAGTCACGAGAGCACGTCTGGGGGAACGCTGTTGACGTCCCTTGTTTTCTCCGCTTGGCCCTGCAGGGGTGAGGAGGAGCAGGGTGGGAGCTGCCAGGGTAAAGACGGGCATATAGGGTCATCCTGGGGAGAGGTGCGATCTGGGGAGGGACTGTGCGGGTCTGGGGCTGCCCGTGGAATCATTCCTGCCTTGGCCATTAGCATCTCTCCCATTCCCTGGCCAGTGGGATGGGGCCTTGGGTGGATGGGGGCCTTCTGTGGATGGGGTCCTTGGGTGGATAGGGTCCTTGGATGGATGGAGTCCTTGGGTGGATGGGGCCCTTGGGTGGAGGTGGATGGGGTCCTTGGGTGGATGGGGCCCTTGGGTGGATGGGGCCCTTGGGTAGATGGGGCCCTTGGATGAATGGGGTACTTGTGTGGATAGGGTTCTTGGGTGGATGGGGTTCTTGTGTGGATGGGGCCCTTGTGTGGATGGGGCCCTTGGGTGGATGGGGTCCTTGGATGGATGGGGTTCTTGGGTGGATGGGGTCCTTGGATGGATGGGGTCCTTGGGTGGATGGGGTCCTTGGGTGGATGGGGTCCTTGGGTGGATGGGGTTCTTGGGTAGATGGGGCCCTTGGGTGGATGGGGGCCTTGGGTGGATGTGGCCCTTGGGTGGATGGGGTTCTTGGGTAGATGGGGCCCTTGGGTGGATGGAGTCCTTGTGTGGATGGGGTCCTTGTGTGGATGGGGTCCTTGGGTGGATGGGGTCCTTGGGTGGATGGGGCCCTTGGGTGGATGGGGCCCTTGGGTGGATGGGGTCCTTGGGTAGATGGGGTCCTTGGGTGGATGGGGCCCTTGGGTGGATGGGGTCCTTGGGTAGATGGGGTTCTTGGGTGGATGTGGCCCTTGTGTGGATGGGGCCCTTGGGTGGATGGGGTCCTTGGGTGGATGGGGGCCTTCTGTGGATGGGGTCCTTGGATGGATGGGGTCCTTGGGTGGATGGAGTCCTTGGGTGGATGGGGCCCTTGGGTGGATGTGGCCCTTGGGTGGATGTGGCCCTTGGGTGGATGTGGCCCTTGTGTGGATGGGGTTCTTGGGTGGATGGGGTTCTTGTGTGGATGGGGTTCTTGGGTGGATGGGGTTCTTGTGTGGATGGGGCCCTTGTGTGGATGGGGCCCTTGGGTGGATGGGGTCCTTGCGTGGATTTGGCCCCTTGGCTTGGGTTTCTCTACAAGCTCTGGCTTGAGCCCCCCACACTCCCCATCCCCCTGCTCCCCCTCCCGGCCAGGCCTGTCCATGGGTCTGGTTCTGACAATGCTCTTCTCCCCACGGCTGCTCTGCGTGCTATCTTCCTTTCCCTTCTGTTTTAGTGTCTGCTAGTCCTTCCTTCTTTTCTTGGCCTTCTGTCCATCTATCTGTCCTCCCACTCCGCCTCCTTCCCTTCCTGTACCCCCACAGGACAGGGCCATGTCTGTGGCCCCCTCCCCCAGCCCAGACACCCATACCCTGCAGCTTTCCTGGGCACCCCTAGGCCCCGGCTTCAGAGTGGACCTCGGCTTCATCGTGTAGAGATCTGCTTGGTCATGGATCGCCATTGTTTGCAGTTTTCAGATTACTTTCCTACCTCTATGAATAATGTCAGAAGCAGAAATGTCCTCGTTCCTGCCTCTGTCGAACTAGTGGCCCCATTTCCGTGACAAGGCCTGGAGCCTGTTAAGGACAAACCCCAGGTTTGCATGTGGGATGTGCCAGTGTCCAGGGCTTTAGAGTGTGCTGGACACAGGGCCACTAAAACGGTCTCATCAGCAGAATGAAGTCACTAGGCTGGCCCTAACAAACACAGGTGACCGGGAGCCTCTTAGCAGAGGAGTCAAAGCGCAGACACAGTGGGAGGGCCGTGTGAGGCACCGGGAGAAGCTCACCATTGGTAACAAGGAGAGAGGCCTCAGGGGACAGCCCCGCCTCTGATCTCCGGCCCGGGGGCCGTGGGAGATGGGTGTCTCCTCTGCAGGCGAGGACTGGACGGATGCCAGCGCGAGGTGGGCTGGGATCTGGGCTCTGGGAGCGAGACGCTTACTTTGAAGGGTGTTAGGGGCGGCTTTCCCACACCAGCATGAAGGGTCCTTCCTCCCCGGCCACGTGCACCGGCCCTCGCCTCGCAGGCCGGTGCCGGGCGAGCCTCAGCCAGGGCTCCTTCTCCTTCCGTTCTCGTTTCCCCAGCACTTGTGCCTGGATGGTTCAAGTACTTTCCCAGACTCCTAGGAGATTAAATTTTTATTTTACTTCACATGTGAGTTTCCAATCCCCTTAGAGTGTATTTGTGTCAAGATATGGCTCTGCTTTTCTCTCCTCCAGTGGAAGTGGCTGTTCCCATCTCATTCACCAAAGACTGGAGCCCCTACTCCACATCCCCACCCTGCCCTCGGCGCCCCTGTCCAGAGCCTGTCCCTCAGTGCACGCTTCTGTCTGCCCTTGCAGCCCCCCTCTGTATCCCACTGCTCCCCACTCCTGAGCACCCATCCTGCTGTGTAGACCCCCCCTTGGTTCAACAGAATGCAGGCATGCTAGACAGCCCCGTGGAACCATCTGCAGGACAGTGTGTAAAATTTAAGTACAAAGGTTAGGAAAATTACTATTCTCAAAATGGAAGTGCGTATCTAGAAGTGCCCTTAGCTAGAACCTTAGAGTTTTGTTCCTTTCAGCAGTGTCCTTCGGCGCCTTCCCTGGCGAAGCTGGGCTCTGGCTAGTCCGGGAGGGGGGCGGAGCCCTGCTAGCTGGTGAGGCTGGGCTGGGCTGAGCTGCAGGTACAGAAGGGGTTCAATTCATAGCCATGGCTCTCAGCCCAAAATGGACCATGGAGGAATGGGAATTCAGACAGGAGCTACAGCCACCAAGGGTGACCACCCACTTCCAGAAGTGTACTAGGAAGGGGGAGGGCGCAGATGGAGGGACGGAGGGACAGGGAGGAAGGACATCACTGAGCAGTGTGTGGGAAGCCCCAAGCTTACCTGGAACAAGAGACCAAAGCAGTGTCATCTTGAGTCACTATCCCACAAGAGGAGCAGAGCCCCGACTCCTTGCCAGCTTTATCCCTGTGCTGCAAGAGGACCAATGTATCATACTTATCAGTCTGTGGTCAAGCCACGGGCTCAGGCAGCCACCAAAAAGATGTGTGCAGTGGTGTGTACAGTGGTGCCCCTCCCCTACCATGTCCCTATCATGGGGTGCTATGCTGCTGGGGTTTGAGTCCTCGGAGGCTGAGTACTTTCCTTCGGGGTTTGTGTCCCTCAAGCCTTCCTGCAGGACGGATTGCTAAGCTTTACTGAGAGGCTGTCATGACAGGTAGACGCAGAGCTAGTCGGCTGATTTCCTGCTATTGCACCGTCCTTGCATTCCTGCAGCAAAAGGGGACTTGGTCATAGCGGATTCGTATTTCTGGGCCTTATTTGCTAATATCTTACTTAGAGTCACTTTTGTGTGAATGATTTATTTCTGTTATCTTTTAGTTAATTATGTAATTAGCATTTCACTGGCCTCATAAATCAATATGGGAAGTTTTCTGTCTTTCCCCTTGTTCTAGCATCTTTGAAATAACATCCAGTTTATTCATAGTTATATTCAATAACTTTGACCTCTGTAGCTCCTGCTAATAGCACAGCTTAATTAAGATATAACTGACCCACTCATTTGAAGTGCATAAATCAAGCTGTTTTAGGAGATTCCCTGGGTTGGGCAACATCCTCAGAGTCTCAGTTTAGAACATTTTTGGACCTCACAAAAGAAACTCTTGTTTATGGCAGTTTTTACCACTTCTCCCATGCCAGCCATGGACAGCTAACCCACTTCAGGTCCATTATGAACGCATCATGCAAACATGTCATGACACACAGTCCTCCCCAGCTAGCCGCTCCACTAGTGCTCAAGGCTCCCATTCCACGCAACCTGGTGGAGTGTTCATTGTCTCCTTCTATTGCCATGTAATTTTCCATTGTACAGACATGACACATTTCATCTACCCATTCATCACTGGGTGGAGAGCCAAGTGCTTCTCCTTTTGCCTCCTATAAATGCTGCTTCTGTGAGAATCACATGTAAAACTGGGGACACATTCTCATTTCTCTTGGGAATATGCACTTAGGGGTAGAATTACCAGGCCAGGTAGGAGATTGACTTTTGATGTTTTGAGAAACTGCCAAACAGTCTTAGACAGCCATGCATGGTTGTACAGTACCGCCAGCCCAGCCTGGGGCCTCTGCTTCCCCACAGCCTCACCTGCATCAGTCCTCACTGGGTTCCGAGTCCGTCTCAGGGGAGCCTGGTGGTGGGCTGGCTTGTGCTCCCTGGGGAGGGACGGCTCTGGACGCTTTCAGGTGCCTGCTGCTCATGGATTTTCCCTGAAGAAATGTCTATTCAAGCCCTTGCCCACTTTTAAATTGTATTGTCTTTTTCTGTCACTGAGTTAAGAATCTTTCAGCGTGCTACGGACACAGGTTGCTGACCACACAGTGGCTTGGGCTTGTTTTCCGTTCTGAGGTGGTGTGCCTTGGCTTTCTTGATGACATTGTTTATAGTGTACAGGTCTTAATTTCAAGACCCAGTGGATCTGCTTTCCTTTGGTGGCCTGTGCACTTGGTGTCATACCCTGGAAACCATTTTCTGACTGTAAGGCTATGAAAATTTATTTTTACTTCTTTATCCTAAGAGTTCTGCAGTTTTGTCTCATACGGTTAGGCCTGTGATCTGAACGTTAGCCTCAGCACATGGAATCAAGAGAGGTTCGAACTCATGCCTTTGCGTGTGGACGTAGAATCAGGAGAGGTTCCAACTCATGCCTTTGCTGTGGACATAGAACTGCCCCAACACCATTTGTGCAAATCCTCTTCTTTTCCCCACTTATTTCTCTTGGAACTTCATGGAAAATCAGCTGACTAGTGTTCAAGAGTCAGTTTCTGGCCTCTGCATTCTATTGCGCGGACCCACACATCTGTCTCAGTCCTGGGCCTAGGGTCTTGATTCAGGTGAAATCAGGAAACCCGAGTCCTTCAACTTTATTCTTCTGTTTTGTTTTCTCCCTCAGCTCTTCCGGCTCCTTGCATTTCCATATGAATTTTAGGATCAGCTTGTCAATTTGTGTGGTAAAGCCAGCTGGATCGTGGTGAGCAGGGATTATGTGGAATTTGTAGATCAATTTGAGGAGTACTGTTGCCTTAATAGTGGAATGTCTCCTGGGCCATGAGCACGTGGTGCCTTCCATTAATTTTGATTGCCTTCAATTTCTTCCAACAGTGTTTATACTTCCCGGAGTACAAAGCTGACACTTCTTTTGTATCTAAGTTTTTTTTTATATTCTTATAAGTGGAATTTTTCCTTAATTTTATTCTCAGATTGCTGGTTCACTGCTAGTATATAGCAATGTGATCTTGTGCATTAAATCTCATACCCTTCTAATAGGCTTTTGTTTTTTAGTGTGTAGCTTCCTTGGGATTTTCTATATACGAAACACTTATCATTTGAAAATAGAGGGCCTTTTACTTCTTATTCTCTAATCTGAATGACTACTATTTCGTTTTCTCACCTAATGTCCTGGCTGTAACCTCTGGTCCAACATTAAAGAGCAAGTCTGGGGAGCGTGTTGATTATTCCAGGCCTTGGAGGAGGGGTTCGTGTGGGTGTGGGGTCGGGGCTGTTGGACTGCACAGTTGCCTCTTACTCCTAGATGACTGGCTGTTTTCACTGCAGACGTGCTGGGGTCTGTGGGCTGCTCTGCCGTGTGTAGAGAGACGAACATCTGTTTTGTGCCCTTTATTCTTTCAATAGGCTGTGTCACTTAATAGATTTCCACACGATAAATCAACCTCGCCTTCCCAGATAAATCCTGTTTGGTCAGGGTAGATAATTCTTTTATATGTTGTTGGAATCAGTATTTTTTAAAAATACATTTTCCCCCATCTGTATTCATAAGGCAATTTCTCAGAGATATTGGCCTGTTTTTCTGCCTGGTGATGTCTTTGTCAGGTTTTCCTATCAGGTTAATACTAGACTTAAGGAATGAGTTGGGAAGTATTTTTTTAGATGAGTTTGTGAAGGACTGATATGAATTCTTTGAACATTTGTTAGAATTGGCCAGTGTGAGCCTGGCACCTGGCTTTTCTTTATGAAAAAGTATTTTTTGAAAACATGTATTTCAAGCTCTTAATTTGTTAAGGTCTATTAAGGTTTTCTAGCTCATCTTGAGCCAGCTGTGGTTGGCTTTGTCTCTTTACGCCTGCTTCCCAGGAACCCCCTTCCTGGCAGCAGCGCCTAGGATTCTTTCCCCTGTGCCATCTCCATGGTTGGAGTTTACTCTCTCCTTTCCCTGCTCAGATAGCTAAAGGTTTGTCATTATTGTTCTTTTCAAAGACCCAAACTTGTGTTTACAGGAACAAAACTTGTGGCCTTTTATTGTTTGGCTGTTCTCTGTCATTTATTTCTGCTCTCATCACAATTTCCTTCCTTCTCTTTACTTTGGGATTCGTTTACTCTTCTTTTTCTAGTTTTTGAAATCAGAAGAGTAGTTTATTGGTTTGAGAGATTTCTTCTGTTCTCATATATGCATCTGCAGGTATAGATTTTCCTCTGAGCAATTTTGCTTTCAGCAGAGTGCTTTGGTTGCATCGTGGAAGTTTTAGAAGGCTGTGTTTTCATTTAAACACACTTCCTAATTTCTGTTGGGATTTCCTCTTTGACTCATTGTTTGGGAATGTTTGACTTAATTTCCAGGACTTGTGAATTTTAAGTTTCTTTCTATTTTGGACTCCTAATTTAATTTCCATCGTGGTTAGAGAACATACTTTCAGTCATTTAAGCCTATGTATGGAGGTCTGTTTTCTTGCTTGATGGAGTCTGTCCTGCAGAACACCTGCGTGCTTGTCTGAGAATCCTGCTCTGGTGCTGCTGGGCGTAGGATTCAGTCAGTGCTGCTAAGTCTGGGTGCGTGGAAAGACTGACTTTCCCTGATCCAAAACGCTTGGAGCCACAGTGCTTCAGATCTGGGGCTTGGATTTTCTTTTTTCCCTCTGGAGTTTGGAACATTTGCTTAGACTCCACTGGGAGCATCCTTAATCCAGAAGGTTGCCCAACATTTTCCAGCTACCCACGGCATCACCTTTGCTGACGCTCGTAAGGCGTCTTTGTGTGGTCCTGCTTCGGAGTGGGAAAGCTTGCGAGGCAGCCCGCCTGGCCGTTATCTGAATTTCACCTTCACATAGGGTGACAGATCCGCTGATGTAAGAGCTTGGGCCGGCAGGTTTTTCTTTCAGCACGTTAACCGTGTCATCGCCGGCCATCTGCTCCCCTGCCAGCCGCGTGGAGTAAGCGAGTTGTCTTTCTCCTGCTGCCTCCACAACTCTGTTGGTCTTTGTCTCCTTCTGTGTTCTGCTTGCCATGCGTGTGGCTGTGTTTGTCTTGACCGGCTGGCAGGGGTGGTCTGCTAGCAGGCAGGGCTAGTATTTACTCTGGAGTTGCGCGGTGTAAGCCATTATTCCTCCAAGCACTTTCTCCCTTCCTTCCCCTCCTCTGGCCCCGATGCGGTTTGCTCTACTCCGACACTCTGTGGGGATCGTGAAGCGCATTTTCCACTTTGCGCATCCTATTTTCCTACTAAGCAAGGACACCCCAGCCACATCACGCACTCTCTCTGTCTGGGTCTTGGTTTCTAGGACCTTTCTTTAACAAAAGGAGCCGGGGACCCATGGCCGGGTGACAACTTCTGGAGCTGCGGCCAGGATTTAGGCAAAGGACCTGAGCCATCTTGTCGTGCCAGAAAGGAGCGGCGTTTGGAGCCCCATCCCAGGGGATCATGCCGCAGGCACTCGGAGAGTCAGAGCTGTGAGGAGCAGCACACGATCACAACCCAAGGCATAAAATAAATGTCCCTGAGTCCAATATGTACGTTCCACACATGTGTATGTGGTTAACTAGATCAATGCACAAGCCCGGGGCAGACATAAATATCCCAGGCAGAAGCCGAAGAACTGCCGTAGACCATCTCCGCCTCTCCTTGCCCCCACCGGTGGGTGGACACGGGTTTCCCCGCCTCTCCTTGCCACCACCGGTGGGTGGACACGGGTTTCCCCGCCTCTCCTTGCCCCCACCGGTGGGTGGACACGGGTTTCTTTTCAGCTCTTACATCAGGAAAGCAAGGAGAGCTCCCAGAGCCAGAAGCTCAACACACGGGGCCTCTGCCGGGCACTGGGGGAGGGCAGCGCCGAGGCTGGATGGGCGGTGTGTGCCTGTGGCATGATGGGGCAGGGGTGACCCCTGACCTCTGAGTCCTCCTCTCCAAACCCACTACCACGGTTGAGTCCCGAGATGAGCATCAGACGCGGCTCTCCTGAGGGACTCTGCTCCAGTCCCTCCAGCATTCTCGATGTGGGAGTCTGGTTTCCCTGTTTCCCCCGACTTGGCCCCGTTCTTCTCTTGGCTCATGTCTTCGTAGTTCATCCTCCAGGCCACACCTTCTGCAGACAGCGACTCACGCTGCCCTTCCTTCGCCGGCTGAAACCACTCTCTCACCGGGTGACAGGCTCCACCGCCTGACAGTCTCCCGAGGGCTGGCTATGGGTGTATTTCTGCTCAGCTTCTCCTCCATGTCCCCAGCGGCTCCAGGCTCCTCCCCCAGAGGCTCCAGGCTCTCCTTCCCCAGAGGCTCCAGGCTCCAGGCTCCTCCCCCAGCGGCTCCAGGCTCCTCCCCCAGTGGCTCCAGGCTCCTCCCCCAGCGGCTCCAGGCTCCTCCCCCAGAGGCTCCAGGCTCCAGGCTCCTTCCCCAGAGGCTCCAGGCTCCAGGCTCCTCTACCTCTGCCCCCAGGCAGCCTCTGGGCCTCCCTGGGCCGGTGTGGCTCAGATGTGTCTATTGCATTAACTCAGAAGGGAAAGGCCAGGAGGCCTCTGTCCCGCTGTGGACTGCGGGGTGGAAACAGGCAGAGGTGCCCTGGGGTCCCCTAGGCCACCATTTCTTCTAGTGCCTTCCTGTTTCCCCAGGAAGACTTGGCCCCTGCAGCATGAGCGCCTAGGGAAGGCTTGGCCATTGTAGGACAAACAGTGTGAGAATGGAGGACACAGTCTCCTCTGCTTAGTGGACTTGTTCTTCAGCGCCCCCAAGCTGCACCAACCTGGGAGGCCGGCAGGTGGCACGCATGTGCCCAGGCCAGGCCCCCACCTCCAGAGCTCTCCAGAGACACTTGCATCTCTGATTCTGCCGAGGATGACTGGTCCTGAGCATCAGCCAAGCCCTGTTCTGCCAATGGCGAAATTCTTAACCACGCTGCTAAAGGGACAGTTTTCCACGCCCAGAGACGGAGAGCACCAAGCAGACTGCAGTGTCCTGGAGTGCTGTCCCCACGGGTACTGTGCCCAGGTCCGGGTCCCCTCCCAGGTGTGGGGTGGAGGCTCAGGAGACCCAGGAGGCCGGCGCACCCGGCCTACCGGACCTTCGAGCCCCTCCCCTGCTGGTCCTATTTTCCTCCTCCACAGAGACCAGGAGAGGCTGAGCAGAGGGCTTGGGCGGCGTCCGGACCCCAGACAGCCCTCCATCAAAGTGGTCATGGCCCTCCGGACGTTAGGCCAAGGCTACAAGACAGAGGAGGAGACAGCTAGTGTTTGGGGTGGCAATGTGACTTTCACATGAAATAACTCAAGAAACCTTTTACCTTCAGAAGCAGTAAGTTTAAAGTAGTTTTATTGCTATTATAAGGTGATGTACAGAGGGTTAGTTACGTAAGTCAGGTGATGGTACATTTCTTCCCTTCCTTGGCTCTCCCAAGTTTTCCCTCCCATTGAGCTAGTAAACTTTGATTTAAGATGATATTTGCTGCTGCCATAGCCAACACTAGTTGGAGAAAGAAATAGAAATATCCTATTGTTCCCAATAGAATAAACCGCTAAGGTATTTAGAAATAAAGATAATAAAGACATAAAAAATCTAAATGAGAACATGATAAGCTTTTATTGAAGCCTGCAGATGAAGACTTCTCTAATTGGAGAAATGCACCATGGTTAAGAAGACTCAATTTTCAATGAGGTTATTATGCAATAATCAATACATTAAATGCAATTCCATTTGAAATCCTAACATAGTTCTCACTCCACCTGGAATATTAAAGCACTGAGAATGGTCAAGATGAACTGGAAGACAGCAGGGAACAGAGATTTCTTCCAGAGCAGATGGTGAAGGTTTGCAGAAGCTGAGATCCAGGGCTTTCCCTGGACCCCGGAGGACCTGGTGGGTCACAGGGTCGGGTGCTCACTCCACCCACCAACGGAGAAGCCAAACAGTTATTCCCTACTTCTGCCCAAGAGAAGAGTGCGGATGGCTCCAAGTCCTCACGGAAACATGAGACTTAAGGATCTACAGGAAATCAGTGGGATGGTGCTCTGAGGTCAAGTCAAGCTGCAGAAATGTTTCTGAGGTCAAGCCAGCCTAAGTCATAAAACTGAAGTTTGCTGAAGTTGACTGCGTCATAGTTTCTGTACATCAAAAGACCATATAAAGTTAACCACGGGCAGACCAGCCACACACCAGGAGGACATAAAAAACAAATGATTATTACCTGGCGTATATAGAGAGCTCACACAAACCAATAACAACAATGAAAAATAAGAGAACCAGTTGAAAAGTAGGCAACTGATTTGCGCATGCAGTTAACAAAAGGATAAAGCAGATGGTCAGTGAGTAGTTTCTGCTCCCAGTAACCAGGGAAGGGGTAAAATGAATAATGACTTTCCATTTTCAAGTTAACAAAGATCTGGGCTCTAACAGGAAGGAGCTGTGAGGCTCCTTGTGGTGATGTCACAGCCAGCCCTGTCCCTGAGCGGGCAAGCCCACATCTCCTTCCAGAGCGGAGACACTGTCACACATCCATGCAAAGTGCTGCTCAGGAGTGAGCGTGCACGGTGAAATGGAACAATGGAGACTGTCCGCTGGCCACGGAGGATGCGCAGAAGGACATCCACTCAGGTGGACACAGACGATGCGCACGAGGATGTCCATGCTGATGGACACAGATGCACATGAGGGTATCCATTCCACTGGACACAGACAATGCACATGAGGATATCCACTCTGGTGGACACAGACGATGTGTGCTCCGTGGTCCTTAGTCTGATGCACACTTAATAGACATATTACAATCCAACGCTAGCTGGGCCTGCACAGACTTGTTCCACCTGAAGATGTCAGTGCAGAGAAATCATTTGTTCCGGTTGCTGCCCCCATGGGAAGCGTGGAAGCGTACGTGGGCCTTGTGGGCAGGCCTCAGAGCGCAGCCGATGAACGCAGAGGGCAGCAGGGCACCGGCCACTGGCAGTGATTTGCTGCTTGTCTGAGATTTGCTGCTGATCTGATCTGGGATGAAATGGCATCTTAGCATGGACGGAGCCGTAATGAAACAGAGGCAAAGGCCAGGTGTCCTGATAAAAAACGCAGGACAATGGAAGGTGCTACGCCCAGGCTGGGGAAGGAAATGAGCCAAGAGCTTAGAGAACAGGGAGGAAAATCAGTGGCTGCAGAAACGCCACAGTGGAGATGGCGGTCAGGACACAGGCCTCCAAGGGGGCGGCAAGCAGTGTCCGCTGAGCTGAGCGGGACTGTGGTCAGGCGTCCGTCTGTGCTGAGCAGGACTGTGGTCAGGCGTCCATCTGTGCTGAGCAGGACTGTGGTCAGGCGTCCATCTGTGCTGAGCAGGACTGTGGTCAGGCATCCATCTGTGCTGAGCAGGACTGTGGTCAGGCGTCCGTCTGTGCTGAGCTGAGCGGGACTGTGGTCAGGCGTCCGTCTGTGCTGTGCTGAGCGGGACTGTGGTCAGGTGTCCGTCTGTGCTGAGCAGGACTGTGGTCAGGCGTCCGTCTGTGCTGAGCAGGACTGTAGTCAGGCGTCCGTCTGTGCTGTGCTGAGCGGGACTGTGGTCAGGCATCCGTCTGTGCTGAGCTGAGCGGGACTGTGGTCAGGCGTCCGTCTGTGCTGAGCTGAGCGGGACTGTGGTCAGGCGTCCGTCTGTGCTGAGCAGGACTGTGGTCAGGCATCCGTCTGTGCTGAGCTAAGCAGGACTGTGGTCAGGCGTCCGTCTGTGCTGAGCTGAGCGGGACTGTGGTCAGGCGTCCGTCTGTGCTGTGCTGAGCGGGACTGTGGTCAGGCGTCCGTCTGTGCTGAACAGGACTGTGGTCAGGCGTCCGTCTGTGCTGAGCTGAGCAGGACTGTGGTTAGGCGTCCATCTGTGCTGAGCGGGACTGTGGTCAGGCGTCCGTCTGTGCTGAGCTGAGCGGGACTGTGGTCAGGCGTCCGTCTGAGCTGAGCTGAGCGGGACTGTGGTCAGGCGTCCGTCTGTACTGAGCTGAGCGGGACTGTGGTCAGGCGTCCGTCTGAGCTGAGCGGGACTGAGGTCAGGCGTCCGTCTGTGCTGAGCTGAGCGGGACTGTGGTCAGGCGTCCATCTGAGCTGAGCGGGACTGAGGTCAGGTGTCCGTCTGATCTGTGCAGGACTGCGGTCAGGTGTCCGTCTGTGCTGAGTGGGACTGCTGGTCCACACAGGGCTTGTGCAGGAGCCAAGGGCAGACAACAGAAGGACAGGAAGGTGGCTGAGGCGGGAGAGCTCTGGGTGCACTGAGCCCCGGGGCATTGCTGGGGTGGGGGGCGTGTTAAACGGGGCTTCCAGCCTGCTTTTCCTCTTGTCTCATTCCTGTCTCACCCAGGCTCATGTTCAGTTTTCATTCTGCTCAGTTCATAGAGCTCCAGCGAGCTTGCCTGGAGAGTGCTGTTTATGAGCATCGCTGGGGACTAGGGTGTCCCTGCACCCCGAGAGGAGAGATGGAGGACAGGAGGCGGCCAGTGCAGGAATCCGCTTGGGTGTGGTTCACAGGCCATGGTGGGGTCCACCGTGCACCATTCTGGGGGTTACAGGCCCCCTGGGGTCTGGGGGGGGTCACAGTTCAGCTGGGGTTTCCAGAAATACTGAGTGCAGGCCCTGGGTGGCGGCTGCGTGGGCCGCGGGCGGGCAGGCTGCCCGACCCCCTCCCCGCAGCGTGGAGGAGACCCGAGCTCAGCATGGCCTTGCTCCTCTCCTCGCCTGCTGGCCATTGCCAGTGACCCAGGGCGAGAGCAGACAGAAGCTGGTGTGAAGGAGAGGACGTGGGGCTCGTGGGAGTGGCGTACCACGCGCCCCCGTGCCTGTGCCCGCCCAGAAGTTGAGTTCTTTCGCTGAGGGGCAGCGTCCAGGTCCCGGACCGGGCAGAGGAGCGGGCCTTCCCTCTCCTCCGCCCGAGAGGTCGGATCTGCGCATGCCTCCATGTGACACCCCAAAGTCTCTCTCAGACTCGGGGCGAGAGCGCAGCGCGGGAAATCTGAGGGCGCCATTTCAATTCATCATTATTTATGAACCAACACGGGGCTGTTTATGAGTCTGATCACTCACTAATCATTCCCCATAAATGCAGGGACCGACAAATCCCACGGAATCGATCCGGTGCTAAGTTCCGCGTCTAAATCACGGCCCCTAGTGTTCTTGAGTAAACCTTTCGGTAATTTACAAAGGCTGTTGAATTTTATAGTAAGTGTTTTTCAAACCAAGCTGGATTCTAAACAATAATGACTTTTTAATGTGGCCCTGTGATTACATTGTCACGGTGAAATACGGGGCCTTTGACTGCATCCGAAATGAACCTGGTGTGAATTACTCCCCGGCCCGGCCCGCGCGGCCCTGGGTAAAGCAATCTTCATAAATTACCCTCCAATCCGGGTGGCCTGGCAGTGGAGGCCCGGTGCCAGTGTTTGCAACTTCAATTTCACTGGACAATTTGTAAACAAGCTTCTCTGTTTGTTCCGGAGCAGTGGCCATGGCGGTGACCTGGCCGTGGTGGGCAGCAGCCTGCCCTGCCCGGTGCTGGCCTCGAGCTCGAGTGGAACTCGATGGTGGCCAGGCCCCCGAGCTGCTGATGCGGCAGGCCAGCCCTGCGCTGGTGCTCGTGGCCCTGGCCACGGAGTGTGTCTGCTTCGGCACAAAGCACGGCATTCACTCTCTGACACGCCTCTCTGGTACACGCTGCCCGCGATCCCAGGCCTGGCAGAAGGACTGGGCCTGTGTCTGGCTCTGCCCATCGTGTGCCGAGCTGGGACCTGTGCTCCTGTGGTGAGAGCACAGGAAAGGACCGCAGGCACAGGCCTGTCCAGATGGGCCGGGACTGTGGGGACAGACGCGGCGGCGGGACTTCTACACGCCGCTCCTAGCTCTGCTTCGAGCCCTGGCTGCTCCTGGTGACCTGGAAGCTGCCAGAAGGGCAGTGAGCTGGGCCCCCTCCATAAGCTGGAGCCGTGAGGGTGTGCGGGGCCCGGGAGCCCCCTGCTCCCTGTGGCTCCTTCCAGGGTCCAGCTCAGGTTTGTTTTTCTAGCTGCAGGACACCAAGGACAGGGGCATGGGACGGAGGCGCGTCCGCCCGGGCCTTCCTGCCAGCCTCGACTACTGTCCCGCCAGCATGCACTCGTCCCTGAGACCCAGAGGACCCCAGAGGCTGAGACCCCAGGTCCCTATGAGCTTGGAGCAGGGGCCTGTGTCTGGTGGCAGATGCTGAGGGGATGTGGGCGGCCATGGACCCAGGATGCAGCTTCACCATCGGCTGCTCTCCGGTAGATACGGTAGATAAGCAAACGGAGGCTGCACGCTCATGTGTCCCGGCCCCAGCGCCAGGATCCAGGGACACTGCGGCCACCTCTCTGGCCTGTGGGCAGCACAGAGCCTGCTTTCCCTTCTGACTGACCCCCCGAGCCTGCCCGGGCCTGGCTGCCGTGTGGGCACCGGGAGCTGCGTTCCTACCGCTGTGCGCTTCGAAGGAACCTGAGGAGGTTCCTTTCCAGAATTTAACAAGAACGTTTGTGTGCAGCCGCGGGACTGTTTTTAACAGAGAAGTGCCCTGCACAGCAGCAGCCGCGCTCCACGTGGCCCTTATAGGTACATGCGTGCACATGAGTACCCACATGCACACAATCACCCACTTGTGGGCATGCACGTGCATGTGTGCATTCATGAACACACACATGTATGCACACAAATGCACACAGTACACACTCATGGACACATGCACACACACGCACACGCACGCACGCACGCACGCACGCACATCCCCTCCATCAAGAGACAGAGAGCTGTTTAATTTCTGTAATACGGGACAAAAATGATCGGGCAGTCCCCTGGGAGAATAAATCCAACCACTTTAAGAGAAGAATGGAAGCACTGCATATATCATGCCAAAAATTAACATATGAACTTCAAATCCATGCGCCAGTTCAAAATCTGATTTAACAAACTGCTCTTATTAAAGTCAATTGGCGAGTATTCCATTATAAAAACAAATGAAATCTTCTCTGTCTACGAGATAAATAATTTTCTCCCCACACCTAAGAGGGAGGCATTAACTTAACGGGTAATGATCTAAATTATGTATTAAACTCAATTACTTTTTATTACTGCTTTCCAATTAGGGTTCCCTGATTGACTGCTGGTGTGGCGGCGTCTCGGGCGTGCCTGGCTCCCCGGCCCTGGAGCTGGCTCTGTGGCCCACACCCCAGCTTAATTGAGTGTGTCTCCGCCTGGCTCTAACGAGAGCGAGGTGTAGCTTCTAACGGCAGATAAACAACGGAGCGGCGCGATCACCAGCTAAATCGCCCATCTGCCCGTCTCTCCCGGCAAACACTCCCGTCCAGGCCTGGCACTCCTGCCCGAGAGGCCTCCCCGCGGCGCTCGGTCCGTACGGAGGCCCAGGGTCGCCGTGCCAGCCACGCGCCGGCCGGCCGGTCCCCCCACGCCTCCCTCTTAGCTGATGACTTACCTCCCTTCGGAAGCAGGCTTCCTGGGACAGGACCTGACTGCTCCCGGCGCGTGCTCCTCCCTTTCTGAGGCCCAGTCATCCAACCTGTGGTCCACGTCTCAGCACCCTGCCGTCCACCTGGCCCCACCGCAGCCCCGCGCGCTGCCAGCTCACCTTCCCACGGAAGGGGGGTCCAGTGAGAGGCAGACAGGCGGACAGGAAGGGCGCGTGCCCGGGCTCCTGTCATTTTCTGAATGTGGTAGACGGTGACAGCGAGGGCGGGTCCTGTAGTTATTCGTTCTCCTAATACACATCGGAAAATGCAACGAGAACCGAAGTTGGTGCCAGAATGTGCGTTCCCCCAAGAGTCACCGGCGTCCAAAGTGAGCTGGGCCGGGAGATGGCAGATGGGGGCGGCTGGGAAGCGGCACCTCGGTGGGGCAGGGCCGCTGGGCAGGCCCTGGGAGCCGTCCAGGGCTGGCCGTGGGCAGAGCAGGGCCCGCGGGGAGCTGCGGGCACCGGGCACTGGCACCGTCAGCCCCTGGAGCTGCCACGGCTTCTGCAGCGCCCGCCCTCTGTCCTTGTCCCACGGCCGGGCAGAGGGGCGCTTCCATGCGCAGAGCCCGCCGAACCCCCACCCTGCAGGAGGAAAAGGGTTTCGAGCATGCTCAGAGCAGCTCAGGACAGGAGGGGAGCCTGTGGGCAGGAAATCGGCTGGGCTGGGGCTCAGCTGGCTGTGGGCCTGTGAGCTGGGCCGGGGCTCAGTCCCGGTGGACTTGCCCACCCAGGCCTCTCTGAGCGGCTTTGAGAGCCCCCCACTCCGCCCCCGTGGGGAGAGGGGACTCCCACAGGCTCCTGGAGCCGGCTGGCTGGGCAGCCAGGATGGGGCCACCTGGGACGCTGCTGGGCGAGGGGACGCAGCCTGGGGTCTGACCGCCTTCGAAGGCTGGGGCCTGCCAGGCAGGATGCCTCCGGGCAGCCAGGTGTTCAAAAGCCAGCGTCCACGGGAGCCCCTGCACAGAGGGGCGCTGTGGGCAGCCGGAGCAGGCTCCACGCCCCGGGTCCGAGGGCCCGGCACCACTCAGGGTGGTGTCTGGGGGCCCTGCCCTGTCCCATGGGGGCCCTGCCTGTCCCATGGGGGCCCTGCCTGTCCCATGGGGGCCCTGCCTGTCCCATGGGGGCCCTGAGACGGTCAAGCAGGACCCAGCAGCACACCGGCAGAGGCCGCAGGAGGTGGGTGTGTCTCACTGTTCTGTGTGTGTGTGTGTGTGTCTGTGTGTGTGTGTCTGTCTGTGTGCGTGTGATCACCTGGGAGGCCCGTGTGTCTCACTGATCTGTGTGTGTGTGCTGTGTGTGTGTGTGCTGTGTGTGTGTGTGCTGTGTGTGTGTCTGTGTGTCTGTGTGTGTCTCTGTGTGTGTCTCTGTGTGTGTGTGTGTCTGTGTGTCTGTCTGTGTCTGTGTGTGTGTGTGTGTGTGTGCGTGTGATCACCTGGGAGACAGGTGTGTCTCACTGATCTGTGTGTGTGTGTCTGTGTGTCTGTGTGTGTGTGTGTGTGTGTGTGTGTCTGTCTGTCTGTCTGTGTCTGTGTGTGTCTGTGTGTGTGTGTCTGTGTGTGTCTGTGATCACCTGGGAGGCAGGTGTGTCTCACTGATCTGTGTGTGTGTGTGTGTGTCTGTGTGTGTCTGTGTCTGTGTCTGTGTCTGTGTGTGTGCGTGAGATCACCTGGGAGGCAGGTGTGTCTCACTGTTCTGTGTGTGTGTGTCTGTCTGTGTCTGTGTGTCTGTGAGATCACCTGGGAGGCCCGTGTGTCTCACTGATCTGTGTGTGTGTGTGTGTGTCTGTCTGTGTGCGTGTGATCACCTGGGAGTGTACCTCACTGTCCTGTCCCTGGGCTGCTCCTCAGGCTGGCCTGTGTCCCGGGGCCCTCACGGGAGAGGTGTCCACCATTCACCAGAGGACAGAGAGCGGCCTACCTTCCCCACTGAGGACGGCCAGTCACGGACCTGCCCAGTGCCCTCCCCTCCCCTAGGCCTCCGCACATGCGGCCCCCTCTCCCCTCCTCCTCCTCTCCCCCTCCCCCGCCAGGCCCGGGGTGCCCACAGCCGGGGCCTGTCCTGTCCTCAGCTACCCACACGCCGGTCAGAGGCCGGGCTCTTCATTCCAGTGTGGATCACTGGACACCAGGTCACCCCGCCAGCCATGGGACAGCACACACCCATGGGGCTTGGCGCTCTGTACTCAGCTGCCGGGCACCGCCGGCCCCGGCTGAAGGAGGCCAGGTGGGCAGGAAGCCCAGGATTCCTGCCCCGCCGGCATTAGCTCAGGGCCAGGAGGAGGCCCAGCCTGTGAGGCCAAGGATGGGGGCCGGGTGGGGAAGGGTCCCGAGGGCTGCCTGGAGGAGGAGGTCGTGGAGGGGACTGTGGGCGCGGTGCCCAGGGCCAGCTCCCTCCTCCAGTCGCCTGTCTGGATGTACCAGCCCCAGAGCCAACGCTCAGCCACAGAGGGGCCGACCCCGCCACCACGGCCCTTGCCCACCCAGGCCCAGAGTTTGCTTTTTGTTTGTTTGATGAATTCCTCCGATGCTCAAGAAAGAAATTAATTTTACTTATTCCTCCAAGCGGTCATTAGAAAAGCTTTTAATGAACACAGTAAAAACCAACTAATTATCGCAATGGCGTTCACTCTAAATAAAATTGACAGGGACCACGAATATGATGCATATAATTCTCCTCAGTTTATTAAAACCCATTCATCACATTTCATCCTGGAGGAAACGGATCGTATTAGTCTGTGATAATTTAACTAATATTTCTCGGCTGCATCTAATATTTAAGGGGAGTTAGGAACACAAAGCCGGCGCGTGATCGGGCCGTGACCTTGCATTCTAATTACTCTTCCCGGTAGGGAAGAGGGACCAGGCCTTCTGCTCCGAGCTGCGCAGATGAAGCCAGCTCTGGCTTCGAATCAGGAAGCCGTCATCACCTCGGTTAGCTCTGCGCGGCCCTTCCGGAACCTGGGCTGCTGGGGAGGGAGGCCTGCCCGCCCCCCAGCGTGGGCTCCGGGCACCCCCACAGATTCCACCTGCCCTGCTCCGTCCCAGCGCCGGGGACCCCTCTCCCGGTGCAGAGGTGTGAACAGAGAACCACGTTCTTCACAGCACCGGCACTGGACACTTAGCAGCCATCACGCACCTTGCTCATCCAAGGAGCGGCCAGCCGGGCATGCGCGGAGCCTCCCGCCGGCCACGCACGGGGCGCCGGCCACGCACGGGGCGCTGCCGGGCACGCACGGGGCGCCGGCCACGCCCGGGGCGCCGGCCATGCCCGGGGCGCCGGCCACGCACGCGCAGCGCTCGGGAGCTGCTGCCCGCAGACGTGGCTGTCCTCCACCTCTCCTCTGCTCCACGGGAACATCTTGCGTCGAGGTACCTTTGCACACAGGCGTGTCTGTGGCACTTTTGCGAGAGCCTGGCACTGATCAGACTGAGAGCCGGGCAGCGTGTGACCCTCTGAGGGCCTGGAGAGACAGAGATGGGATCTGTTTTCCCCATTACCTGGGACAAGCTCAGTCCCTGCCCAGCCCGGACCCTGCCCAGCCCCGTCCCTGCCCAGCCCCCCCTGCTCAGCCTGGTCCCTGCCCAGCCCCGTCCCTGCCCAGCCCTGTCCCAGCCCAGCACCCCCCCCTGCCCAGCCCCACCCCTGCCCAGCCCCCTCTGCCCAGTCCCTGCCGCCTGCCCAGCCCCCCCCCCCAGCCTGGTCCCTGCCCAGCCCCGTCCTGGCCCAGCACCCCCCCTGCCCAGCCCCACCCCTGCCCAGCCCCCTCTGCCCAGTCCCCCCCCCACCTAGCCTCCCCCTGCTCAGCCTGGTCCCTGCCCAGCCCCGTCCCTGCCCAGCCACCCCTGCCCAGCCCCCCCTGCCCCCTGCCCAGCCCCCCCCTCCCAGCCCCCTTCCCAATCCCCCCTGCCCAGGCCCCCCTGCCCAGCCCCCCCAGCCCCACCCCTGCCTAGCCCGGTCCCCACCCTTGGACACCACTGCTCCTGGCTCTTGGCCTGTCCATCAGAGCGAATCTGGCGCCCTGGCCCTTCCCGCCTCTCCCGCTGGAGGATGCAGGGCAGAGCGCGGCCACCGCCTCATGACGCCTGTGCGCATCTCTGCGTGGGTCTCCCCGGGGGCCTGTTCTCCGGGGGCCTTTGCAGCTGGTCACACCCTTCCTCGGGCCCTACCCACCGAGGGGTGGGTCTCATGGGCCAGGCTGTGGGATTTGGGGGCCCGGGACTCAGGCCCACTGCGTGTCAGCGCCCCGGGGTGACCGGGCCACGCTCTCCCACTCTGCTGGCCAGGAGGAGTCATGTGGTTACTCTCCAACCACACGGAGGGTGGACCCCACGTGGTGGCCCCCAAGCTCCCCCAGGGGCTCCCATGGGGTCCGTTGACCCTGTGAGGACCCCAGCCCTGGCCACTGCTCCTCCCACGGGGCCAGGGACTCCCCGGTCACACGTCGAGGGACGCCCTGGTACAGCCTTGGCAATGCCCAGACGGGGGGGTCTGTACCCCGACGCCACCCCTAGGCCATGACCTTCACGGCGGGGGTACACCACAGCCCCCCCCATGGAACGCGCGTGCGTACCTCATGGCTGTCTGCAGCTTGCTTTTTGAGGTGAAGCGGCGTCCGGGAGCGATGCGCGCCGCACGCGTGGCTCGTTTGTGTCAGGCGCGGTGACACCCTGTGCGGCCGCTCCCCGCTGCCGGCGGAGTGGACCGCTTCCCTCCCTTCCTTCTCCAAGATTCCTTCCGATGACTGAGAGGGCTGTGCGCGCGTCAGCGTCCAGGTCACCACCTCCGGCGCGGCCCGGCCCCCTCTGCCCCACGGAGCCCCTGCTTTCTATTACCCCAGTCAGTGCAGGGACACATCGACCTTGTACCTGGCCCCCAAGTGCAGGTCTGAAGACCAGTGTGTCCCCGGCTTCCATCACCAGCTCCCCAACTGTGAAATCGAGCGCAGGCTACGTTTGTCTGTCCTCCGTGTCTCTCTTGGGTATGCAGAATGCATTGCTTGAGACCCAGATGCTGCCCACAGCCTGTCCGTGGGATCTGCGTGTGCAGGACCCTCTCCCCTGTACCCCCCCGCGCCCTCCCCCCCGTCCCCCCCACCTGTGTCTCCTCTGCTGGTCCAAGGCTCATTGTGCTGCCATTCCAAAACTATGGTGTTTACTGGGCTTTTTTTTTCCTGGCGAATTTTACTTGGCTTGCCAAGCCCCACGCGAGATGCAGGGGCCGGCCGGGGGTTCCGAGGCGGTGTGGACCACTTAGGGAGAGTACTGATGTGTTTATGGGGTTCTTTTACCACCTAGGGGCCAGACATCTCTCCATTCACTCAGATTCTCTTTTGTGTCTGCCAGTAAAATTCCTAGCGGTCCTTACCCGGGTTTTATGTGCTTTGGGTTTGTTTCTCTCATGTTTCTTGCAGCTTGTCTAGGCGTCGTCGTAAATAGAGATCGCTTCTGCTAAGTGGTTGTTTCTTGTGTGTAGGACAGGCATGGATCTGCAGGTGCTGATCTCGTCTCTGACCATTAGGATTTTTTAATTGTTGCCCCTCCACCCCTAGATTTTCTATTTATGATCAGCAAAGCCCATTGTCTTTGCCTCTTCCTTTCTGATACCAAAGTTCTTTAAAATCACATTGTGTGCAGCTGGGGCCCTCCTGGCACGCAGAAGCACACCTGTGGGCACCTCGTGACACAGAAGCACACCTGTGGGCACCTTGTGACACAGAAGCACACCTGTGGGCACCTCGTGACACAGAAGCACACCTGTGGGCACCTCGTGACACAGAAGCACACCTGTGGGCACCTCGTGACACAGAAGCACACCTGTGGGCACCTCGTGACACAGAAGCACACCTGTGGGCACCTCGTGACACAGAAGCCCGCCTGTGTGTGCCGGCGGCGAGGGCTCCCTGGGATCTGCCCTCACCTACGCGATCTGCTGCAGTGGGATTTGGGCATGTATTAATTTGGGCTGATGATTGTTGCTGGTTTTTTTTAATATGAGCAAACTGCAGTTACATTAGAAGACTTTAGATGTGTATGGCCTCTCAGGCCTAGAACAGGTCCCGAAAGCCTGCCTTTCCTCCCCAAGAGCTCGTTTTCCCTTCCTGGAGACGGCCTGGCTCCTGTGGGTAGAGAGATGGCCCCGGGGTCCCGGTGGCTGTGGGGAGGGTGGAAGGCCGACGTGCACTCTCCGTCCCCCTCCATGCTTGCGCAGCCCCCGGAAGGTTCTGAGGTGTCCGAGCGTGGTAGGCGGGGTGGAAACTCCTGAGCTTGCTTTCTTCATTCAACGTCAGCGTTCTGAAATGTGTCGCGCTGACCGTTGGTGGTGCGGGTGTCCTGGCCGGCCATCTTGGACCATGATTTCCTGGTCCATCCTCACCGGTGGCGGGGGGCTGTTCCTGCTTCTCAGGAGACCTCATTTGTCACACACTGCTGTGGCCGCGGTCTGGGGGCCCTCGGTCCCCTGTGGCCGTGGGCCGTCAACGCAAAGTGGCCGCACGCCATCCCAAGCACTAATGCCAATCTACACTGCCGCCAGCCACGTGCGGACGGACCTTCCCGTCTCACAAATTCACAACAACACTGGGAGTGTCAGACTTATTAATTTTTTATACTCTAATAGGTGAAAAATGGCATCTTGTTGTTTTAATTTGTGTTTCTTGGCGTTAGCGGGAAGGCTGGGACTCTCGTCACATATTTCTTTCTCGGTTTTCTCCTCATATTTATTATGTCTTCCCACTTGGTCGTTTCTCTATTGGGCCGCTTGCTTGTTTCTTATTGATTTTCAGGAATTATTTATGGATCCGGGTAGTGATACTTTATTGGTTGCATGGGTTGTAAATATGTCCTCCCAGACTGAGGCTTGTGTATTTTTTTCATTGTTGATGGTGTCTTGCATGGAACAGAATTTTACATTTCCCTGCGCCCAAGGCCCACTCTCCCCAGGCTTTCTGCTGCCGGCAGAAAGCCTCGCTCCTGATCCTCACATTCCGCCTTTCACACCCTGCTGGTGTCACAGACCCTCGCCCATCTCTCCCCCACGTGGCCCCATAACCACGTCCACCTTCACAGATACCGCAGGCTTACTCTCGCTCTCCATTTTCATTATTTTGCTCTTTCCCCTAAGCCGTATTGTTCCTGGCTAAGAACTGTAGCTTAAAAAATGCATCTTGTCTGTGATTGTGCCCCACGCCCCGTTCATTTGGACCCATGGTCCTCGTGCAACGAGTTTGCAAAACAGCTTGAAAAGCTGTCTTTGGATGTAGACTAGAAACATATCTAATCTTAAAGTCAGTCTAAAGGGAATTGATTCTGCTCGTTTTCTGTAAATGGTCATGAACTTTTTCCATTGAGAGTATGACAGTAGTGATAGAAATAGCACAGGTGTGATCTCAGGGCTGTTGTGGTTTGGTCCAACTGGAGCTTGCTTTAAAGGGTGGGCTAATACTGTTCCGTCCTCAGCAGACTAAGGAAGTTCTCTGGATGCTTTGTCTTGTTTTTGTGCCCGTGCTGGGGCTTGAACTCAAGGCTTTGTGCTCTCATTTGGCTTTTTGCTCAAGGCTGGTACTTTGCCACTTGAACCATACCTCCACTTCTAGCATTTTGTTTGCTTTTTGGAGATGCTTTATTGGCATTTTCTGCCGGGGCCTCCTGAGTAGCTGGGATTCTATGTCTGAGCCACCAGTGCACAGCTTCTCTTCTACTCCTTTTTTTTTTTAAATTAATTAACTGTGATGGTAAAGGTGATGTGCTAAGGTTTACAGTTTTATAAGTAAGGCAATGAGTACATTACTTGTAGAACTCTCTTGTATGCCTGAGATGTCCATGTGTTTCACCCTCCTCCTACCGAAAGTCCATGTGTATCGTCCCTGCATGTGATTGTTAGTAGACAGTACTCTTGTTATTTTACTCAAGCAAGGTCTTCCAGAGCTTGCGTTTCCTGCTCACACTGGCTTTGCTGCACTCCTCCCATCTGCCTCAGTTTAGGTTTGTTGTTGTTGTGGGTATGTGTGTGTGTCAAAATGGAGATTAATTGGTAAAGCACTATGCACACAGTCTCGGTGGACAGTGGTTGGTGCTGTGCTCATGGTCTCGGTGGACAGTGGTTGGTGCTGTGCTCATGGTCTCGGTGGACAGTGGTTGGTGCACTGTGCACATGGTCTTGGTGGACAGTGGTTGGTGTACTGTGCCCATGGTCTTGGTGGGCAGTGGTTGGTGCTGTGCACACGGTCTCGGTGGACAGTGGTTGGTGCTGTGCACATGGTCTCGGTGGGCAGTGGTTGGTTCTGTGTACATGGTCTTGGTGGATAGTGGTTGGTGCACTGTGCACACGGTCTCGGTGGGCAGTGGTTGGTGCACTGTGCACATGGTCTCGGTGGACAGTGGTTGATGCACTGTGCACATGGTCTCGGTGGAGAGTGGTTGGTGCCCTGTGCACATGGTCTTGGTGGATAGTGGTTGATGCACTGTGCATACGGTCTCGGTGGGCAGTGGTTGGTGCTGTGTACATGGTCTTGGTGGGCAGTGGTTGGTGCTGTGCACATGGTCTCGGTGGACAGTGGTTGGTGCTGTGCACATGGTCTCGGTGGGCAGTGGTTGGTGCTGTGCACATGGTCTCGGTGGGCAGTGGTTGGTGCTGTGCACATGGTCTCGGTGGACAGTGGTTGATGCACTGTGCACATGGTCTCGGTGGACAGTGGTTGGTGCTGTGCACATGGTCTTGGTGGACAGTGGTTGGTGCACTGTGCACATGGTCTCAGTGGACAGTGGTTGGTGCTGTGCACATGGTCTCGGTGGATAGTGGTTGGTGCACTGTGCACATGGTCTCGGTGGATAGTGGTTGATGCATTGTGCACATGGTCTCGGTGGGCAGTGGTTGGTGCTGTGCACATGGTCTTGGTGGGCAGTGGTTGGTGCTGTGCACATGGTCTCGGTGGGCAGTGGTTGGTGCTGTGCACATGGTCTCGGTGGACAGTGGTTGATGCACTGTGCACATGGTCTCGGTGGATAGTGGTTGGTGCTGTGCACACGGTCTTGGTGGGCAGTGGTTGGTGCTGTGCACATGGTCTTGGTGGGCAGTGGTTGGTGCTGTGCATATGGTCTCGGTGGACAGTGGTTGGTGCACTGTGCACATGGTCTTGGTGGACAGTGTTTGGTGCTGTGCACACAGTCTTGGTGGATAGTGGTTGGTGCTGTGCCCATGGTCTTGGTGGGCAGTGGTTGGTGCACTGTGCACATGGTCTCGGTGGACAGTGGTTGGTGCTGTGCACATGGTCTTGGTGGACAGTGGTTGGTGCTGTGCACACGGTCTCGGTGGGCAGTGGTTGGTGCTGTGCACACGGTCTTGGTGGGCAGTGGTTGGTGCACTGTGCACACGGTCTCGGTGGACAGTGGTTGGTGCACTGTGCACATGGTCTTGGTGGATAGTGGTTGGTGCACTGTGCACATGGTCTCGGTGGGCAGTGGTTGGTGCTGTGCACATGGTCTTGGTGGGCAGTGGTTGTGCACTGTGCACATGGTCTTGGTGGATAGTGGTTGGTGCTGTGCACACGGTCTCGGTGGACAGTGGTTGGTACTGTGCACATGGTCTCGGTGGATAGTGGTTGGTGCTGTGCACATGGTCTTGGTGGACAGTGGTTGGTGCACTGTGCACATGGTCTCGGTGGACAGTGGTTGGTGCACTGTGCACATGGTCTCGGTGGACAGTGGTTGGTGCTGTGCACATGGTCTCGGTGGACAGTGGTTGGTGCTGTGCACATGGTCTCGGTGGACAGTGGTTGGTGCTGTGCACATGGTCTTGGTGGACAGTGGTTGATGCACTGTGCACATGGTCTCGGTGGGCAGTGGTTGGTGCACTGTGCACATGGTCTTGGTGGACAGTGGTTTATGCACTGTGCACATGGTCTCGGTGGACAGTGGTTGGTGCTGTGCACACAGTCTCGGTGGACAGTAGTTGGTGCTGTGCACACGGTCTCGGTGGGCAGTGGTTGGTGCACTGTGCACATGGTCTTGGTGTGCAGTGGTTGGTGCACTGTGCACATGGTCTCGGTGGGCAGTGGTTGGTGCTGTGCACATGGTCTTGGTGGGCAGTGGTTGGTGCTGTGCACATGGTCTCGGTGGACAGTGGTTGGTGCTGTGCACATGGTCTTGGTGGACAGTGGTTGGTGCACTATGCACACAGTCTTGGTGGGCAGTGGTTGGTGCTGTGCACATGGTCTTGGTGGACAGTGGTTGGTGCACTATGCACACAGTCTTGGTGGGCAGTGGTTGGTGCACTGTGCACATGGTCTCGGTGGATAGTGGTTGATGCACTGTGCACATGGTCTCGGTGGGCAGTGGTTGGTGCTGTGCACATGGTCTTGGTGGACAGTGGTTGGTGCTGTGCACATGGTCTCAGTGGACAGTGGTTGGTGCTGTGCACATGGTCTCGGTGGACAGTGGTTGGTGCTGTGCACATGGTCTTGGTGGGCAGTGGTTGGTGCTGTGCACATGGTCTCGGTGGATAGTGGTTGATGCTGTGCACACGGTCTTGGTGGGCAGTGGTTGGTGCTGTGCCCATGGTCTTGGTGGGCAGTGGTTGGTGCACTGTGCACATGGTCTTGGTGGGCAGTGGTTGGTGCACTGTGCACATGGTCTCGGTGGACAGTGGTTGGTGCTGTGCACACAGTCTCGGTGGACAGTAGTTGGTGCTGTGCACATGGTCTCGGTGGATAGTGGTTGATGCACTGTGCACATGGTCTCGGTGGGCAGTGGTTGGTGCTGTGCACATGGTCTTGGTGGGCAGTGGTTGATGCACTGTGCACATGGTCTTGGTGGACAGTGGTTGGTGCTGTGCACATGGTCTCGGTGGACAGTGGTTGGTGCCCTGTGCACATGGTCTTGGTGGGCAGTGGTTGGTGCACTGTGCACATGGTCTTGGTGGGCAGTGGTTGGTGCTGTGCACATGGTCTTGGTGGGCAGTGGTTGGTGCTGTGCACATGGTCTCGGTGGACAGTGGTTGGTGCTGTGCACATGGTCTTGGTGGGCAGTGGTTGGTGCACTGTGCACATGGTCTTGGTGGACAGTGGTTGATGCACTGTGCACACGGTCTTGGTGGACAGTGGTTGGTGCTGTGCACATGGTCTTGGTGGGCAGTGGTTGGTGCTGTGCACATGGTCTCGGTGGGCAGTTGTTGGTGCACTGTGCACATGGTCTTGGTGGGCAGTGGTTGGTGCTGTGCACATGGTCTCGGTGGGCAGTGGTTGGTGCTGTGCACATGGTCTTGGTGGGCAGTGGTTGGTGCACTGTGCACATGGTCTCGCTGGACAGTGGTTGGTGCTGTGCACATGGTCTCGGTGGACAGTGGTTGGTGCTGTGCACATGGTCTCGCTGGACAGTGGTTCTGGAGTGTGCCTGACCATGTACAAGCCTTCAGTGGGATGATCACTTGGGGTACTTTGGTTCTAAACATCTTCTCTTCACTTCATCCCCCACAATGCCTCTGGGCATAGACTTCTCCGGGGCTCTGGAGATCCAGCCCGCCGGCCGGGCTGGTCCGTGGCGGCTGTGACCGGCTTCAGTCCTGTTTCGCTGCCTTTATGGCCATGTAATTTTCTCTGAAATGACTTCCCGTTTTCCTTTTTAAAACTTCCATTTATTTATTTATTTATTCTAAAATCTTCCTTCCAGCTCCTGTGTTCCGATTCCTGGGCAGGCAATGTCTGCACACGCTTGTGCGATCTGGTGTCCTTGGTGCATGTTTACGAATGACCCCATGACTACGAGCGCTGCGCTCCAGTGCTCGAGGGCCTCCACCGCGGTCACCTCCCGCGACGTTACACCAACAGGAGTGTGGCGAAAGCCCTCCTCCGCCGGAGGAGGCCGACCCTTCCCCGCAGAATTGCCGTGAGAGTTATCTATGTCGTTAAACCACCGCTGGCAATGGCACATTTGCTTTTATGGGGAAGTTCTCAGCAGTATGAATGCGCACGATCTGATATTACATCTGATATTACATCTGTGCCAGCAGTTTCTACATTTGGATTGTTCTACACGAAGCTGCATGGACATTTGCATGTAAACCTTGATAGACATGAACTTTTCCTAGGGGAAGCACCCTGGGTCTGTGGAAGGTACACATTCACACATCAACAGACCGTCAGGCTGGTCCAAAGGGGGATGTGCTCCTTTTGTACCCCACCAAGTAAGGGGGGGTGTTGCATCATCGCCAACACTTCAGAGTGCATCTTCTACGTGTAAGACACACGCTAGGTGTATGGTGATTTCAGTTTGACGTCTTTGTTGACAAATGACTTTGACCAACCTTTCATGCTTCCGTCCATATCTGTTTGGTGAACCGTCTGTTCAAATCTTGGTCTCTTTTCTATCAGCATTTCTTGGTCATTATGTTCTAGAGCTTATGAATATTCTGCCTGGGAGATGGGAATATATGTTGCTTTTGTTCTGTTAAAATTTGTTCTGTTAAAAGCATATTTCATAGTATAAATTCTTAATTTCGATGAAGTGCATTTAATCAGTTTGTTCTTTAATGTTTTGTGTGTTTGGTGCCTAATCTAAAAAAATTCTAATCAAAGGTCAAAATTCACTGCCCATTTTCTCCCAGGAGTGTTATTGTCTGCAGTCTACGATCCATTTTGAATTAAGTTGTCTATGTGCTCTCAGATATGGATCCAAGTTCACTTTTAGGGGAATTCAGGGTGATCTGTTGAAAGGAGTACTTTTTTCATTGACTTGTCTTGGCACGCTCGTCAACATTTAATTGAGAGTGCACGAGTCAAGTTCTGTGGACCGTGACTTCCACTGATCTTGGTTTTCTATTTTGTGACAGAAGCATGGTATTTCCATTGCTTCCGCTTCACAACTTGCTCTGAAATCAGGTTGAGAACGCCTTTGAATTTGTTCTTTTACAGCTCTGACCACTTTAGTTCCTTCGTATTTTGACATGGATTTTAGACTCCAATGAGGAAGAAGAGCAGCTCGTGTCTTGGTGATGATCCCATTGATAGTAAAGCAACTTGGAAGAACTAACAGTGAGGGTCACGTGTTCTCTAACCACGGATGTGGAACATGGTCTGTTTGGTGGGATTTTCCACTTCCAGCCACAATGTTATTATGATGGTAGTACAGGTCTCAGGGGTCTTTTGTTAGATTTTGGCCATTCATATTTGTTTTTTTTAAATTTAATTTAATTTTATTTGTGAACATACTGTACAGAGGGGTTACAATTACATGGGCAGGATAATGCGTACATTTCTTACCAAGCATTGCAGCCTCCTCCTTTGGTTTACCCTTCACATCCCTTCCCAGCCTCCTCTCCCCCCCCCCCCCCCCAGGCCATTCATATTTGTTACTGATACTGTGGCTTGGTGTTCGCCCTCAGGATCTCACTCAAGGCCTGTCTTTTGTTGTCAGGCAGGTGCTCTGCCATGGCCCATTTTTGCACTTGGTTGCATTGGCTGTTTTTGAGGTGGGGGCTCCCTCTTTCCCCAGGCCAGCCTGGGCTGCGGCTCTCCGTGGCTCTCCTCCTTGGGTCTCCTTGCTCTGGACAGAGACGGTCATGGCTGGGCTGAGTGCGGCGTCAGTGTGGTTTGGTTTCCCACTTCCTTGATGGCCAGAGGGGTTGAGCGTGTCTTCGTGATTTGCTGGCCATTTGTACGTCTTTCAGGAAGTGTGTGTTCTGTTCATTTGCTCATTTATTAGTTCTGTGTGGTCCTTCGGGGTTTAGCGTTTTAACGCTCCCTGTGTATTCTGGTGATTAGACTCTGGTCAGATGTGCAGATGGCAGGGAGCGTCTGCGGGCCGTCTGTTCAGCTGCGACTGCTTCACTTGCTGTGTAGAAGCTCTGTCACCACTCTATTTGCCAATCCTCACTACTCCTATTTGCTGAGCCATTAGAGTTCTATTCAGATCGCTCCTGCCTATGCTAATCTGTTATATTGTCTGCGATTGTCCTGTAGTTGCTTCAGGGTTTTAGGTATTATATGATTAAAGCCTTTGACCCGCTTTGGATTGAGGGTGAGAGGTAGAGGTCCTGTTTAAGTCTTCTGAATATAGATAGCCAGCTCTACTTGTTGAAGCAGCTATGGTTTTTCCAACATACATTTTTCACTCCTTTGTCAAAAATCACAAGTGTGGGTTCATTTCTGGGTCTTCCTGTCTATGCCATTGTTTTTCAGGTCTATTTTTGAGCCAGACCAACCTGTGTTCTTATTGCAGGTCTGAGGTAGTATCTGAAGTCTAGAATGGTGATAGTTCGCATTGCGTTAGCTCTTGGTCGCGTTGGCTATTTGGGGCTTTCTGTGCTGTTGTCGGACCTGGGGTTGACTTCTGTTTCTGTGAGGAATGACCCTGGGATTTTGATGGTCATTACCCACACCTGTGGCAAGATGGCCATTTTCACAATATTAATTTAGCCATTCCCTGAGTGTTTTAAAAAGTCAACATAGTTTTGTTTTGGATGTTTTTTTATTGTAAAAATGCTGTACAGAGGGGTTACAGTTGCATGAGTAAGGTAATGAGTCCATTTCCTATTGAGCATTGTTGCTTCTCCTTTGTCCCCAATGCTCATGGGTGTTTTAGAGTTACCATGGTTAGGTCCATTCCTACATCTATTTTCAGGCTAATATCTTTTTTTGTTTTGTTTTGTTTTGTTTTTGTTGGTCGTGGGGCTTGAACTCTGGGCCTGGGCGCTGTCCCTCAGCTCTTCAGCTCAAGGCGAGCGCTCTACCACTTGAGCTACAGCGCCACTTCCGGTTTTCTGGTGGTTTATTGGAGATAGGAGTCTCACGGTCTTTCCTGCCCGGGCTGGCTTTGAACCGCGATCCTCAGATCTCAGCCTCCTGAGTAGCTAGGATTACAGGCCTGAGCCACCAGCGCCTGGCTTCAGGCTAATATCTTAATTTCCATCTCCATCTGCTCATTGTTGGTGTACAATATGAGTACAGATTTTTTGTACATGATTTTATAACTTGCTACCTTGCTAAATGTGTGTATCAGCTCTAGGAGTTTGGGGGAAGTCTTTAGGGTTCTTTAGATATAAGAAAGTATCTTCTGCAAATGAGGATAATTTGATTCCTTTCTTCCTAAGATCCCTTTAAACTCTTTCTCTTATCTTACTGCTCTGGTTAGAATTCCAGACTATATTGAATAAGAGTGGAGAGAGTGGCCACCCTTGTCTTGTCCCTGATTTGAGAGGAAATGATTTCAGTTATTCACCATTTAGTATGATGTCTGACGTCTGCAGGATTGTCATATCTAGCCTTTATTGTGTTAAGGTGCAATTCTCTCATTCCTAACTTCTCCAGAGCTCTTATCTTAAAAGGACATTGATTCTTTTGAAGCCTTCTTTTTTTTAGAATTAAGATAACCATTTGATTCTTATCTTTGATCTGTTTAAGTATTGCATTATATTTATTGGTTTACATATATTGAACCAACCTTGCATGTCTAGAAAGTGACATAGTTGTAGTATAGAATCTTTTTTTAATAGCTGTTGAATTCAGTTAGCAATTACTTTATTGTGAATCTGTATGTCTGTGTTCATTAAAGAGATTGGTCTATAGATCTTCTTGTTGTGTCTCTGGCTTGAGGATGAGTGTAATGTTGGCTCTATAGACTGAGCTCAGTAGTAAACCTTCACTATTCCACAGGAACATTTGAGGCACATTGGTGTTATTTATTAAATGTATTAAAGAATTCAGATTTTCTTTCTCTTTTTTGTTTTTGTTGGTCATGGGGCTTGAACTTGGCCTGGGCACTGTCCCTCAGCTCTTCAGCTCAAGGCAAGCGCTCTACCACTTGAGCCACAGCACCACTTCCAGTTTTCTGGTGGTTTATTGGAGATTAGAGTCTCACGGATTTTCCTGCCTGGACTGGCTTTGAACCGTGAGCTTCAGATCTCAGCTTCCTGAGTAGCTAGGATTACAGGTGTGAGCCACTGGTGCCCTGGCCAGATATTCTCTCTCTCTCTCTCTCTCTCTCTCTCTCTCTCTCTCTCTCTCTCTCTCTGCCTGTCTCTCTGTCTCTGTCTCTCTTTCTCTCTCTCTCTCTCTGAGTCTTCAGGTCTTGGAGTTTTTTATGTTGGTAGATGATTACCTTTCAATACTATTGTTTTAGATCCATTTATATGGCTCAGTTTTGGTAGGCTGAGGTTCTCTACACTTGAGTAAAAGTATGACACATATTCATTGTTTTCTGGATTTCACTTGTATTTGCTGTGATATTCCCATTTCATTCCTAATTGTATTTACTTGGGTGATTTCCTTCAGCCAGATTGACTAAGAATTTATCAACTTAATGGTTTTTATTGGACAAATCAGATTTTTGTGTTATGGACACTTCATCTAGACATCTTAGTCTCTGTGTCACTGATTTCTGTCCTCATCTTTATTTCTTACTGTCTGTTGGTTTTGGATTTGGTTTGTGGTTGTTTTACTATGAGCTTGAGGTGCATCATTAGGGTAATGATCCGACATATCTCTGCTTCACTGATACAGGCACCTGCAGCTTCTAGAGTTGCTTTGCTGTGTCCCAAATATTTTTGGAGGCTGCGTTTTCATTTCCATTGGATTTTGAGAATCTTCAGATTCCTCCTCTTATCCATTATCTCATTCAACAACGTGTTGTTCAGCCTCCATGTGTTTGAATATTTTTTTGTAGTTTCTTTCACTACTGACTTTTGATTTTACTCTATTGTGGTCGAACAGGATACAGGAGGATTTTTTTCCTCCTTTCTCCTATTTGCCAAGACTTGCTTTATGTCCTAGAATATGGTCTATTGTGTAGCAAATTCTGTGGCTAAAAATATGTATTGTTCAGCTGATGGGTAAAATATTTTGTAGATATAAGGTCTGAGATTTCTTTGTTGAATTTTTGCCTGTAAGTCCCATAGTATTTAACAAAGTTGGGCCTCCCAACACCTTATCAATATGAAGTGATATTCTTTCTCTTCTAATTTTGATTTGAAATCTACTTGGCTGAATGTGGCAAAGCTACTTTTTTTTTTTAGGTCCGGTCGGGGCCTGAACTCTGGATCTGGGCACTGTCCCTCAGCTCTTTAGCTCAAGGCTAGCGCTCTACCACTTGAGCCACAGCGCCACTTCTGGCTTTTTTTCTTTTTTGCTTATGTGGTGCTGAGGAATCGAACCCAGGGCCTCATTCATGCAAGGCAAGCGCTCTACCACTGAGCCACCTTCCCAGCCCCGGCAAAGCTACTTTTATTTGCTTCGGCGGTCTATTTTCTTGGAGGAATGTTTTCTAACTGTTCATCCTAAGCCAGTGTTTGTTTGTGTCAGCTAGATGTGTTTCTTGTAGACAACAGATGGTTGGGTCCTGCATTTTGACCCAATTCACTATGATGTGTGTGTGTGTGTGTGTGTGTGTGTGTGTGTGTGTGTGTGTGTGTGTGTGTGTGTGTGTGTGTGTGTGTGTGTGTGTGTGTGTGTGTGTGTGTGTGTGTGTGTGTGTGTGTGTGTGTGTGTGTGTGTGTGTGTGTGTGTGTGTGTGTGTGTGTGTGTGTGTGTGTGCATGCCGGTACTGGGGCTTGAACTCAGGGCCTGCGAACTGTCCCTGTGCTTTTGTACTCAAGGCTAGTGCTCTACTGCTTGGGCCTCAGCTGCACTTCAGGCTTTTTGCTGGTTAATTGAAGGTAAGAGTCTCACGGAGTTTCCTGCCTGGGCTGGCTTTGAACCATGATCCTTAGATCTCGGCCTCCTGAATAGCTAGGATAAGGGTGAGCCACTGGTGTCTGTCTATAACATGAATTGTTTTATTTACCCTTCTGCTGTGAAAAGTAACTTCACTGGGTAGAGAATTCTGTGCTGGGTATTGTTAACTTTCAGGGCTTGAAATATGCCATTCCACAGCTCCTTCCTATCAGGTTTTTTTTTCACACTGTGGAAAACTTTTTATTCTTTCTTTCTTCTAAGAATGCAGGCAAATCAAGCAGAAGAGAACAATCTTCCTTTTAATGCAACGCATGGCTACTCTGAAAACTTGTCATAGGCCCTATTTCTTTTCAAATTTTCTATTGTGATTAAGTGGTTACATAATTTCCCAAATTTCACAGTATTGTGGGATAGTGATGCTCAGTTAAAGTCACAAACACATTCTAACTTTCCTGGAGCAAATTGTCTATCACGGTCTATAACATTGATGAGTTCTGTGAGCTTTGCGATACAGTTATTTCTTGCACATTGGGTGGTATGTGCTTTTTTTCCTTTTGCATAGCGTCAGCTGTTCCCTCTTTCCCACTTGTTCCCTCCCTCCCATCACTGCCATTAAGTTGCTTAGTTCATTTTGGTCAATGTCCAGTGCAGCTGATAGGTCCCGCTGTTATATGTTTTTCCCTGATTCCCTCTAGTTCTGTGTCATCTTCCTGTTCCCCTCCAGTGTACACACATATGCCATACATGTGATCAGCAGCATGGGGTTATTTAGTAGTGATTCAACCAGATGAGTGGAAGTCCTTTGTTTCTTAAGTCCTGTTAGTTTTGTCATATCACCTAACATTTTGGATTTAACATCCACTTATCAGGGAGACCATGTACCTACTGTTTGTCTCTTTGTACTTGGCTTACCTCAGGTTTCTGTTGATAAATCTGCTGTTATTCTGATGCCTTCTCCCTTGTGAGTTTCATGTCTTTTCCTTCTTGCAGCCTTTAAGTATTTTTTCTTTATTCACTCTACTTATTAACCTAACTATAATATGTCACAGAGAGATTCTTTTCTAGCCTTGTCTGTGTTCTAAAAGCCTTTTGTACCTGAAAGCTTCTAATGTTTTCAAGGTGTTGCATGTTTTCTGATATTATTCTGTTGCATAGCTAAAGGGTTAGCTGTTGTCTCTTTTTCATCAGTGCCACAGCCCTAAAACTTTGGTCTTTTAATTGAGACCTGAACCTTGCAAATTCCTTTCATATTTGTTGATTTTTTTCTATAGCTTCTTCTATCTTTCATATTATATCTATTCTGTCTGCAAGCCCTAAAATTTTGTCTTCCTTATTATGTATTTTGCTAGGTAGGCTTTCTCCTTTTTTCATCTCTTGGCTTACATTTGTTTTTCAGGATTTCTATCTCTTTATTGGAGGCTTATTTTATTTCTTCAATTGCTTTTTTTCACCAGTCCTGGGGTTTGAACTCAGGGCCTGGGCACTGTCCCTGAACTTCTTTTGCTCCAGGCTAGCACTCTACCACTTTACTACTTGAGCCACAGCACCACCTGTGGTTTTTTCTGTTTATGTGATACTGAGGAATAGAACCCAGGGCTTTGTGCATGCTAGGCAAGCATTCTATCACTGAGCCCAAACTGCCAGTCCAAATTGCTTTCTTTGTTTATGTCTTCTCTGGAATCTAACTGGACATCTGTATTGTCTCGAGCCCATAGCTCTTCATTTGTATTTGGTTGGAATCCTTTTGTCTTTTATCGGTGCTCGCGTTAATTCCAATGCTTCTTCACTCCTGTTCGCTGTGTGTTTGTGTCATTGTCCTCTCTCATTCACTGAACATTCTTCACAACTGGCGTTTCCTCCACCTCATTGCCCCGTTGATCCTTTATGTTATCATCGTTGATTTCTGGTGGTGTATCTCCATTGTTTATTGCATTTCTCCGTTGGGTGTTACTCATTTGAAGGCCCTCTGTGGCGTGGGTGTCAGTTTCCTGGCGTCTCCCTGTGTCCATTCTCTATATTCTCACTGAACTGGGTTCTGCAGGAGGTGCTGTGTCCCGTCTCCCTGCTAGTGTGGAGAGGATCTCAGCTCTCATAACGTCTCCAATTCTTAACTCCTATAGTTAGGTATGATTGGTCGCTTTATCTACACAAACTGTTTGGTTTATCTGTTCAGTCCCCATGTCAGGGGCTGGAGTTCTGCGTAGTAACATAGGCATGAGACTAAGCTATTAAGCATGGACAGGGAAGCAGCGGGGTCAGGAGGATGGTGAGCAGGGGAAGGGGTGCGGGACCTAATACACTCACGTGCGTGTGTGTCGATCATTCAGTCATTGTGGAGAGGGGCCGTCGCTTCAGGAGTTGCAAATGAGTAGAAAATATAAGAGTAATCGGATCTGAGGGAGGTGGTGGAGGCCACTAGTGAGAGAAAAGAGAAGAACAGCAAAAGGGGAGCATGAGAAGGTAAGAGGAGCTAGACACACAAGCCCACAGGGGAAGCTTTCCATCCGGGGTGAGTTGCGGCTCGTCTCCAGCTGTGCCCCATCGACCCATGGACCTGCGCTTCCGGGTTCGAGCCCACTCTGGGCTCTGGTCTGAGCACAGCTCCTCCCGGTGCTGCAGACCCGCTCTTGGCCTCCCTGCGCGGGCTGTTCTGTGCGCACCTGCAGAGCCCAGGGTCAGGGGAACTTTCGAAGGCTGTGTGAGAGACGTTACCACCCATCCTTTGGGCTTCGGGCCAGCGCCGGGCCGTGATGGCCTGGCCGGTTGGCTGCCACTCTCGGGTGTGGGTGTGGCGTTCTGCCCCGGCTCAGGCTGGTTCTCACCCCCTGCCGCCTCCTCGCTGTTGGCCGGCCTGTGCCTCCGTCACCACGGCCCACTTCGTGCTTCTCATCATTACTGGCATGGTGAGTGGCGCCCTGAGCCCAGCTGGTCTGAGGAGCGGAGTCTCGGGCATTTTTCTGCCGGTGCTGGTGATCCTCCCCAGTAGCCAGGATCACAGGTGTGCATTCTTGTTTTAAGCACACTTTTGTGTACTCTCGCAAAGTTAACAATTTCTGGTGTTCCTGGTTTATTTGTACACTCTGATTTCCATATGCTAATGTGTTCTTTTGCCTGAGGGCTTCACTTATAAGGCAGGCCTGTCCACCACGAATTGACCTGCCTTTCAAATCTGAAGAAGTCTTTCTTTTGCCTTAGTTTTTGAAAGATCTGCTTTCAGGAGATAGAATTCTAAGCTGATGAGCTCCCTCCCCCCCCTACATAAAAGTTCCCCATCATCTTCTGGTGAGTATGTTTCTGTATGCATATGGTCTGTATGCACTGCTTTCCTCTGTCTGCTTTTAAGGCTTTCTTCGCCTCTGTGTTTGGGGATGGATGGTACTGGGGTTTGGACTTGGAGTTCTGGCTTGCTATGCCAGCTCTTTACTGCTGGAGTTCTGCCGCCAGCCTGGTCACTTCCGTTGGTTTTCTAATAACTGCTTATTCTCTTGTTTATGTCCCGGCCTGCTTGAGCTTTCCTCCTCCTCTGTGCACTTCCCTCGCCGCTGGGATGATAGGAGCACACCGCCACGTTCAGTTCTCCTTAGCTGAGATGGAGTCTCACAAGCTTTTTGCCCGAGCTGGCCTTGAGCCAGATCCTCCTGGTCCCTGCTTTCTGAGCAGCTGGGTTTACAGGCTTGCGCTACTGGGCCCAGCTCGCCTCTGGGTGTTAGAGATGGGATTGTACCTGCCTTGCTGTCACTCTCTACCTGGGGCTCTTTCTGTTTCTTGGGAAGTTTTTCCACTGTGTTTTCAGGTCATCTTCCTCCCCGTCCTCCTGAGGAGCAGCAACCACACAGGCACACGAATCCGTCCCACAGTCCTTCCTCTCCCGTTCCATCCTGCTTCACTGTCTCTCCTCCCCCCATGCGGGTCCTTCCCCTCCTGTGACCTGTGGTCCCCCGGCGAGGCTCTGTGGCCGCCTCCCTGCTTCTCCCCCATCTCCATTACCACATGCGTGCTTTCTCTGCCTTATAATGCATGGGGCTGAGTTGTTGCTACTGATTTCACATATTCTTCTACAACTCGGATCTTGTGCTGAAGATTGATTTCTATCGATTGATTTTTCTTGTTTAGACTTGTACATTTTGTTTCTTTTCATGTCTTGTTATTTTGACAGGATGCCAGAGGTGTGTGTGTGTGCGTGTGTGTGTGTGCGTGTGTGTGCGTGTGTGTGTGTGTGTGATTGATGGTTATTTTGTACTTTTCCAGTATTTTTGGAATTACCTATGGAACACAGTAATTATGGCTGTGTGTTCTATTTTGAGGCTTGCTCTTCAGCTTTGATAATTGGATCAGAACTAATGCCTCCCTCTACTAGACCGAACTTCTGAAGGGTGAACTACCTCCAGACCTGCACTGGCATAAATCCTCCTCCTGTCACCACAGATCCTCCCTCTGTCCACCCCATCCTCCCTCCTGTCCACCCCATCCTCCCTCCTGTCCACCCCATCCTCCCTCCTGCCCACCACTGATCTTCCCTCCTGTCCAGCACAGATCTGCCCTCTGCTGGGCATTGCATTCCTCCCCAACACCACTGCAGGCCACGGGGCTGTGGTACTGAATCCAGAGGCCTTGGGGCAGACTTTCCTTTCTGCTCGTTCTTCTCCATGCAGACCCGCATCCTCCCAAGGTATAAGTGTGCACAAGTGGGTGTCCTGTGTGCGTGTGCACACTCACACGTGTGCTGTGCATACATCCTCATGTTTATCTGTGCACACGAGTGCAGCTTACGTGCGTTCAGGACAGCTGAGCGTGCACACGGGCGCACTGAGTGTGCACAGGCGTGCGTGCACTGTGGGTGTGGAGTGGAGAGACACACAGGCTGCAAGGAGGGCAGGATGGACAGGAGAGCACTGAGAGGCTGCCCGGGCCCCGGCTACACTGTCTGCTGCCCATCCGCTGCCTCATGTCCCCAGAAGTGGGGCCTCGAGGCGGGGGGGGGGGAGACGACTGCCCACTCTCAGGTCCTGAAATGAGAAATGGGGTCCCAACAACTTCCAGAGCCTGCTTGGCATCAGAGAACTCACCAGGCCAAAGAGGAGGGCCAGGCTGGCAGGGCCTGCGGCAGGGCCGGGCGGGGAGGGCCCGCGGCAGGGCAGGCTGGCAGGACCGGGTGGGGAGGGCCCACGGCAGGCCAGGCTGGCAGGGCCCGCGGCAGGGCCGGGCGGGGAGGGCCCGTGGCAGGGCCGGGCGGGGAGGGCCCGCAGCAGGGCAGGCTGGCAGGGAGGGCCCACGGCAGGGCCCACAGCTGGGCCGGGCGGGCAGGGACCGTGGCAGGGCTCTGGAAGGGAGCAGAGCAAAGCCAACTGCAGAGCAGGGACTGCAGTTGGACGGGAGACCAGACCTGCAGGGCCCAGAGCAAACATGCTGGGGACAGCGGGAGAGGGGCCACTGGGCAGACGGACATCAAGACTGCCAAAGGAGGCTCATCAGACCCCACAGCACACCCGAGGCCCCGTGGGGCTATGAGCCCCTCAGCCCACGTGACCTGGTTCAGCCATCCGCTCCTCGGTCACTTTAGCAATTGCTCACGCGTTCACTCGCTTGCTCACCTGCCCCCAGCTCACCCTCGCCTTCCCCTTCCCCTCCCTACCCGAGTTCACACTTGTTCATTTGCTCACTCCTCCCCTCACCCCCTCTGCCAATAAGAAAAAACGGGGCGGGATTACCTGCCGCTGCCAAAGTGGAATCCACAGCCAGCGGGTGCCTGCTACACCTGCTGCCGGAGTCACCGCGCCCAGGCCGGAGTCACCACGCCCAGGCCAGGTCACCAAGCCCAGGCCGGGGCCAGCCCCGAGTCACCAAGCCCAGGCCGGAGTCACCGCGCCCAGGCCGGAGTCACCAAGCCCAGGCCGGAGTCACCACGCCCAGGCCGGAGTCACCACGCCCAGGCCGGGGCCAGCTCCAGTCACCACGCCCAGGCCGGGCCAGCTCCGAGTCACTGCGCCCAGGCAATGTCCAGCTCCGGGTCACCACGCCCAGGCTGGGGCCAGCTCCGCAGGTGCCCCAGTAGTCCCAGTGTGGCCAGTGAGGCGAGACCACAACACTGGCCAGTTGGGGTGAGTGAGTTCTGCAGCCTCAGAGCCGGCTCCTTCCAGTTGGGCCAAGCTGCATTGGCCAGGAGCCTGGGGAGCCCTGCGTGGGGCCGAGCTCCACTGGCCCAGCCTGACGCGGGGCCCGGGCTCCCGGGGCTCTGGACTCAGTGGGAAAGTGGCCGGGTGCTCGGGTGGACAGAGACGGAAGCCCAGCAGATCCTCGCAATGTGTGAGTACATCCACAGCGGTGTCTCCGGAAGCCGGAGGGAAAGGGTTAAAGAAGGCTGGACGAATTAATTTACATGCGAAGTCTCTCCCGCTTTCATCCTGACAGCCCGGGGCGTGAGCAAGACAATCAATATTGTATGAAGACGTTTCCTCCCCACGGCCAAGCTGGCTTCCGCCACAGCACGGTTGCCAGAGCCAGCGTCTCCGCGCCTGGCAGGTCTGCGCAGCGGCCCTGGCCGTCCCCCACCCTGCCTCTGCTGGCCAGGTACCTGGGCCTCCACTGAGGCCTGGCGGCTCCCTGCCTCCCAGCCTCCTCCCCAGGCCCTCAGGCCGATGGGAGGCACCTGCGGCTGCTGCCCCCGCCACCCCTGCCTCGGGTCCTCCACCCCTGCCTCGGGTCCTCCACGGGGGCCTCAGGTCCTCCACGCGGGCCTCGGGTCCTCCACCCCTGCCTCGGGTCCTCCACCCCTGCCTCGGGTCCTCCACGCGGGCCTCGGGTCCTCCACCCCTGCCTCGGGTCCTCCACCCCTGCCTCGGGTCCTCCACGGGGGCCTCAGGTCCTCCACGCGGGCCTCGGGTCCTCCACCCCTGCCTCGGGTCCTCCACGGGGGCCTCGGGTCCTCCACCCCTGCCTCGGGGCCTCCACCCCTGCCTCGGGTCCTCCACCCCTGCCTCGGGTCCTCCACCCCTGCCTCGGGTCCTCCACGGGGGCCTCAGGTCCTCCACCCCTGCCTCGGGTCCTCCACCCCTGCCTCGGGTCCTCCACGCGGGCCTCGGGTCCTCCACGCGGGCCTCAGGTCCTCCACGGGGGCCTCGGGTCCTCCACCCCTGCCTCGGGTCCTCCACGGGGGCCTCGGGTCCTCCACCCCTGCCTTGGGTCCTCCACGGGGGCCTCGGGTCCTCCACCCCTGCCTCGGGTCCTCCACGGGGGCCTCGGGTCCTCCAACCCTGCCTTGGGTCCTCCACGGGGGCCTCGGGTCCTCCACGCGGGCCTCGGGTCCTCCACGGGGGCTTCGGGTCCTCCACGCGGGCCTCGGGTCCTCCACGCGGGCCTCGGGTCCTCCACGCGGGCCTCGGGTCCTCTACCCCTGCCTCGGGTCCTCCACGCGGGCCTCGGGTCCTCCACGCGGGCCTCGGGTCCTCCACGCGGGCCTCGGGTCCTCCACGCGGGCCTCGGGTCCTCCACCCCTGCCTCGGGTCCTCCACGCGGGCCTCGGGTCCTCCACGCGGGCCTCGGGTCCTCCACGCGGGCCTCGGGTCCTCCACCCCTGCCTCGGGTCCTCCACGCGGGCCTCGGGTCCTCCACGCGGGCCTCGGGTCCTCCACGCGGGCCTCGGGGCCTCCACGGGGGCCTCGGGGCCTCCACGCGGGCCTCGGGGCCTCCACGGGGGCCTCGGGGCCTCCACGGGGGCCTCGGGGCCTCCATGCGGGCCTCGGGTCCTCCACGCGGGCCTCGGGTCCGCCACGCTGGCTCTCAGTCCCTCAGAAGCTCTGGGGTCAGCCCCTGTCCAGATGTGAGTGATCCTGGTTCCCAGATGAACTTGACTCCAGAATGTTCCGCAGACCTGGCCCAATTCCAGGATGGGTGGCGACGCTCCAGGCGGGCTCCTGTTTGGCCATGCAGCTGCCTGGGCCCGCGGCCGGGAGAAGCCGGTGTGTGTGAGTGTGAGTGAGTGTGTGCGCAGGTGCGCGATGGCACACTCCCGAGCGCAGGGCGGCACGGGGCCCATGCCGCACCCGCGCTGCGGGGAGAAGGCAGCTGAGCGGATGCACTTAGCGCCGTGTTGGGCCGCTGTTTCTCCCGGAGGAGCCACAGCCACCAAAACCACTGTCGACAAGGATGGGGGTTCCCACGGAAGAGTGGCCCGAGGCATGGCGGGCCCTGGCTGGATGGGCTGGGCTGGACTGAGGCCCGGGTTTGCAGGGCAGGCGGGTGGGGAGAGCGTAGCATGCCCTCGATCCCGTGGGACGGGGTGTCCTTCCCCTCCCCTGCGGGCTCACCCCTCACCGGCCCACCCCAGGGCCGCCTCCAGCCCACAGCCCCTGGAGCAGAGCGGCCTCCCGAGCCCAGCTCTTCCTTCCCTCCCCTCTCTCCCCCCTCCTGAGGGGGAGGGCCGCCGGCCTCAGCAGGAGGCCGGGCCTCGGGGTCCAGGCCTCCGCATCCCGCTCCTGCCTCTGGCCGAGGGCAGGCGAGGGTGAATTGCCCCGTGCCAGCCCTCTCATCTCCCACCGCAGCTCTTGAGTCTGTGAAGGGCGCCATCTAGGCTGTGCTGAACCGGCTCCCAGGGCGAAGGCTGCCCCAGGAGCTGCGAGGCAGGAAGCCAAGTGGGACAGGCCCGGCCCACAGCCCCCTCCCCCGGCTGGCTGCCCACTGCCCGTCTGCGTGCCCAGCCTTTGCCCCCTGGGAACTTCCTGGACTCCAGTGGCCTGGCCACCTCTGCGGGGCCTCGGCGGCCTGCGGGCCGGCCGTGCCAGTCCTCTGTGATCCAGCGTCAGTGCCCGGGCAGCGCCGGGAGCGGAGAGAGCGGCAGCGGGGGCTCCTCTTCCGGCTGGTCCACACTCACCCCTGCCCCGCCATCGCCACTACTTCACTCCAAAAGTGAGGAACTCGGCCCACACCCTGGGAAGTGTATTTATGCTTCTTCTCCACGAAATTACGGCCTAAGGGCCAGCTAAATGTTTTGTTTTCAAGCTTTGCATGTGAGAGAGTGGGGGGAGAGGAGGGGAGGGGAGGGAGAAGCCGGAAGGAGGGAAGGGGAGAGGACCGGATGGCGTTCGGCATCAAGGCTAGAACTCGAGGCCAAATAGCTGTGACCCTGATGCTCATTTGCGTCTGTGCAGGGCGCATTTACGCCTGTGCAATCATCATCACCCTAATGAAGATACACACTGTCAACCCAAAAGTTCCTTGCCTCCCCTTTCCCAGCAGTTTCCTGCCCTAGGCAGCCACGATCCCGCTGTCCCCCGAGCTTCCCGTAAATGGAATGAGAGTCCTGCTTTGGTTTCTGGCTCCTTTTGATCAACAAGACAGCTAGGAGTCGGCGGCGGCCGTCCCAGGCCTTATCAGCATTGCCGCTGAGACCTGTCTGCTTGTTTGTCCTTGTTTGTTTTCCCTCCTACCGGTGACTGACTCAAGGGTGCGTTCCAGGTCAGCGCTTGCGAAAGGCTGCCGGAACCTTCTAGCAGAGCTGTTCTTGTTCCCTTGAGTATGGGGAACTGTCCAGAAGCAGGGGTGCACCCTGCCCCCACCCGCTCCTCACCAGCGCTCCGCGGTAGGCATGTTTGGCTTTCACTCTGCACGCATGCGCTGCTTCTGGGCATTTGCACCTGAGGTTTCGTGAGGCATCTTGCAGCGCTTTGGCCTGCTCTGCTCTGTTCTTCGTCCTTTGCTGTTGATGTGCGGGACTCCAGAGCCCGGACACCGCCTCATTTCCCCAGTGGTCACACCCTGCGCTGGGATTTTTGTTTGTTTAGGGTGCCGCCGGTTTTGTTTCGGCAGCACCAGGGACCAAACTCGGGGCCTCGTGCTTGCCGGCAGCTGATCTTCCCCCTGCGCCTCGGGCCAGGCCTCCGTCCCTTTTGCTTTTTATTTTCGGGCAGGACGTATAGATGAGAGACAAGGAAGTTTAAATGAACAAGGACCGAAAGAGCCAACTTTTCGATATTAAAATCAGGAAGGAAAACCTGAAACACCAGAGTGACCCTCCTCCTCCCCTCCACCTTGCCTCCCTCCCATGTTAAGGGACCAGAATCCAGAATCCAAGGCCGAAAGGGACTCCAGGGAACCTTAACACAAGAGTAAAGAGACAGGCCTGGCGGGGGGGGGGGGTCCTGAAATCACCCTTGTCCCTGTGCTCTGGGGGGCCTAGACCTCATCTTCTGTTTGGGGACAAAGGCCGTCCATCCACCCTCTGAGCCCACCCATGCCATCCGCCCGCTTCTGAAGCGTTGACTCCGCCGGTGACTTCCGGGGGTTGTTTGCATGTTTTGCTGGAGCTCATGTTTGTTATTTGCAGGAGGATAGGCAGGACGGAAGCTCTTTCTGACCTTCTTCACTGTGTGTGCTATTCAACTTGAAAGATGAAAATGGCCACGTCTTCATATTGCATCTCTTTGATGATTTCATGTGACATGATGGTGGCCTTGGTGATTATTTTTATGACATCACTCTGTGTTCATGGCATCTGTCGAAACACTTTCCCAACCGCATATTTCCTTCTAACTTCTGTTTTAGCACCCAGAATTGTCACGTAAAGTGGAGAGTAGCTTAAGGTGTTCAGGAACCTTCCAATGATACCCGATCACATCACAGATTATTTTTCATCTCCAGAACAGTATTTAACCATGCATTCAGATGGCATTGGCGTGCTGTGTCCTACACTAATGAGCAGCATCACTTTTGACGGTTCTCTTTCCCATGTCCAGCCATATTAAATCGCTCCTTCTCTGTTAAGCCTGTTGGCCGGACACACTGCTCCATGCCATTCACTTACGTTTGGACTTTGTGTGAATTTTGGGCATCGACAGCAGACTGTCCTGGGGCACCACGGCCTGGAAATGCTTCTGGGTACAGATGCGCAGACTGAGGCCCCGGGCCTGCGCGTGGGGCCCGGTGCCGGCCTTGCCGGCGATGTGCAGTCAGAATCTCTACCTCTATGGAGCCATTCGCCCACGTTCTCTGAGTTCATCAGTGTATTGAATCCTGGAGCCAGGCCTCCCTCTCGGAGTCCTGGAGCCAGGCCTCCTTCAGAGTCCGCAGGGCACTCTGAGTCCCGGGCCAGAGACCGCTCTCTGCTACCGCAAAACCAGCTTGCAGGACTAGGAGCTGGCCAGCCCCGCGGCCGCTCCAGTGCAACCTGACAGTGTGTCTGCTTTCCCGTAGATTTATTAGCATACAATCATGCACGTAATCCCTGGCTCATTTCCTAAATTGCCTGAGTATTTGCTTCATTTCTTGCATAATTTAGATTTTTGTTGAACGGCTGCCTCTTTGTAGTAAGCGATCTCTGGGCCCTGCTGCTGTTCCGTTTGGTTTTTCACACACGCGCACACACTTCCTCCGCCACCGTTCAGCACTTCATACACTCCTCACTTCCCAGTTTTCTTTGTCCAATTTAATAGTTTCTGAAACTGCGTTAAAAAAAAATAAAAGACAACCCATTGGCCTGAAAAGTCACACAAACTTGGAAGACAGACTTTATCTCTGAGACCGGTTCTTAGAAACCTATTTGCTATTAGACTAACATTCTTTCTTCCAGATGATTCTTGGATTTAACTAATCCTTCTTTTCCCACTTATGGGAGTACTCTTTAACTACCAGTTGGTACTGACTTTTGGTACTGATTTTTAATTTGCTTTTGTTAACAGTCTCTAGTTCTGTTGCTTCAAGATGAGACAATTCCATTGGTGCAGTTTTAAGCATATTAAAATGATATGCATGCCACGCACTTGCCACCGACCATTTGAAATATTTTGATTGCCAAAGCAATCTTGATCACATTGTCGTTTTAAAACGGAAATACATGTAAACCTTCAGATTCTTAGGCTTCTCCGAGCTACAGTTTGTCTCGGTCTGTTGTGGCTGCTATCACAGAATATAACGTGAGGGGGCTGGTTTATAAACACCAGAAGCAATGGCTCACAGTTCTGGAGCTGGGACGTTGAAAGACAACACTCCAGCAGATGCAGCACCGGTGAGGCCTCTGTCCGTCTGTGTCCTGTGCAGAAGGGGCCGGAAGCTTCCGTCCGCCTCTTTAATAAGACCCCTGATCGCACCCCAAGGGCGGAGGCTACCGCCTAACCACAGTGCGCCCACCCCCAGTGCTGATGCTTTCTGTGTGTTTGCACGTGGATTCAGGACGCTCAGGACACACACCTCGTCCTGCGGGTGTGGGGCTGCGTCCGGCGGCAGGTCTGTCCGCCCCATCAGGCACACACATAAGCCAGCTTCATCCTGCCCGACGTCTACCTAGTGCATGGCAGTACTAATAAGCATAATTGATTTCCGAGTCGGTACACATTTAGGCCAGTCCCCATTTTTTCTGTGACAAGCATCCTTGGGCACGCCTGTGTGAATTCACTCCCTTGTCCTGGAAAAGCTTTCAAATGTACCTTTCAAATGGAAAGGCACCCAGAGTCATAAATCAAAAACTCAAATAATCCTTACAAAAAGATTCATCTTGAGGGCTGGGGAGGTGGCTCAGTGGTAGAGCGCTTGCCTTGAGCTGAAGAGCTGAGGGACAGCGCCCAGGCCCAGAGTTCAGGCCCCACGACCGACCAAAAAAAACACACACAAAAAAGATTCGGCTTTTGAGCTGTCCCCAGAGGGAGACCGGCCACACGGGCCTGCAGTGCTCTCTTGCGCCTCCTGTTGGCCATCGCATGTCTCACAAGAATAACCACGGGTTGGACTTGGGTAAGCAGTGGATGTCCGACGGAATTTGGCCAGTTTTAAACCCAGATCGTAGATTTCCTCAACATGGATTATTTCCAATCTGGTCCTTTAATTCCATAGCGTGTTCCAAGTTTCACCCACATTACAAGGAGCTGCAGTTTATCCGACTCAGGGCATCCCTCCCGCCTAGTTATTTACATCAAGTTATTTACCCATTCAGCCCCTGGAGGTCATTTCAAACTCCAGCGTACGCTTATTAAGTGGTGCTTCTCTGATTATCCTTGTTCCTATCTTTTGGTAACAATATTTACCCATCTCTGATGAGTCGGTACCCTGGAGTGCAAATGTTGCAGGCAGCATTAATAGACTTTGACAAACATTCCCTAGTTCTGTGCCAATTTGCATGCCAGCCAGCCATGCTGCACGGCCGCATCAAAATGTGATGTTTCCTTCTCTCCGCTTCCGTCACCCGGGTGGGTGTCCTGTTACCTAACGTTGGTTTTAATTTGCATTCCCCTACCTCTAATGACTTTGGGCATCTTTGCACAGATCTAGTGGCCATTTGGAAATCTCCTTTTCTGACATGTCTATGTAAGTCTTTTGTGCATTTCCCTCGGGGCTTCTCTGTTTAGAAGCTTTAATTAGTCCCGGACGTAAGTTGCCCCGCCCGAGTGGGCCTTGGTGAGCAAGAACTTTAATTTCAATGTAGTCCAATTTGTTGGGTTTGGGTTTTTTCAGTGGTTAGTGTTTTCCATGCAAGAAATATTTGTTCTGGGTTCTAAGGTCACAATAATGAACTTGATTTTTCTGTAACTTTTTACTTTTTGGCTGCTGACATTGAGACTTGCCATTTCATCTGAAAGTGAATTTTTATCGGGTAAAAGGTGGTAAAGGTCAAAATGCATTTGTTTTTGGTGCCAGTCTTGGGACTTACACTCAGGGCCTGGGTACTGCTCCTGAGCTATTTTTGCTCAAGGCTAGCCCTCTACCACTTGAGCCACAGCTCTATTTCTGGCTTTTTCAGTGGTTATCTAGAGATGAGGGTCTCTTGGACTTTCCTACTTTGGTTAGCTTTGAACTACGATCCTCAGTTCTCAGCCTCCGGAGTAACTGTGATTCAGGCATGAGCCACCAGTTTCCAGCTAAAATGCACTCTTTAAAAATTAATTTAATTTATTTTTTATTTATGTGGTACCAAGAAATCGAACCCAAGGCCTCATGCATGCTAGGCAAGCACTCTGCCACTGAGCCACCTTCCCAGCCCCTTAAATGCATTTTTCAAAGAATGACTTTCTCATCATGCAAGCATCATGTGTGGGAAAAGGTACCACAGCCCCTCAGTGAGCTTCCTTTGTGCTGCCCGCGGCCTGGCCGGGCCACGGTGTCTGGCAGAGTTTTCCTCTAGTTTTGTTCTTCTGCATGGTTGTTGTAACCTTATTGATTTAATCAGGATTTGTACTGGCTCTAGATTATTTTCAAAATTGACAGGAAAATGTCAACATTTGGTCTTCTAATCTACGAAACTGTTACTACCTATGTGTTTGTCTCTTGGTTAATTTCTTTTTAAACTATCCTAGTTTTCAATGAATGAGACTGGTGCGTCTCTCCTTAGTTCTCCTGGGTCTCGTATTTTAATGTTAGGTTTTTTACGTATTTTAATAGTAGGTTTTAAATGTTCCCTTTCCATGATACTTAAACCTGTGGTTGGTGACACTGTTGAATTTTCCTCTTCGTTTGGGAGGTTCATGGTCGGATGAGGTTGGGCTTTTCCACACATCAGTCATGGCATCTGGTAAGAATGACACTTTGATTGCTTTCTTCCTGCAGTTCATTTTGTTCTTGCCTGAATGCGTTCGCTATGAACTACACCCGTGCGGAGGGTCACGTGGGGACCGGCACCGACGCTGGCCTCCGAGCCTCCTTCCCCCTCACAGCACTCAGGCGAGTTCCGACGTGGCTCTCACGCTCCGTGGGCCTTGGGATTCATGGACGTGGGTTCCAGGAATCGGCTCCTGCGGTCGCCGTGAGTGTTCGAGGCTCTGAAGGCAGAGGGGGCCCGGCCCACACAGGGGTCGCAGCACTGTGGCTCGAGGTGGCAGGGCCTAGCCCACAGACGGCTGCACACATTGCTGCCATCACCAAAATCCCAGCCTGATTTCACACTATTTCAAGTGCTGTGCACGCGTAAGCTGCTTGTCCAAGAATGTCGCCAGCCTCTGCTCCAGGCGTGCGGCCTCTCCCCCAGCCCAGGCTTTCCCTTCGTCTCAGGAGATTTTGCCGTGAACACTTGCACATAATCGCGACAGAGGAACAGCAGGTCGCAGAGCATCGCAGAGTGAAGATGCCACAGGACCTGTGCACGTCAGCGCACCCAGGGGAATCCACATTGTTTTATTTATATTGGGACAAAACCATGTGTTATAAATCTGATAAAGGAAGCTTACTGTACGAGAACTTAAGTCACATCGATTGTTTCTGCCTTCTTAAGTATACATTTCGTGTATTCTGTCGGTTTTGTTATTTCGAAGAAATTCAACCAGCCAACATTTCCCTACGTACATTCAGGGAGGAAATTGGCCTTTTTCCTCTGTCCTTTTAAAGGCTTTGAGAGGCTTTGATGTCACAGTGGGGCTGGACTCGAACAAGAGGAAGGACACAAGATGAACAAGGCAGGGGAGGAGGGAGGACCTGTGAGGAGGGAGGACCTGTGAGGAGGGAGGACGGGAGAGGAGGGAGGACAGGGGAGGAGGGGGGACAGGGGAGGAGGGAGGACAGGGGAGGAGGGGGGACAGGGGAGGAGGGGGGACAGGGGAGGAGGGGGGACGGGGAGGAGGGAGGACAGGAGAGGAGGGGGGACAGGGGAGGAGGGGGGACAGGGGAGGAGGGAGGACGGGAGAGGAGGGAGGACCTGTGAGGAGGGAGGACAGGGGAGGAGGGAGGACCTGTGAGGAGGGAGGACAGGGGAGGAGGGAGGACAGGGAAGGAGGGGGGACAGGGGAGGAGGGAGGACCTGTGAGGAGGGAGGACGGAGAGGAGGGAGGACGGGAGAGGAGGGGGGACAGGGGAGGAGGGAGGACCTGTGAGGAGGGAGGACGGAGAGGAGGGAGGACGGGAGAGGAGGGAGGACAGGGGAGGAGGGGGGACAGGGGAGGAGGGGGGACAGGGGAGGAGGGGGGACAGGGGAGGAGGGGGGACAGGGGAGGAGGGAGGACCTGTGAGGAGGGAGGACAGGGGAGGAGGGAGGACCTGTGAGGAGGGAGGACAGGGGAGGAGGGAGGACAGGGAAGGAGGGAGGACAGGGAAGGAGGGGGGACAGGGAAGGAGGGGGGACAGGGAAGGAGGGAGGACAGGGAAGGAGGGGGGGACAGGGGAGGAGGGAGGACCTGTGAGGAGGGAGGACGGAGAGGAGGGAGGACGGGAGAGGAGGGGGGACAGGGGAGGAGGGAGGACCTGTGAGGAGGGAGGACGGAGAGGAGGGAGGACGGGAGAGGAGGGAGGACAGGAGGAGGGGGGACAGGGGAGGAGGGAGGACAGGGGAGGAGGTGGGGACAGGGGAGGAGGAGGGGGGACAGGGGAGGAGGGGGGACAGGGGAGGAGGGGGACAGGGGAGGAGGGAGGACGGGAGAGGATGGAGGACAGGGGAGGAGGGGGGACGGGAGAGGAGGGAGGACGGAGAGGAGGGAGGACAGGGGAGGAGGGAGGACCTGTGAGGAGGGAGGACCTGTGAGGAGGGAGGACAGGGGAGGAGGGAGGACGGGAGAGGAGGGGGACAGGGCAGGAGGGAGGACGGGAGAGGAGGGGGACAGGGGAGGAGGGAGGACAGGGAAGGAGGGGGGACAGGGGAGGAGGGAGGACGGGAGAGGAGGGGGGACAGGGGAGGAGGGAGGACAGGGGAGGAGGGAGGACAGGGGAGGAGGGAGGACAGGGGAGGAGGGAGGACAGGGGAGGAGGGAGGACGGGAATGATGTGGGACAGGGGCTTTCCTTTTCTGCTCTTGAATGGCTAGTGAAGGTCGGTGTCCCTGAACGTTTTAGAAGATGGGCTGTTGTAGTTTGAGTTCTCTTGCTCAAAATCATTGAAGTAATGAATGTAATATAATGATTATACTAACACACTAATTTTGATTTTAACATTTGTCCATTCATCTAAATTATTGGCTTTATTAAATTAAGATTAGGTATAATTCCCTGGTTATTTTAGGCCTTTTAATTCCTGCAGTTGTCCATTTGTGTCTTTTCTTTTTCTCCTGGATCATTTTGGCAACATATATTGACATTTGCTAATCTCTTTAAAGAACCAGATTTTGCAGTGGGGGTGTGTACCGGGCAGCTGAGCATTGGCCTCCCCATACCCAGCCATGCGTTTAAGCCCCCGGACTGTCCCACACCTCCTCCCCCCAAAACCAGAGTTTGGCTTCACAGAATTCCTCTGTTGTTTGTTTTCTGCTTCACTGATTTCCTGCAATATCTTTAATATTTCCTTCTGTCTGCTTTCACCAGGCTTGGCTTTTCCAGGTCCTACACCAGAGGCTTAGATGATTGACTTTCACCCTCCCTTTACTTTAGATCGATGCATTATAGGCTATGAATTTCCCTCTAGGCACTGCTTTAGCCATATTCCTGGGTTTGATGTGTTATGTACTTATTACCAATCAGGTCATAGTGTTTCCTCATTTCCGTTGTGATTTCTTCTGTGACCTATGATTCAGAGGTACAGGGTGTTGTTTCCAGGCAGCTGGGGATTTTCTTGTTGTAGTTACATTTTTGTATCCAAGTTAAATTCAGGGCGGCCAGAGACCATGCTGAAAGCTGCCGAGGTCTGGGGTGGTGGAGGCTGGCTTGAGGAACCAGTGCGCTGGGGCTGGCCGGGGCTGGCGGGGGCTGGCGGGGGCCGGCGGGGGCCGGCGGGGGCTGACCGGGGCCGGCGGGGGCTGGCCGGGGCTGGCCGGGGCTGGCCGGGGCTGGCGGGGGCTGGCGGGGGCCGGCCGGGGCCGACCGGGGCTGGCGGGGGCCGGCCGGGGCCGACCGGGGCTGGCGGGGGCTGGCCGGGGCTAGCGGGGGCTGGCGGGGGCTGGCGGGGGCTGACCAGGGCCGGCGGGGGCTGACCAGGGCCGGCGGGGGCTGACTGAGGCTGGCGGGGGGCTGGCGGGGGCTGGCGGGGGCTGGCCGGGGCTGGCCGGGGCTGGCGGGGGCCGGCGGGGGCCGGCGGGGGCTGGCGGGGCTCGGCCGGGGCTGGCGGGGGCTGGCGGGGGCCGGCCGGGGCTGGCCGGTGCCGGCCGGTGCCGGTGTGCGGCCGGCTGCAAGGACAGGCTGCTGCTGCTCGTGAGCAGTGGTGTGAATCACTTGTCAATTAGGTCAGGCCCGTCAGCTCCAGGCCCGGAGCTTCAGGACCCTTGCGGTTAGGTTTGCGTCACAAACCCGCCCTGGGGAGAGGCAGGAGGCAGGCCCGCTCTGTGTGTGGGTTTTCCTCTGCTTTCCAGTCTGGTCGTCTTTTGTCCCGTGCAAGTTCTGTTAGCCAGGCTCTCTGGGGCTGTGGGTTCTCCGGGCCAGCCCGCACCTGCGCCCAGCTCCGGGGCCCCCCCTGCTCCGCAGCTGCCTGTGGCTCCCTCCCTCCCTCCCCCCCCCCCCCCCCCCGTCTTCCGGCCTTGTCTCCCTGTGTCCTCTCACAACCCTGCGTTCTGGGTTTGGTGCCTTGGGCAGCGCTGTGCTCCACTCGGGACACGTGCTCTCTAGTGTGGTCTCTGCGTGGCTCCTCTGGTCATCTGGTCTCTCGTGTTTTGCCTCAGTCCATCGGGCTTCCCTGCCCCGATGAATGAAATCTGTTATCCCCTCCTCCACTTAACTTGCTTAGTTGCTCATCTCTTACTATATGGTGGTAGTTAGTGGGTCAGCCGGTGCTCACCACCAGGGGTTCACCACGTGCCCGTCTGCCCTGGCCACACTGCCCAGGGCCCTGCGGCTCTGGTCCATCAGCCCTACGCAGCCAGACCCAGCTGTGGGCGGGAGGGCACGCCCTTGTCTGCCCTGCCTTCCTCCTGAGGGTCCCCTGCGCCCGCTGCCATGGTTTCTGCCCACAGAAGAGCTGGTGGGAGAGATCTTAGCACAGGGCTGTGACGGGGACTCAGGGCTGCTTAGGAGCCCTGTGGGAGCCCTGGGCCTGAGCTCTTTACGCTTCAGTGTTTAGAGCTGCTATCCACCGTGGCCGCGCCTCCTTCCCCAGTCCAGTGGGAGCTCAGCGCTCACTCCAGGTTTGCCTTGTAGAGACACTAATGCCTTTACCCTGTGTCCGATTTTACAGTCCTTCCTCCCTCCCTCTCTCCCTCCTTCCCTCCCTCTCTCCCTCCTTCCCTCCCTCTCTCCCTCCCTCCCTCCCTCCCTCCCTCCCTCCCTCCCTCCCTTCTGCCCTCCCTCCCTCCCTCCCTCCCTCCCTTCTGCCCTCCCTCCCTCCCTTCTGCCCTCCCTCCCTCCCTCCCTCCCTCCCTTCTGCCCTCCCTCCCTTCTGCCCTCCCTCCCTCCCTCCCTCCCTTCTGCCCTCCCTCCCTCCCTCCCTTCCTTCCTTCTTTCCTCCTTCCTTCCTCCCTCCCTCCCTTCTTCCCTCCCTCCCTTCCTTCCCTTCCTTCCTTCCTTCCTTCCTTCCTTCCTTCCTCCCTCCCTCCCTCCATGCCTGCCTGCCCTTTTTCTCCTTCCCCCTCCTACCTTAATTCTCTCTCTCTCCCTCCCTCCCTCCCCGTTCCTCTCCCTCTCCCTACCCCCACTCTTGGCCCTGGGAAGCAACCAGGGCCCTTTGCATGCTGGGTAGGTTCCCTCCCCCAAGCGACACCTCAGACCTGCAGTCTTCCTTTTTCTTTTGTTTTCAATCATTTCTCCACGAGGTGCTCAGGTGTGGTTTACTTGGTACCTGCCCTGCTCAGACTTGCAGATTTCCAGACCAGACCTGTACTGGGCTGCCTCTGGCTGCTTCTAGAGAGTTCTCTGTGTCGTTACTTTCCTTTTGCCCTCTCCTTCGGGGCTGCTGCTGCACAGAGACAGAGTCCACTGCATGCATTCATCTCCTCCTCCTCCCTCTCCTCCTCCTCCTCCTCTTCTTCCTCCTCCTCCTCCCCCTCCTCCTCCCTCTCCTCCTCCTCCTCCTCCTCCCCCTCCTCCTCCTCCTCCCTCTCCCCTACTCCTCCTCCTCCTCCTCCTCCTCCTGCCTGCATGCTTCAGCTCCTTAGTTTCATTCATTTACATCCCAGTCCTACTTTGAGTTCCATCTCAGCCAGTCCTGCGTCCAAGCCTTCACCCACTTGGAGCTGATCTTTGTCACTGGTGGGTGGCAGGGTCTGGCTCCATCCTTCTGCATGGGGCTATTTAATTTTCCAACACCAGTTATTGAAGACTGTCTTCTTTTCTTCAGTGCATGTTCTTAACACCTTTGTTGAAAATCATCTGGCTGCAGCTGTATGCCTTCCTTTTAGGTTGGCTACTCTGTTCTGATTGTCTATGCTTCTGTTTTTAAGCCTAATACCACACTCTGGTTACTACAACTTTTTGTATGTTTTATGTCATGTGGTGTACTATAATGCTTTCTGCTTTGCTCTTTTTTTCCTCTCAAGATTGCGTGGACACTGGGCACAGTGGCTCAAGCCTGTAATCCCTCCCATATACTCAGGGATGCTGAGTTAAGGATTGAGGTTTGAAACCAGATAGGAAGTCCATGAGACTTTTATCTCCAACTAACCAGCAAAAATCCAGAAATGGAGCTGCCATTGAAATGGTAAAGCACCAGCCTTGAGCAAAAAAGCTAAGCGCCAGGGCCAGGCCTTGAGTTCAAACCCAGTACCAGCAAAATAAATAATAAATAAATAAATCACATCACACTGAACAGCTTCTGCACAACAAAGGAAACAATCAACAGAGATAAAAGATGACTTAGAGAGTGGGAGAAAGTATGTACCAACTACACCTCTGACGGGGAGTTAATATCTAGGAGATGTGAAGAACGCAAACACCTTACTAGCAAAAAGAATTGAATTTAAAACTGCAGCTGACCTAAAGAGACTTCCGGAGAGAAGCCACAGGAGCGTCCAACAGGCAGGCGGGCAGCACTGGTCCCCATGACCGCCAGCGGGCACGGATCAAGGCCATGGTGAGACGCCGTCTCCAGACTGTTAGAATGGCTTGATGGGGAAGACACGAGAGGGCTGGGGCATGGCTCAAGGGGTAGATTTCCTCCCTGACAATCATGAGGACCTGAGTTCAAATCCCAGTACTGCCTTCCCCCCACCAAAAAGAGAGAGAGAGGAAGAGGGAAAGTAACAAGTGCCGGAGGTTGGTGGGAAGTGTCATAGCGGACATGGAAGACAGCACAGGGTTGCTGTAAAAAATAAGAACCGGAACTCCCAGGGTGGCGCTGTGGCTCCAGGGGCACAGGAGCCACGCCGAGGAGCCGCAGAGCCGGCACGCCCTGCTCCCGGCCACGGGGCACAGACGTCATCCACGTGTCCACCGGGGGCACAGGAGCCACGCCGAGGAGTGGCAGAGCCGGCACGCCCTGCTCCCGGCCACGGGGCACAGATGTCATCCACGTGTCCACCGGGGGCACAGGAGCCACGCCTAGGAGCGGCAGAGCCGGCACGCCCCGCGGCCACGGGGCACAGACGTCATCCACGTGTCCACCGGGGGCACAGGAGCCACGCCGAGGAGCAGCAGAGCCGGCACGCCCTGCTCCCGGCCACGGGACACAGACGTCATCCACGTGTCCACCGGAGCCACGCTGAGGAGCGGCAGAGCTGGCACGCCCTGCTCCTGGCCACGGGACACAGACATCATCCACATGTCCTCAGGAGCCACGCCGAGGAGCGGCAGAGCCGGCTCGCCCCGCGGCCCTGCTCCCGGCCACGGGACACAGACATCCACGTGTCTGCCGGCGGGTGATGGGGAGATGAGACGTGTCACACATCGGAGTCGATACGACCAGCGTCATGACGCTGAGTGAAAGGAGACAGCACACGCACACAGAGCTCACCTCCGAGCACCTGGGGGTAGTGATCCCGAGACCAGGAGGAGGGCGGGGGGGGGGGAGGGGGGCAGCGGGGGTGGAGTCTTGCCGTTTGACGTGAGAACAGAGTTCAGGCCACGACAAGGTGTGCACTCCAGACTCAAAAGCGAGATAATTCAGATTTTCTTTCTCTTTTTTTTTTTTTTTTTTTTTTTTTTTTGTTGGTTGTGGGCCTGAACTCTGGGCCTAGGCGCTGTCCCTCAGCTCTTCAGCTCAAGGCGAGCGCTCTACCATTTGAGCCACAGCGCCACTTCTGGTTTTCTGGCGGCTTATTAGAGATAAGAGTCTCACGGACTTTCTTGCCTGGGCTGGCTTTGAACCACGATCCTCAGATCTCAGCCTCCTGAGTAGCTAGGATGACAGGCGTGAGCCACCGGCGCCTGGCTTGATGCCATTTTCTTTTCCTTTTTAGTTTGCAGCCGTAGTGTCACCTGCCGCGTTCGCCGTTCCCTGGGCAGGTACAGGACTGCGGATGTTCCGGCCCAGGCACCCGGCACACAGGCCTTCTGGGAGCTCAGCTGCTGGCTCCGGTCCTCCCCTCTGCCCCTCGTGGGTTCTGACAGAGGACTTGGCAGGTGTCCGGGAGCGATGGCTGCTGGAGTCACTGAAGTCCTCAGCCTGCGGTTCTGCCTCTGTGGCCGGGCCACGCAGCCTCTCGGGGCTCCTCAGCATGCGGCCCTGCCACGGCGCCACACCACGTCCTTGGCTCTGTGCATGCGGGGACGCAGCACGTCTTCTCTGGGCGGCTGCTGGCCGCTGGCACAGAGGGCAGGGGAGCCCGGCAGCCACGCCGGCACTGGTGGGCAGGGCCTGGGCCTGTGTTCCCCGCTACTCAGCCTCCCCGGGAGACCGCCTCACCTCCGAGACACATGATCGCTGCAATGCTCTTCCTATGGCTCATCTGAAGGTTGAACAGTGGCTTCCTCGTGACGATTTGCATTTCCCCAGTGAGTGAGATGGAGGGACTTCCGGGAAAGGCAGAGCATTTTGTGCCAGGGACGGAGCGTGACGTGCTGGGTCTCCGGGTCCCGACCCTGAACCACAGGGCGTGCGCTCCACGCCTTTGTTTACTCTGTTCCCGGCCCGGCACGCATGCTCCCGTCCCATGGCCGGATTTCCCGGCTCGGCTGTTTTCCTTATGCATCCCGCAGGTTTTCTGCGTGTGTTTTGGAGCTGGTGCTGATCCGACGCCGTCATGGCCTCCCGGGTCGGTACCTCGGTCAGCTTGGGGCCTCCTCCCTTTGGGACCTTTGTGCCTGGAGTCACCTACTTTGGCTGATGTTAACATGGGGCCTCGGCTTCTCTCCTCCGCATTCTGAAACTCACATCAAAATCTGCGTTGTCTCTTCCCTGCAGACAGCGCTGGCTTGCTCTGATTTCCCAGGCCCTGTGACCTGTCTCCCCTCGGCTCAGGGCTGTGCGGCGGCCTGCTCCCTCCCCAGCCCCCCCCAGTCCCCCAGTCCCCCCTCCACCACACTACCTGAGTCCCCTGTTCCCAGGTCACCCCAGGCTCAAGTCAGAAACACACCAGGCCTTCGTGTCAGCATGGAAAGGAGCCACACAGCCAGCCCTCTGCGGCCCGTGCCTCCCTGGGCTGGCTGGCCTGGCCTCCCCTCCCTGGCCTCAGGCCTGGGTGGACCAGAGGCCTCCCTTGTGCTCCGGGGCTGTGTGTGTGCAGGCCTCTGCGTCCAGCTGCGTGCGGTCACAGCGCTGCACCACAGGCAGGTGGCCGGGCTCCCCGCCTCCCCTCTGAATACAGCCCTCCTCTACACTGAGTTCCCGCGGACGCCCAGTGCCCAGCAAGGGCCTGCGGTCACCAGCGACGTGGGCGTGGCTGGAGGGTGGTGGGGTCTCAGCCAGCGGGCAGCAGAGACTCGTGCACCTCTGGGATCTGAGCACGTGGCCCGAGCGCTCGGTGGCTTGCTTTGTGTGCGTCTCCCAGTGACGCTGGGCTGATGGGACTTCCTCCCGGACACCCTTGCTCACACCCCTGTGCTGCAGACACGCACGCGTGTGCACACACACCGCAGCGGCCTCTAAGGTGGCTAGAGCTGATTACTCCAGGCCAGCGCGCTTCCCTGACGCTGTGGGAAGACGGCAGAGTGTCCCTGCTGACCGAGGCCCACGCAAGGCCGTCCTGGCCCTCGGACGCTGGGGGACTCGGGGGCCAGCGGCCCGTGGGCGGGAGGAGGGCCCAGCAGTGCGGGCCTTGGTCAGCACCGCCCCGTCCGGCCGCGGCCCGTCTCAGTGTGTGCGTCTCCCTGCCCGGCTGCCCTCAGGGCCCCGTGGAAGCTGCCGGGCCAGGCCCCGAGCTCCGTGGTTTAGCTCCCCACAGTCCCGGTTCCCTGGCCAGCCGCAGCGATGGACAATGGACGACGCTTGTTCGGAGCTCTTCCCCCAGCAGTGGAGCTGTCGACGCGCCATGACGCGGGTATTTTTAGAAATGCTTTTCTTTGGTTGTCACTTGAATGGCAGATGGTTCTTCCCCAAATCCCATTCGGTGGGGAACTCTTGTGCGGGCCTCCGAGTTGCTCTGACAGGAGTGGCTGAGGGATGTGGGGCCCCGCCTCCTCCACCCCTGCCCCTCCTCCTCCCTCCCCCTCCCCCTCCCCTTCCTGCCCCCTCCTCCTCCCTCCCCTTCCTGCCCTCTCCTCCTCCCTCCCCCCTCCTCCCTCCCCTTCCTGCCCTTTCCTCCTCCCTCCCTCCTCCTCCTTCCCATTCCTGCCCCCTCCTCCTCCCTCCCCCCTCTTCCCGTTCCTGCCCCCTCCTCCCTCCCCTTCCTGCCCTTTCCTCCTCCCTCCCCCCTCCTCCTTCCCATTCCTGCCCCCTCCTCCTCCCTCCCCCCTCTTCCCGTTCCTGCCCCCTCCTCCCTCCCCTTCCTGCCCTCTCCTCCTCCCTCCCCCCTCCCCCTCCCCTTCCTGCCCCCTCCTCCTCCCTCCCCTTCCTGCCCTCTCCTCCTCCCTCCCCCTCCCCCTCCCCTTCCTGCCCCCTCCTCCTTCCCCCTCCTGCCCCCTCCTCCTCCCTCCCCCCTCCCCTTCCTGCCCTCTCCTCCTCCCTCCCCCCTCCCCCCCTTCCTGCCCCCTCCTCCTCCCTCCCCCCTCCCCCTCCCCTTCCAGCCCCCTCCTCCTCCCTCCCCCCTCCCCCTCACCCCTCCTGCCCCCTCCTCCTCCTTCCCCCTCCTCCTTCCCCTTCTTCCCTCCTCTTCCCTGCCTCCTCTTCCTTCCTCCTCCCTCCTCCTCTTCCTTCTCCCTCATCCTCCTCCTTCTTCCCTCCTCTTCCCTGCCTCCTCTTCCTTCCTGCCTCCTCTTCCTCCTTCCAGACTCCTCCTTCTCCTTCCTGCTTTCTCTTCCCTTGTTCTTTACCCTCCTCCTCCTCCTTTGGCCTCTCCTGCCCTTGTCCGCTCTTGGTGTCCATGAGCCCCCCCTCCCCCGCCACCCCCCCTCCTGCCACCCAGAGCGGGCCTGTGCCCCCCCCATACCCCCACTAGCCAGGGGTCACCTGAAGTCCATTGTGCTCTGGACTGGGCCTACTTTCCTCGGGTCTCTTTCCCCCCCACTCTTTCCTATCCAGTCCGCTTCCTCGGCTGCCTGCCCCTTCCAGGAGCCAGGGGCTGGCACAGCAGCCTTCCAGAGCCCACCAGGGTCCCCTGCGCAACGCCCGCTCTTCGGTCCCGTGGGGGAACAGCCCGTGGAGGGATCAGACCAGCCCCACCAACACTCAGGGGCAGGGAGCAGGCGGACACAGCTGCTCCGGCAGGTTCTAGAACGCTCACTCACCGGGAGGGGAGCAGGGAGGACGGGCCCAGGCCCCGAGGCTGCCCTGTCTTCCTCCTGGTCCTCTGCCCCCACCCCCCACCCGCACCGTCCATGCCCCGAGGCATCCCTGCCCTCCAGGCAGAGAGCCAGGGGGGGCCATTTCCCGGGGGCGGGGGGGGGGCAATGGGGGTTACAGGAGGGGCCTGCAGAGCTCCCCGCAGACTCCTGAGACAGGACAGGTTCAGTGAATACTCACTCTGCTCCTGTAGGGAAGGGAGCACGTGCCGGGAGAGTGCCCGGACCACAGGCCCCTCCTGCCTGCCTCCCCCCACCCCTCCTCCACACCCGCCTCTGCAAGCCCCCCCACCTCCCCCAGCCCCAAAGCTGCCTCCCCCCACCCCTCCTCCACACCCGCCTCTGCAAGCCCCTCCACCTCCCCCAGCCCCAAAGCTGCCTCCCCCCACCCCTCCTCCACACCCGCCTCTGCAAGCCCCCCCACCCCACCTCCCCCAGCCCCAAAGCTGCCTCCCCCCACCCCTCCTCCACACCCGCCTCTCCAAGCCCCTCACCCCTCCTCCCCCCAGCCCCGAAGCTGCCCCGCGCCTCCCCCCCAGCCCCAAAGCTGCCTCCCCCACCCCGCCTCCCCCCCTCCTCCACACCCGCCTCTCCAAGCCCCCCACCCCACCTCCCCCCACCCCTCCTCCCCCCCAGCCCCGAAGCTGCCCCCCGCCTCCCCCCAGCCCCGAAGCTGCCTCCCCCACCCCTCCTCCACACCCGCCTCTGCAAGCCCCCCCACCCCTCCTCCACACCCGCCTCTGCAAGCCCCCCCACCTCCCCCAGCCCCAAAGCTGCCTCCCCCCACCCCTCCTCCACACCCGCCTCTGCAAGCCCCCCCACCCCACCTCCCCCCAGCCCCAAAGCTGCCTCCCCCCACCCTGCCTCCCCCCCTCCTCCACACCCGCCTCTCCAAGCCCCTCTCATCCTTTCTGAGCCGTTGCTCCTGAGGCTGATCACACAGGCAGTGTGCGGTTCATCTTGGAACGCAACACAGCCCGTGCTTTCCACGGGGAGAAGTGAGCTATTAAATTAGCTTTCTCTCACGGGGCACTGCCTTCATCGTCCGCTCGGCCTGCGGGCCGTCTCCTGGCTCCTGGACCAGGAAGCTGGGGTGCGGGACTGGCCAGCGCCGAGCGCTCAGGTGCACGGGGTTCCGGGCCTGGCACACCTGCGGGGCGCGGGGGGGGCTCTCCTGCGGTGCCGGGCTGGGGGGGCGCTGTGTGCTCCCCAGCTCCTGTCTCTATGGCTGTGGAGCCGGGATGGACGCTTGGGGGAGAAGCCCGGGCCCGCGGGGCCCAGGTGGGCCAGGCTCAGCCACGGCCTGCGGACCGAGCCACGGCTGCCCTGCCCTCCGGAGCAGCCTGCAAAGCACCCGGAGGGCTCTGGGCAGGTGTCTCCTGTGGGTGGCAGGAGAGAATGGGGTTCTCAGGGAGGACGGTGGGCATTGCTTTGAGGCCGGGGCTCTACAAAGCGAGCACAGCTTCACAAGTTCCTGTTTCTACCTCCGAAGACCCTATGCACACACAGCACACGCGTGCGCTCACACACACACACACATGCACCCACACAAACATGCACGGGCCTAGGCACGAGCACCCACAGGACTGCCCGTCCCCTGCAGGCCCACCTCCCAGGCAGGGACCCCGCTGAGGGCCCTGCCCCCACCCCCGCGGGAGAGGAGGGAGGGCCCTGCCCCCACCACTCAGGAGAGGAGGGAGGGCCCTGCCCCCACCACTCAGGAGAGGAGGGAGGGCCCTGCCCCCACCACTCAGGAGAGGAGGGAGGGCCCTGCCCCCACCACTCAGGAGAGGAGGGAGGGCCCTGCCCCCACCCCCGCGGGGGAGGAGGGAGGGCCCTGGGGTCCAGTGAGGCGACCTGGAGCCATTCTCCCACAGACTGAACAATGTCGGCAGAGCCGGCCCAGCCAGCCGCGGCCAGCCGGCCTGAGAGCCGCTGCGAGTTGTCCCCAGGGAACAATCACACGTGACGCTGACTGCCGGCACCTGGTCCTGCCGCACCCAAGACAGCCAGGGTGTGACTCCACAGGCCGTCACACGCCCAGACCTCAGCCGGGTGTGGGCTGTCGGCAGGCCAGGGAGTGGAGCCTGGCCAGCAGAGCTGCAGGACGGACACAGGCCTCCAGGACGGACACAGGCCTCCAAGACGGAGCTGCAGGACGGACACAGACCTCCAGGACGGAGCTGCAGGACCGACACAGGCCTCCAGGACAGACACAGACTCCAGGACGGACACAGACCTCCAGCACAGCTGCAGGACAGACACAGGCCTCCACACCCCACAGCCCACGGTGCTCACACTCACACTCACACTGCACCCCTCCCCCACAGCCCACGGTGGCTCACACTCACACTGCACCCCTCCCCCACAGCCCATGGCGCTTACACTCACACTGCACCCCTCCCCCACAGCCCACAGCGGCTCACACTCACACTCACACTGCACCCCTCCCCCCACACCCCAGTGGCTCACACTCACACTCACACTGCACCCCTCCCCCACACCCCGGTGGCTCACACACACTGCACCCCTCCTCCCACACCCCGGCGGCTCACACTCACACTCGCACTCACACTGCACCCCTCCCCCCACACCCTGCTGGCTCACACTCACACTCACACTGCACCCCTCCCCCCACACCCCGCCGGCTCACACTCACACTCACACTGCACCCCTCCCCCCACACCCCGGCGGCTCACACTCACACTCACACTGCACCCCTCCCCCCACACCCCGCCGGCTCACACTCACACTCACACTGCACCCCTCCCCCCACACCCCGGCGGCTCACACTCACACTGGCACTCACACTCGGGTCCCGTACGCTGTGTGGACGCTCCGCGTCGATCCTCTCCCCGTCGGGTGGCGCATCGTTGCTTGCTGGGACCTCGGTCTGCAGGAGGAGGCTGCTAGCCGGCCACGGCCTGGTCACCCCAAGGCTGGCCGGTGCTGCCGCACTGCGCCACACGTCTCGCTTGTGTGCGGCACCCAGCTGAGCGCTGCGTTGGGCGGTGGTGTTCAAACAGCCCCTTACTTAACACTCAGGCCCTGTAGGTGCTCCTCGCAATGGCTCCCCGCGCGGGCAGTGGGCTCGAGGTGTTCCATAAAACCAACGGGCTGTGACTCCTAGCACGAGAGCGGCCACAAAACGTTGGTGTGGCGCAGCGGGCAGGCCGCGGCGGCCGGGCTCAGATCGCGCCAGCCGGCAGGGGTGGCCCCGGAGCCCAGGCTGCTGGAGCCCTCCCTCCGCAACCCTCCCACCCCTCCCCCGCCATGCCCCGCCCCGCCCCACCCTGCAGGGGCTCCTCAGGACAGCCGGGAAGGGCACTGATGCTTGAGCCTGCCATTCTTGAGACCCCGGCCTGGAAGGCAGGACTGTGTGGAGCAGGGCAAGGAGACACGGGGGCCAGTCCAAGGCTTCACTCAGCCTCAGTTTCCCTCCTCGCAGCAGGTCTGCCAAAGGCATCAGCTTCACCTGGTTGCTGGGGTGGAGGGGGAGGACTGTCTGTGGTCCTGTGGGTGGAGGTGGGGCTCTGTCCGTGGTCCTGTGGGTGGAGGTGGGGCTCTGTCCGTGGTCCTGTGGGTGGAGGTGGGGCTCAGTCCGTGGTCCTGTGGGTGGAGGTGGGGCTCTGTCCGTGGTCCTGTGGGTGGAGGTGGTGGACTGTCCGTGGTCCTGTGGGTGGAGGTGGGGCTCTGTCCGTGGTCCTGTGGGTGGAGGTGGGGCTCTGTCCGTGGTCCTGTGGGTGGAGGTGGGGCTCTGTCCGTGGTCCTGTGGGTGGAGGTGGGGCTCTGTCCGTGGTCCTGTGGGTGGAGGTGGGGCTCTGTCCGTGGTCCTGTGGGTGGAGGGGGAGGACTGTCCGTGGTCCTGTGGGTGGAGGTGGGGCTCTGTCCGTGGTCCTGTGGGTGGAGGTGGGGCTCTGTCCGTGGTCCTGTGGGTGGAGGTGGGGCTCAGTCCGTGGTCCTGTGGGTGGAGGTGGGGCTCTGTCCGTGGTCCTGTGGGTGGAGGTGGTGGACTGTCCGTGGTCCTGTGGGTGGAGGTGGGGCTCTGTCCGTGGTCCTGTGGGTGGAGGGGGAGGGAAGGTGTCCTACCTGTCATCCCGGAGGCCAGCATTCCGGGCAGGGGAGAGCCTGGGCAGTGTTGTCCAAGCAGCCCAGGACCTGTGCTGCTGCTGGCGCCAGTCCTGCCAGGAGCCCAGCCCTGCTGGTGCCAGCCCCGGGTGCTGCTCCTCCACTGCAGACTGTTTGGGAAGTGTTGCTTTGATTACCGTCTAATGAGCCGGAGGCCGGGGAGGCCCCGCCCCCGGGAGGCCCCGCCCCCGGGAGGCCCCGCCCCGGGAGGCCCCGCCCCCGGGAGGCCCCGCCCAGGGAGGCCCCGCCCGCTGGGAGGCCCCGCCCGCTGGGAGGCCCCGCCCCCGGGAGGCCCCGCCCCCGGGAGGCCCCGCCCCCGGGAGGCCCCGCCCGCTGGGAGGCCCCGCCCCCGGGAGGCCCCGCCCCCGGGAGGCCCCGCCCCCGGGAGGCCCCGCCCCCGGGAGGCCCCGCCCAGGGAGGCCCCGCCCGCTGGGAGGCCCCGCCCGCTGGGAGGCCCCGCCCGCTGGGAGGCCCCGCCCCCGGGAGGCCCCGCCCCCGGGAGGCCCCGCCCCCGGGAGGCCCCGCCCCCGGGAGGCCCCGCCCCGGGAGGCCCCGCCCCGGGAGGCCCCGCCCCCGGGAGGCCCCGCCCGCGGCGGGGGTCTGCGCACCGGAGCGGCTGCCACGTTTTTGTCATCACAAAGGCTTGAGATACTAAAATTTATTCATAGAATTCACACTCCAGTGGTGTAAATAAATGCCGGCTGCGGTTGGTGGAGAGTCACACAGAATCCAAACTGAGCCGGCGTAGGGGTGGGGCCGGGCCGGGTGCTCTCTGTAAATCCATCCGCTCTCGTGCCTTGCCGCACGGCCCTGCGGGCGCCCTCCCCGCGTGCCGGGAGGAAGCTGCGGGCGCCCAGCCCGGGCCTCGGCCCAGGACGCCGGGGCAGGAGCTTCCCCACGGCCCCCCCCACCCTCCCCCACGTGGAGACCCCTTCCCGCCCTCCAGGGAGCGGGCTGGCTGCGCCCTCAGCTGGCCCACCTCCCAGTGTGCGCTGGGAGGGAAGGGCTCGGGTCTCCCAGCCTGGCAGGGCAGGGGCGTGGCCAGGGCGGACACCGGGGTGGCAGGATGGCTCCCTGGCCCGCAGGCCCGGCCTTCAGCCACCCCGTGCAGGGGTGGGGTGGGTGGGTGCACTGTGCACCGGGGTCTGGCCCAGGGCCCGGGCTGCTCAGCGGTCAGGGCCTCTGTGGACCCCACCACCACCACCACTAGCCCCAGCGTGGCAAGGACAGCAAGGCAAGCCAAACCAGTGAAGGGCAGACGGGCAGACAGGTTGGGGTGCTGGCAGAGGTGGAGGCTGAGCTGGGCTCCCAGCAGTACTGGGCACCACGGCCCCTCCCCCAACCCATCACCAAAACAGAGGGGCCTCAGTCAGGGGATGGCGTCGCTGGGCTGAAGAGCTCAGTCAGGGGATAGCATCGCTGGGCTGAGGGGCTGTGTCAGGGGATGGCGTCACTGGGCTGAGGGGCTCAGTCAGGAGATGGCGTCGCTGGGCTGAGGGGCTGTGTCAGGACATGGCGTCGCTGGGCTGAGGGGCTGTGTCAGGGGATGGCATCGCTGGGCTGAGGGGCTGTGTCAGGACATGGCGTCGCTGGGCTGAGGGGCTGTGTCAGGAGATGGCGTCGCTGGGCTGAGGGGCTCAGTCAGGACATGGCGTCGCTGGGCTGAGGGGCTGTGTCAGGACATGGCGTTGCTGGGCTGAGGGGCTGTGTCAGGAGATGGCGTCGCTGGGCTGAGGGGCTCAGTCGGGATGGCGTCGCTGGGCTGAGGGGCTGTGTCAGGGGATGGCGTCGCTGGGCTGAGGGGCTGTGTCAGGAGATGGCGTCGCTGGGCTGAGGGGCTCAGTCAGGAGATGGCGTCGCTGGGATGTCTCTGCTTTCCACGCCGCTCTAGAATAAGACGTCACTGAGGAGTGCAGGCCCCTGTGCCCCCGGCCGAGCACGCAGCCGGGCCTGCTGCCGCCCCTCGCGCCCTCTCCGGGCCGGGCTGCAGCCCTCTCTCTGGGCGGCTGCAGCTGCTCACACTCCGGCTGGCGCCTTGACTGCGCTCTTCAGTGTTATGATAAATAATTGAAACTAAACTGCATGTGTCAAAATAAACGACCCTCTCAGAGGAGGATCAATCTCCGAGCTTCAACTATCCTCTCGAGACGCCATAAAACGGGGAGGTCCCGTGAGGACGCGGCCTGGCTCTGGGGCTGCGGAAGGAGGCTAGAGACTGGGGTCCAGGAGGCTGCCGAGAGGGCCCCGCGGGCCTGAGGGGCCGCCGCCTCCGACCCTCGTCTGTAAAGTGGGCGTCCATGGGCCTGGTCAGCCCTCAGACCCGGCCTGGGCTCGGCTCACCGCAAAACCATGTGTCCCTGGCGCTGACCGCCGTGCCTGGTCTCCCCCGGCTGCCGGGCGCTGACTGCCATGCCCGGTCTCCCCTGGCTGCCTAGCGGGCCCGGTGTGCCTGTCCCATCCCGTCCCCAGCCTCCCCTCACGGGGCATGCAGGCAGAGGCTGCGGGCTGGCAGGGGGAGCAGACTGTGCGCATCTCATTACCCAGTGATTTACACACGGCCCGCCAGGTGCTCCGTCCCACATCGAGTGCGCACGCCCGATTTTTTATGCAAGATTGAACAACTTAACAGCCTGAACAAGTTGGATGACAAGACTTTAATTGCTATTTTTCTCCCTCCATCCCTCAAGAGAGCTATATGCAGACGTTTAGAGAGGTATTTCATAAAACAGGAAAGAAAGCAATTTAGGAAGTTCCGAGTAAATCTGCCCTTGGTGCTTGGCAGGAGCAGGCGTGGTCTGTGCAGGAGCTGGCAGCTGTGGTCAGCCGTGGGGGAGGCCTTGGGGGGGGAGGGGGGAGGACCCCCACGGCCCCCTGAATGGCCAGCGGGCTGTTAGCAGCCCAAGGGGGACCCAGAGCCACCAATGCTGGATTCTAATCCCAAGAAGCAGTTTGTCCCCACAGATCTAACGGCTGGGGCTTCCTGGCCCTGGGTCTCTGTTGAGCTGCACATCATTCATTCATTCATTCATTCATGTACTCACCGTGCCCCAGAGGACGCACTGCCTGCCGGGCCCGGGACTGTTCTTGGGGACACAGCCTCACGATCGAGCCGTGCACGGCTGTTGGGGGCAGGTGCTGGGGGGCTGGGCGGGGACAAATGGAGGTGCACGCACCCTCGAGGCTCCCGTGGGCCTGGGAAGACAGAGGGCAGGGCCCAGCACCACAGGAGCAGGGGCCAGGCCACCACCAGCCACAGGTTCACCTCCAGTGGCGGTGCAGGTCCAGCACCCAGCACACGCCGTGTCAGTGTGACTCACACTGGGTGCCGAAGAGACATGTGCATCCTTGGGTCTGAGGCAGTACATTCTGTGTGGGCAGCGCACATGTTCTGTGTGAGCAGTGCATAGATCCTATATTTTGTGTGAGCGGTGTGTAGATCCCATGTGCTGTGCAGGCAGCATGTGGGTCCTGTGTTCTGTGTGAGCAGTGTGTAGATCCCATGTTTTGTGTGAGCAGTGTGTAGATCCCATGTTCTGTGTGGGCAGTGTGTAGATCCCATGTTCTGTGTGGGCAGTGTGTAGATCTTGTGTTCTGTGTGGGCAGTGTGTAGATCCCATGTTCTGTGTGGGCAGTGTGTAGATCTTGTGTTCTGTGTGAGCAGTGTGTAGATCCCATGTTCTGTGTGTGCAGTATGTAGATCCCGTATTCTGTGTGGGCAGTGTGTAGATCCCATGTTCTGTGTGAGCAGTGTGTAGATCCCATGTTCTGTGTGGGCAGTGTGTAGATCTTGTGTTCTGTGTGAGCAGTGTGTAGATCCCATGTTCTGTGTGTGCAGTATGTAGATCCCGTATTCTGTGTGGGCAGTGTGTAGATCTTGTGTTCTGTGTGAGCAGTGTGTAGATCCCATGTTCTGTGTGTGCAGTATGTAGATCCCGTATTCTGTGTGGGCAGTGTGTAGATCCCATGTTCTGTGTGGTCAGTGTGTAGATCTTGTGTTCTGTGTGAGCAGTGTATAGGTCCCATGTTCTGTGTGAGCAATGGATAGGTCCCATGTTCTGTGTGAGCAGTATATAGATCCCATGTCCTACATGGGTGGTACATAACTTCTCTGTTCTGTGTGAGCAGTGTGTAGATCTTGTGTTCTGTATGGGCATTGTGTAGATCTCTGTGGAGCACATGGGCAGCAAAGATGGCGCTGGGATGGGGTTGAGTGGGCAGAGCCCAGTTGATCTTCTGATCAGTACCTAACCAGCCTGTGAAGGCTCAGGTGAATGATAGGGTGTGACCTTGACAGTGATTGGTTCCTCTTCCTCCCTTACCATACCACCCACCCTTTTTGTCTTTAAAAGGGGCTGCTCTCTGTTAATAAACGAGTTTTTCTACCTGCTGGATTTGGCTCCCCACTGTGTCTGATTGTCTCCTGGGCTGAGGGAGGCTAGGGAACGGGCGAGCGCCGCACTTACCTTTCCTCGGACCCCGTCCGTCTTTTGTGGGACAGATGAAGATCCAACAGATCTCGTGTTCTGTGTGGGCAGTGTGTAAATTCCATGTTCAGTATGGGCAGTGTGTAGATCCAGTGTTCTGTGTGAGCAGTGTGTAGATCCCGTGTTCTGTGGTGGCAGTGTGTAGATCCCGTGTTCTGTGTGAGCAGTGTGTAGATCCAGTGTTCTGTGTGAGCAGCGTGTAGATCCCATGTTCTGTGGGGAGTATGTAGACCTTGTGTTCTGTGGGGCAGGGCATGGTTCCCGTGTTCTGTGTGTGTGCGTACTCATGCATACACTAGGGCAAAGCAGTGATCATATATGCTGCACAGAGGCCCAATGTGTAGGGGACACTCAGGGTGTCAGGTCAGGGTCAGGAGAGGGTACTGCTCTGTTGGGAACTCAGCATGCTAAGGGCAGTGCAGGGAGGCCATGCAGGGGCCAAACCACCCAGCCCAGCCCAGCCCAGCCAGGCCCAACCCAACCCAGCCCAGCCCAGCCCAGCCCAGCCCGGCCCAACCCAACCCAGCCCAGCCCAGCCCAGCCCAGCCCAGCCCAACCCAACCCAACCCAGCCCAGCCCAGCCCAGCCCAGCCCAGCCCAACCCAACCCAGCCCAGCCCAGCCCAGCCCAGCCCAGCCCGGCCCGGCCCAACCCAACCCAACCCAACCCAACCCAGCCCAGCCAGGCCCAGCCCAGCCAGGCCCAGCCCAGCCAGGCCCAACCCAACCCAACCCAACCCAGCCCAGCCCAGCTCAGCCCAGCCCAGCCAGGCCCAACCCAACCCAGCCCAGCCCAGCCCAGCCCAGCCCGGCCCAGCCCGGCCCAACCCAACCCAACCCAACCCAACCCAACCCAGCCCAGCCAGGCCCAGCCCAGCCAGGCCCAGCCCAGCCCAGCCCAGCCCAGCCTGGCCCAACCCAACCCAGCCCGGCCCAGCCCAGCCCAGCCAGGCCCAGCCAGGCCCAGCCCAGCCCAGCCCAGCCCACCCCAGACCAGCCCAGCTCAGCCCAGCCCACCCCAGACCAGCCCAACCCAGCCCAGCCCAGCCCAGCCAGGCCCAGCCCAGCCCAGCCCAGCCTGGTCCTCCATGTGGGGGTCAGACACCCAACCCCAGCCCAGCCCAGCCAGGCCCAGCCCAGCCCAGCCCAGGCTGGTCCTCCATGCAGGGGTCAGACAACCCCAGCCCAGTCCAGCCCAGCCCGGTCCTCCATGCGGGGGTCAGACACCCCCAGCCCAGCCCAGCCCAGCCTGGTCCTCCATGCGGGGGTCAGACACCCCCAGCCCAGCCCAGCCAGCTGCTGGCTGGAGTGAGGAGGGGCTGGGCAGGCCTGGAGGAGCTTCACAGGGAAGGGACATCTTGGGCTTGGCAGAGGAAATGCTGACATCCAATCATTTCCCAGGGTTGGGGGACTTCCATCCTAATTAAATAGCCGGGGCTCTTGGGCTGCTGTCAGAAACAGTCTGCCCAGGCCGGAGGCGGACACAGCCCGCTAGTGAGGGACAGGTCTTCTCCTGCGGTTAGCGCCCGGCCCACACTCCCACCCTAAGGCGCAGGCCCACGTTCACGTGTGCACACGGGCGCCCAGTGAGGCCTGTGCAGGCGGGGGACCATGTGTGCCCTTCCACACTGTCACCAGCGAGCGTGCGCGTGCCCTTCCACACTGTCACCAGCGAGCGCGTGTGCCCTTCCATACTGTCACCAGTGAGCATGCGCGTGCCCTTCCACACTGTCACCAGCGAGCGCGTGTGCCCATCCATACTGTCACCAGCGAGCATGCGCGTGCCCTTCCACTCTGTCACCAGTGAGCGTGCACGTGCCCTTCCACACGGGCACCAGCGAGCGCGTGTGCCCTTCCACACCTGCACCAGCGAGCGCGTGTGCCCTTCCACACTGTCACCAGCGAGCGCGTGTGCCCTTCCATACTGTCACCAGCGAGCATGCGCGTGCCCTTCCACACTGTCACCAGTGAGCATGCGCGTGCCCTTCCACACGGGCACCAGCGAGCACGCGTGCCCTTCCACACCGGCACCAGCGAGCGCGTGTGCCCTTCCACACTGGTACCAGCGAGCGCGTGTGCCCTTCCATACTGTCACCAGCGAGCATGCGCGTGCCCTTCCACACGGGCACCAGCGAGCGCGTGTGCCCTTCCACACCTGCACCAGCGAGCGCGTGTGCCCTTCCACACCGGCACCAGCGAGCGCGTGTGCCCTTCCACACTGTCACCAGCGAGCGCGTGTGCCCTTCCACACCGGCACCAGCGAGCGCGTGTGCCCTTCCACACTGTCACCAGTGAGCGCGAGTGCCCTTCCACACTATCACCAGCGAGCGCGTGTGCCCTTCCACACTGTCACCAGTGAGCGCGTGTGCCCTTCCACACGGGCACCAGCGAGCACGTGTGCCCTTCCACACTGGGCACCAGCGAGCGTGTGTGCCCTTCCACACCGGCACCAGCGAGCGCGTGTGACCTTCCACACTGGGCACCAGCGAGCGTGTGTGCCCTTCCACACTGGCACCAGCGAGCGCGTGTGCCCTTCCACACTGTCACCAGCGAGCGCGTGTGACCTTCCACACTGGGCACCAGCGAGCGTGTGTGCCCTTCCACACCTGCACCAGCGAGTGCGTGTGCCCTTCCACACGGGCACCAGCGAGCGCGTGTGCCCTTCCACACTGGGCACCAGCGAGCGTGTGTGCCCTTCCACACCTGCACCAGCGAGCGCGTGTGCCCTTCCACACTGGGCACCAGCGAGCGCGTGTGCCCTTCCACACTGTCACCAGCGAGCGCGTGTGCCCTTCCACACTGGCACCAGCGAGCGCGTGTGCCCTTCCACACTGTCACCAGCGAGCGCGTGTGCCCTTCCACATGGGCACCAGCGAGTGCGTGTGCCCTTCCACACTGTCACCAGCGAGCGCGTGTGCCCTTCCACACGGGCACCAGCAAGTGTGTGTGCCCTTCCACACGGGGCACCAGCAAGTGCGTGTGCCCTTCCACACTGTCACCAGCGAGCGCGTGTGCCCTTCCATGCCGGCACCCGTTCTGGCCGCTGTCTCTCTGCGTTTAGAGGACAGTTGCGCCCAGGCAGGATGCTGAGGCCCAGAGGGGCCCAAGCCGGGACAAAGCTGCAGAACTAGGTCCAGGGAAGGCTGTTATAAGCATGTTCTAGAAGATTCTCTGGTGGCCACGGCCAGCCGCCCAGCCCGGGTCCATGCCGAAGCCCGGGTGCGTGTCTTGCTCTCTGCCAGGCCCATGGAGCCCCACCGGTGCTGCAAGTGTTAACCACAGCAGAAGTGGGGGGCCCTTGCTGCAGGCGGGGCCGGGGTACAGCCCCTTCTCTTGACGGGGTCTGATCTTCCTCACCTCAGCTGCTTCCTGGGCTGCATCTGGAAAGTTCCAGTACTGGGATGCCAGGCACACAGTGGCCTGGCTCCTCCACTCCCTCCAGGGTTCCCAGCCCCGCACCACCTCGCACCACCTGACCACCGCCCAGAAGCCACTCTGTGTCTCTTGAAACAGCACAAGGGAGAGTTCACTCAAGTTCACAGGCATGGTCCAGATAGCAGTACACACACACACACACACACACAGACACACACACACACAGACAATGTACATGCCACGTAGCATGAATTTACAGTGCCACGCACACACACAAACACAGGTCAGAAGTGATGATACGTTCACAAGAGAGAAAACTCCTGCTGTCAGAACTCAGTCGCTCCAGGGACTGGCTCAGGGGTAGAGAACTTGTCAGAAAACACAGACCCTGAATTCAGATGACAGGCAGACAGACAGAGAGAAAGAAAGAGTGAGGGAAAGAAAGGAAGGAAGGAAAGAAGGAAGGAGGAAAGAAAGAAAGAGGAAGAAAGGAAGGAAGGAAGGAAGGAAGGAAGGAAGGAAGGAAGGAAGGGAGGGAGGAAGGGAGGAAGGAAGGAAGGTAGGAAGGGAGGAAGGGAGGGAAGAAGGAAAGAAAGAGAAGGAGGAGGGAGAGAGAGAGGGAGGGACGGAGGGAAGGAGGGAGGGAGAAGGGAAGAAGAGAAGGAGGGAAGAGGGGAAAAAGAGGAAATCCCAGCAGCACAGCAGGCTCTGGTCCCGCCCTTGCTCAGGTGTCTCCTGTGTTTGCAGGTCTGGTGTGGAGGCACACGGTGTGTTCTCGGGCACATGGTGTGTTCTCCGGCACACAGTGTGTTCACGGGCACGCGGCGTGTTCACGGGCATGCGGTGTGTTCACGGGCACACGGCGTGTTTTCGGGCACACAGTGTGTTCTCGGGCACACAGCGTGTTCACGGGCACGCGGCGTGTTCACGGGTACGCGGTGTGTTCTCGGGCACACAGTGTGTTCTCGGGCACGTGGCGTGTTCTCGGGCACGCGGTGTGTTCTCGGGCACGCAGTGTGTTCACAGGCACACGGCGAGTTCTCGGGCACGTGGCGTGTTCTCGGGCGCACGGCGTGTTCTTGGGCACACAGTGTGTTCTCGGGCATGTGGCGTGTTCTCGGGCGTGCAGCAGTGTGTTCTCGGGCACGAGGCGTGTTCTTGGGCGCACGGCGTGTTCTCGGGCACACAGTGTGTTCTCGGGCACGTGGCGTGTTCTCGGGCACGCGGTGTGTTCTCGGGCACGCAGTGTGTTCACAGGCACACGGCGAGTTCTCGGGCACGTGGCGTGTTCTCGGGCGCACGGCGTGTTCTCGGGCACACAGTGTGTTCTCGGGCACGTGGCGTGTTCTCGGGCGTGCAGCAGTGTGTTCTCGGGCACGAGGCGTGTTCTTGGGCGTGCGGCGTGTTCTCGGGCACGCAGTGTGTTCTCGGGCACGCAGTGTGTTCACAGGCACACGGCGAGTTCTCGGGCACGTGGCGTGTTCTCGGGCGCACGGCGTGTTCTCGGGCACACAGTGTGTTCTCGGGCACGTGGCGTGTTCTCGGGCGTGCAGCAGTGTGTTCTCGGGCACGAGGCGTGTTCTTGGGCGTGCGGCGTGTTCTCGGGCACGCAGTGTGTTCTCGGGCACGCAGTGTGTTCTTGGGCACGCAGCGTGTTCTCGGGCACACGGCGTGTTCTCGGGCACACGGCGTGTTCTCGGGCGTGTGGCGTGTTCTCGGGCACGCGGCATGTTCTCGGGTGTGTGGCGTGTTCTCGGGCACCCAGTGTGTTCTCGGGCACACGGCGTGTTCTCGGGCGCGTGGCGTGTTCTCGGGCATGCCGCGTGTTCTCGGGCATGTGGGCTACACGGCACCTTTGCCCGCACTCGCTGTGGGTGGGGCCTGGGCTGGTGCGGCGGCAGCACTTCCTGCCATCTCCGTGGAATGTGCTGGCACCGCAGCCGCCTCTTGGTGCCCTTCCTCCGGTGGGCCGCGGGGCTGGGCCCAGGGAGTAGCTGAAGGCCTGGCTGAGCCGGCGGTGTCCGGGGCGATCAGCACCCTCTGGCCATGGGGACGGCGTCACCGCGGGACCCCGCGCCCCTCCCGGCTCCGGCAGGAGGCCCGCGTGCACCTCCCCCTCGCGCTGGCTCTCTGGGCAGGCCGCCGGCCGCACTCGGTCGCCTGCCCCTTAGGAATGGCTGTCGTGCTGGATCTTGTTTCCAGCCTGGCGCGTCTTGCTGCACATGCGCCAGGCACCGGCTCAGCCTTTCACAGTCTTCAAGGAACCTCCACGGGCCTCGCTCCTCACGGAGCGGCGGGACTGTGGACCGACTCTTTTCCTTTTTGTGCTGTCCAAGTTAAATGGGGCTTTCTCTCTCCCATGCTGAACCCCGTCCACCTGAGATGAAGAGGAAGCAAAGCCGCCGTGCTTTCCACCCCCATACCTCTGATCTCCTCCTATAAATCATTGATAGGAGCGCAGGACAACGGGGACTGAGGCGTGCAGGCGACGCGGGGCCATTAGCCCGCGCCTTTGTCTGGAATCACATACAGCGGAGACATTCACTTAAGGGATCATCTGAGATGCGCTCCCCCTTTGTGCTCCAGAACAGCGCACGGGTCACGGCTGGCACGGAGGAGCAGACGGGGAGGCTGCGCCCCGGGGCATCGCGCAAGAGTGCGTTCTTGAACCCGGGCAGGCGCACTGCTGTCTCTGGGATAAACGCATGCGGAAAGCTGGGGTTTGGAGAGGCGGGTGGAGCCTGGGAACCAGAGCAGACCGAACCTCCCCCCCCCCCCGCCCCCCCCCCCCGCAGAGGCAGGTTGCCTAGCAACCACTCTCATGACATCATCCGCTGCAGAGCCCGGCACTCCAGACCCGGTGGCCGGGGACCAGGGGCTGCCCCGTGAAGTACCACAGCCCCACCTGCACGAGGCTGGGAGAGGAAGCTGGGTCAGGACACCCGCAGAGACCGCTGGAGTGGGGCTCGGAGACGGGGACAGGACCAGACAGGGGGTGTCCTCAGTCAGGTGACCTCGAAGTCATCTCATGTGGGTGCAGACAGATGCCAAGGAAGAGAAACCACACACCACCCCGCCTGACCATGGACAGACACTTGACCCAATAATCCAATTACAGGGGGAAATACACTGATCTGACAGATCAGAGACAGGACTGAACAGGAGCCCAGGCACAGCAGGCGCTGCCCAGGATGACCTTTCCCTTCCTCCCTGCTCCCCTCCCCCACCTGCTCCCCTCCCCCCACCTGCTCCCCTCTACCCCACCTGCTCCCCTCTACCCCACCTGCTCCCCTCCCCCCACCTGCTCCCCTCCCCCCACCTGCTCCCCTCTACCCCACCTGCTCCCCTCCCCCCACCTGCTCCCCTCTATCCCACCTGCTCCCCTCTACCCCACCTGCTCCCCTCCCCCCACCTGCTCCCCTCTATCCCACCTGCTCCCCTCCCCCCACCTGCTCCCCTCCCCCCACCTGCTCCCCTCCCCCCACCTGCTCCCCTCCCCCCACCTGCTCCCCTCTACCCCACCTGCTCCCCTCTACCCCACCTGCTCCCCTCCCCCCACCTGCTCCCCTCCCCCCACCTGCTCCCCTCTACCCCACCTGCTCCCCTCTACCCCACCTGCTCCCCTCTACCCCACCTGCTCCCCTCCCCCCACCTGCTCCCCTCTACCCACCAGCTCCCCTCCCCCCACCTGCTCCCCTCCCCCCACCTGCTCCTCTCTACCCCACCTGCTCCCCTCCCCCCACCTGCTCCCCTCTACCCCACCTGCTCCCCTCTCCCCACCTGCTCCCCTCCCCCCACCTGCTCCCCTCTACCCCACCTGCTCCCCTCCCCCCACCTGCTCCCCTCTACCCCACCTGCTCCCCTCTACCCCACCTGCTCCCCTCCCCCCACCTGCTCCCCTCTACCCCACCTGCTCCCCTCTCCCCACCTGCTCCCCTCCCCCCACCTGCTCCCCTCTACCCACCTGCTCCCCTCTACCCCACCTGCTCCCCTCTACCCCACCTGCTCCCCTCTACCCCACCTGCTCCCCTCTTCCCTGAGGTTGGTCCGGGCCCTCCTCTCTCTGCCTCTGAGTCGGTGACCCCTGGACCATACTCTGGGCAGGCCTGTTAGAGCCCGGTCTCGCTCCACTGGGCAGGCCCGTCAGGAATGCCCGGCAGGGCGGGGCCCGGCCAGGGGACACCCTCCCTGTGCTGGTGGGCTCCCGCTGCAGGCCTCTGCTCCCTCTGGAGCCTGCGGGGGTCCTGTCTGGAGAACAGCTGTCCGGCAGCCCCTGGGGAGACCCTGGTGCCCTGCCTGAGGGTGGCGGAGCCCTAGGAGTGTGGGGCTTGGAGGTGTCAGGAGGGTGGCCCTGCCCACTGCCCTCCCCCACCACGAGATGGCCCCGGGTGGAAATGAGGGGCAGGCAGGGCCCTGGGCATGGGGGAGGGGGAGGAGCTGTGAGGGGGAGCCCTGCGGGGGGGGGGGGGAGGGAGAGTCCTGCTGTGGGGGTGGGGGACCTGCGGGGGGGGGGGAGAGAGCCCTGCGGGGGGGGAGGGAGAGTCCTGCTGTGGGGGTGGGGGACCTGCGGGGAGGGGGAGAGCCCTGCGGGGGGGGGGCCTGTGGGGGGGGAAGAGAGCCCTGCGGGGGGGGGAGGGAGAGTCCTGCTGTGGGGGTGGGGGACCTGCGGGGGGGGGGGGATGAGAGCCCTGGGGGGGGGGCTGCGGGGGGGGGAAGAGAGCCCTGCGGGGGGGGGGAGGGAGAGTCCTGCTGTGGGGGTGGGGGACCTGCGGGGGGGGGGAGAGAGCCCTGCGGGGGGCCCTGCGGGGGGGGGGGAAGAGAGCCCTGCGGGGGGGGGCTTGTGGGGGGAGGGAGAGCCCTGCGGGGGAGCCTGCGGGGGGGACCTGTTGGGGGGCCTGCAGGGGGGGAGGGAGGGCCCTGCGAGGGGCCTGTGGGGGGGAGGGAGAGCCCTGCGGGGGGGGCCTGTGGGGGGGAGGGAGAGTCCTGCTGTGGGGGTGGGGGACCTGCGGGGGGGGGCCTGTGGGGGGGAGGGAGAGTCCTGCTGTGGGGGTGGGGGACCTGCGGGGGGGGGAGAGAGCCCTGCGGGGGGGGGCTTGTGGGGGGAGGGAGAGCCCTGCGGGGGAGCCTGCGGGGGGGGACCTGTTGGGGGGCCTGCAGGGGGGGAGGGAGGGCCCTGCGAGGGGCCTGTGGGGGGAGGGAGAGCCCTGCGGGGGAGCCTGGGGGGGACCTGTTGGGGGGCCTGCGGGGGGTGTAGAGCCCTGCAGGGGGGAGAGCCCTGCGCGGGAGCCTGGGGGGGGGGGCTTGTGGGGGGGAGAGCATTCCTGGGGGCCAGCCTCCAGGGGAGGCTGAGGGGCAGCACCGGGGGTGGTGACCTAGCCCCCCCCCGTGGCCTCCACAGCCCAGCCTCCCACCCTTGGTCCCGTGGCCCCTCCCAGCATGGTTTTACCCCTAGAGCTCTTGGGGTTCCCTTGCTTGGACTGGAGAATCAACCAAAGGCAGGATGAGACCCAAGCTGCCCAGCCTCCACCTGTCTGTGACCTCTGCCCTGGCCCTCGGAACCCAGGACTGGTGGCACAAGGTCTCTGGTTGTGCAAAGGCCCCACTGGCCAGTCCTGACCCTGAGTAACCCTGTCCAGTACCATGACCTCCGACCGCCAGGCAGCAGCTGCATCCCTGTCCCCTGCCCTGCTTCCTCCATGACTTGAGGTTAGGACGCATGTCCGTTCCCACAGATGGCCTTGCCCGGACGCAGACCTTCCTCTGCCATCCTCCACGTCTCCTTGTTTGACACAAAGGGCTGCGTAGCTGGATCTGACTCCCGTGACTCCCAGAGGAGCCCTGTGAACACGCACACACACACACGCACGCACACACGCACACGCACACACACGCACACACACGCACACACACGCACACACACGCGTGCGTGCACATGCACACACACGCGCGCACACGCACACACGCACATGCACGCACACACACGCGCGTGCACACACACGCACACACACACACCCGTCTGCAGCTTCCCCTCCAGCCCCAATGCCTCCTCCACGGGCCTGGGGGCCATCAATTAGCGCCTGCCGCTAACCAGCAGCTAATGATGTGCGGCGTCGGGAGGAAGTTCTACTAAGTAGTTCGGTGGTTAAGTCTGACACAGTTGGTATTTCTGCTCAACAATAATTAAGTGCCGGTCCGTGACGCAGCGTGGCTGGAGCCGCAGTGGGCCCCGCGTTCTTATGGCAAGCGCTTCCCACGGGCTTTGCTACATCCATTGCCCGCCCGGGCCGTGCGGTCAGCTGGGCAGCTGGTCACCCCATCCCTGCAGGGAGACGCTTGCAAGGCCCTCGGCTTCTGTGGCCTGGGGACACTCAGGGGACCAGAGGCTGCTAGAGCAGTGACCACCACAGCCGTGGCCGGGAGGTCACGAGCCACATCCCATTGGGATGACCGCACCCCTCTAGGCCACGGAGCCCCCCCCCGCCTCTCCCTGTGCCGGGCCCGGACACCTCAATGCCCAGCAGAGGCAGGACGCCCCTCCCCCCCCACATCTCGATGCCCCAGCAGGACTGGAGGCCTCGGAGCGGCTGCACCCGCTCGGGCCTCAGACAGCTGCGTCCAGGGCCTCACACAGCCCTTCTGGGAGAACCCACCGCTCGCTGCTCTTAGGACTGAAGTACCAGGTCCAAGGCGGCCACGGGCTCGACGGCAGAGCGTGTGCCTGGCCTGAGCCCCGGCCTCATCCCCGGCTCTGCCCGGGCTGGCAAGTCTCGGGGTAGCCCGCCGTGCCCTGGGTTGTGTTTTGGGGTCTCAATACTGGGATTAACTCAGGGCTTCCTGCTCTCACTTGGATTTTTCTGCTCCAGGCTGGCGCTCTACCGTTTGAGCCACGGCTCCACCTCCAGATTCGCTGGAGATCGACTCTCTGACTTGCCCCTGGGTTCTTCAGCCGCCACAGGCGTCAGCCCCTGCACCCCGCTTGCCGGGTGGAGTTTATTGAAAGTTTAAGTTGGCTGTAACTAAAAAGTCAAGCTGCCACCAGGCGTGGATGTGGCTCCTTGGGGCTGGAAGGTTCCAGAAGGACTCCACCACCCAACCCCCTCTCCCCACTTGGAGACCGAGGCCCAGGAAAGGAGGGGCTGCCAGTCCTGTTGGGGGGCCACAGCGGTCCACGAGTGCAGGCTGCCGCGGCGTCCCGGCCTGAGGGGTGCCGGTTCGCGGGGCCTCGGGGGGTCGTGGCCTGCGGCAGGAGCAGGGCCGGGCAGTGGGGGGGACCGGGGCCTGGTCCGTAAGCAGGACCTGGGCTGCCCGGCTTGTCCAGCCACCAGACAGGGGTGGGCCCAGCACAAGGCCCCCTGCCTGCCCATGCCGGGCCCGGGGGCCGCCAGGAGGAGCTCGCCACCCTGCTGCGCCCCCCTCCGGCCTGGCCTGGCCTGGTGTGCGTCTGGCATCAGCCCAGGCCTGGTCTATGGTTTATAGACCCGGAGCCCCAGGCCAGGGGGCCCCCGGAACCCCCCCAGAGCCCCACAGCAGGGACCACATAGGCCCCTGGGGGCTGGGAGCTGGCCAGGCCTGGTGTCCACGAAGATCAGAGTCCTCAGGAGTCACGTGTGCATGGTAGATCACAGCGGGCGCCGAGGACGGCCCAGAGAGCCAGCCCCGGAGCTCGGGGCCGGGGTGGGGGCCCCGGAGCTCTGGGGACGGGCGAGGGAGGGGGGCAGTCAAGGCCGGAGGAGGGGGGAGGAACCTGGGATCCGGGCATTGGCCGTCACGGTCAAGGCCTCTTGCAGAAGAAAGCAGTCACGTGAGGCTCCGGTGGGGGAAGCTGCTGGGGTGACCCCGGTGCGGCGTCTCTGCCGTGGGGTACTTCCCGAGGGAGCGCGGAGCGTGCAGCCCGGCCCCCCAGCCCCCCGCGTGTCCGCAGTGTGGCCGCCACGCCTCCCTCACCACCCACCGCGGAAATAAATGAGAGGCGCCCGCGGCCATATTCTGGCCGACTGGCTTTGCGAGGGGTCCTGGCCCTGTGCTCAGCCCACGGGGTGGACAACACGCCAGCCTTTGTTCTGTGCTTCCAGAGGCACGTTTGTCCTGGAGGTTTACTCCCCCCTCCCCGGGCTGGCGGGCCGGAGCACCCCTCTCCACAGCCCTCACCCCTCTCCCCTGCAGGGCGGTCTGTACCCCCACCCCTCACCTCCACACCTCCACCCACCCCCACCCCTCACCTCCCCACCTCCACCCACCCCCCTCACCTCCCATGCCCCACCCCTTCACCTCCACACCCCCACCCCTCACCTCCACACCCCCACCCCCACCCCTCACCTCCACACCTCCACCCACCCCCACCCCTCACCTCCCATGCCCCGCCCCTTCACCTCCACACCCCCACCCCTCACCTCCACACCCCCACCCCCACCCCTCACCTCTGCACCCCCACCCACCCCCACCCCTCACCTCCCCACCCCCACCCCTCACCTCCCCACCCCCACCCCTCACCTCCGCACCCCCACCCACCCCCACCCCTCACCTCCACACCCCCACCCCCACCCCTCACCTCCCATGCCCCGCCCCCTCACCTCCACACCCCCACCCCTCACCTCCCCACCCCCACCCCTCACCTCCACACCTCCACCCACCCCCACCCCTCACCTCCACACCTCCACCCACCCCCCTCACCTCCCATGCCCCACCCCTTCACCTCCACACCCCCACCCCTCACCTCCACACCCCCACCCCCACCCCTCACCTCCACACCCCCACCCACCCCCACCCCTCACCTCCCATGCCCCGCCCCCTCACCTCCACACCCCCACCCCTCACCTCCCCACCCCCACTCCTCACCTCCGCACCCCCACCCACCCCCACCCCTCACCTCCCATGCCCCGCCCCCTCACCTCCACACCCCCACCCCTCACCTCCCATGCCCCGCCCCCTCACCTCCACACCCCCACCCCTCACCTCCCATGCCCCGCCCCCTCACCTCCACACCCCCACCCCTCACCTCCCATGCCCCCACCCCTCACCTCCCCACCCCCACCCCTCACCCCACAGGGAGGCCCGCACCCCACCCCCTCACAGGGCTGGTGAGTCAGGCACGGGCAGTGCCGCTCCTGGGGTTCAGGAGCCCTGCGGACTCCCGGGCCTGGGAGCTGTCCTCTGACAAGCCCAGCGCTGTGGGCCTGGAGCTGACCGGGTGGCACTGACCTTGATCTCCTGATGCCCCACCACCCACGAGGGACCAGCCTGCTGTCCGGTCCCCCCTCCCCACCCCCCGCCCCCGCAGGTGGCCCAGAATCCAGGGGTCCACGGGGCCCAGGCCAAGAGCACGGGACTTCCTCCTCTAGGCGGCGCCATGGCCGCTGTTTGGAGCCGCAGGGGGTCAGGGGTGCGTGGGAAGGCGTCTCCAAGCCCCGATGGTCACCTCGCGCAGGCCGCTGGCAGGGCCGGCCGCAGGTCCCAACCTCGTTCCACTTCTGGTAACATGAGGGTCATCCACGAAGGTAATGCGCGAGGACCCGTCCTTGCAATTTACTCTCACGAAGACATTGGTATCAAGTTTTGCGATATTTTTTTCTTAAATATTGTCAAAGTTGTGAGTAGTGTCTATCTAGACTTCATGAGTTCAGAGTCTTGTAACCTCAAATTCTTTAATAGCCACAAGAGCAGATTTTTCCATTTCTTCTTGCCAGAAGGAGCTTTGGGATTTGTGGCTGATTGGCAGTGCTGGGAGTCGAACCCAGGGCCTTGCGCAAGCCAGGCAAGTGCTGCACTGCTGAGCCACAGCCTGGACTGTGCAACTTGCCCATTTCACAAAATACATTCAATGTATTAACATAGATTGATTTATAATAGCACTTGGAATTCTGTTTTTGGTGGTAGTATTGGGATTTGAATCCAGGGCCTCGTGTTTGCTAGTCAGGCAGCCTTGCCAGTAGCCAGCTTTTTGGGGGCTTGAACTCTGGGCCTGGGCGCTGTCCCTCAGCTCTTCAGCTCAAGGAGAGCCCTCTACCACTTGAGCCACAGCGCCACTTCTGGTTTTCTGAGTGGTTTATCAGAGATGAGTCTCATGGAGTTTCCTGCCCAGGCTGGCTCTGAATGTGATCCTCAGATCTCAGCCTCCTGAGTAGCTGGGATGACAGGCCTGAGCCACCGGTGCCCGCCTCCTCCAGCTTTTTGTTGTTCACTCTGGTTATTTTGAGATCGCGTCTCAACCTTGCCTGGATGGCATCTGGGGCTCGCTCCTCCATTTCACATGCCCTGTCCTAGCTGGGAAGACTGGTACATTCCACCGTCACGCCCAGTGCATTCCTGTCGCAAGGAAGCCTTGAGAACTTTTTGTTCCGCTGGCCTCCCACCACAATCCTCCCCTCTCTGCCTCCCCTGTAACGGGTGGGAGGTGCATGCTCCCATAGCCAGCCAGGAGAAGGGGTCTCCAGTGCCTTCCCCCAGGCTGGCCTCGAATCGAGATCGCCTCAGACTCAGCCTCCCAAGTACCCAGGCTAAAGTGTGAGCCACTGGCACCCAGCTTAGAAGCTGTAAAATGGATATGATTTATAGAGATGGTCTCTTTTGAACCCCTAGAACCGGCTACGTATGTGTGCTTGCATCTTTCTTGATCAGACTTACCAGATTTTTTTTAAGTTAAAAAAATACTCATCTCTAATTGACAAACAATAATTATGTATATTTATGGAGTGCGGTGGGATTTTTGATCTATGTATACATTTGCAGAGAGTCGATGCAGCTGATTAACATATCTGTCACCTCACCAACTTTTTTTTTGGTAGGGAGAATTTTTTAAAAATAGACTCTTCTAGCAATTTTAAGTAGAGAACACGTTATTGTTAACTGTGGTCACACTCAGAGCCGTCGACCGACGGCTAAGACCCCGTCCCTCTGCAGATCAGACTTCTGGCATTTCTGACATTTCTTTTCCATCTCATTGATTTCCGCTCTTAAATTTCTTTCTTCTTTCTTTGTTTCCCTGTTCCTAGATCAATGATTTTCAGGATTTCTCTTTTCCGCCCTTGCACTGATAGAACTGTTGAGTTCCTCCTGTATGCTGTTCAGATGAGTCCAGCAGGCTTCACTGTGCGGTGGGGTTGCTTTGTGAACGCTCAGGTGTCTGGGTGTTTCTCACACCTCACTGTCCCCAGTGAGCAGCCCGCACATCCACACGGGACAGAGGCCAGGCGGATGTGTCCTGTGGGGTGCCCAGCCAGCCCGAGGTCTCCCCGGTTCCCACCGCACACCCCAGGCCTGAGCAGAGCGGGCGGGCACAGCGGTTCCCACGCCCCGGGGTCTCTTCCTAAAGGCAGGCTTGTGTTTGAGGTTCGTTTTTCTCTGTTCTTGCAGCTCTGTGTGTGGGAGCCAGGCCGTGAGGCTCCAGGCCAGTGCTGCACCTCCGAGCTCTGCCGCAGCTCTGTGTTTCCAGCCGAGTGGTGCTGGGAGGGGCTGGTCCGCCTGCCTGGGCTGGGGCTGGCTCTCGGAGTGCCTTCCTGCGCTGAGAACCAGGCCTGCCTTCCGGTGAGGAGGGCCCTGCCAGCCCCGGGGATGAGGACACTGGGCAGGTGGCAGCTCGGGCGTCATGTGCTTCAGCCACTTCCTAAATGATCGAAGGGGGCTGGACTTCCATCCTCCATCACCCAGGCCACGGGCAGCTCTGCAGCTCCATCCTCCATCCTCTGCCTGCTATTCTTAGAAGGCTCAAGGGAGAGACCAGACTAGCACCTCTGTGGCACCCTAAGAGGTCAGCAGTGTTGGGGAAACTGAGGCCCTGGCTATCCACAGAGACAGCACTTCCTCAGCGCATGGCTCCTGAGTGGGAGGCGGTGTCCTTGTCCCCTCTGGGCCCTGAGCCCTCCCCTGCCCCTCCCACCCCCATAGCCCAGACCACAGCCAGCCCTGGGCTCTCTCAGGCCCCCTCCCCGCCCCAGCCCCCAGGTCCTGTGCTGTCGGTCCGCGCTCCCGAGGCTCTGGGGATGTCCGGACGCAGCGCGGGCCCGTGCCAGCCAGCTTGGCAGCCCGGTGACTGCATGGTGTGGATCAGGGCCCCCGACTCCCAGCGGCCCAAGGTGAAACGCGGGAGGCTTCCTCAGGCCTGCTGCTGTCCGCTGGGCCTGAGAGCCCTCTGGGTCCCCAGGCCCGGCCTGCAGAGCTCACCGGGGCTTCCGACGCCGGGCCCCCTCGCCCCACTGCTGAGCTGTGTCCGAGGCCCTGAGGCTGGGCGGGAGGCCGGGCCCGCCTGACCGCTGCTCTGGGGCAGCTGGCGGTCCCCTCAAAACATGGCATTCCCAATGCATTCCGGGCACCCGCAGCTTCGCAGGACCCCAGGATTCCAACTCCCAACCCAAGCTGGAAGGTCCCAAAGAGAGGGAGAAGAACCAGAATGGCCCCGGCAGCAGAGGGAAGCGGAGGCCATGACCGGGGGCCTGGGGAGCTCCCCGGAGCCACGCTCTGCCCTGGGGGGGTGAGGCCCAGGGGGGACCCCGGGGCTCTCAGCACTAACGTGGGTGACAGCGTCTCCACCGACCTGGGACCAGCGGCTGCCATGGGGAGCCGGGGGGGGGGGGGGCGCTTCCTGCTCCCACCGCCCGGGCCGGCCCGCGGATGGGAGCGTGAGGGCGGACACGGGCCATTTGCTCAGCGCTGGGCCTGCGGGCCACCGGCCCCAGCGCCCGGCTCGTTAGGCAGCTGCGGAGCGTGAGCCTGTCACCACGCACGCCACGCGCACGTCACGCAGACACCAGCTGCCTCATTACCTGGCTGAGGAGCGCGGCCCGGCCTGCCGCCTGCAGCCCCGGCCCTGGGGAGAGGCCCCGCAGAGGCCCCGAAGCGCTCTGAACCCGCTGCGGTGGCCACGTCGCCTCGCCAAACCGCACCCCTCGGGGCTCTTCACGGGTGGCCCCTGCCAGTGTGCAGCGAGGGGGAGCGGGCTCCCCGCAGATGCCCGGCTCCGGTGAGGGGCGAGGGGGGCCGCCCGCCGTCCCTGGGGCCTGAGAGCTGAGTCCGGATATCGGGCGCGGTGCCGAGTGCATGCCACACGGAGCCGTGGACGCCTCGTGTGGGAAGGGAGGGGTCCTGGTCCCCGGGACTGTCACCCCGGCCCTCCGGCCCCTGGGTGTACGACTTGACTTCTCCTGACCTGAGTTTCCGATCTCCTCCGTGCTGACAGCGTCCAATAAATAACTCCAGGCCAGTGGGTGATGGCGAACCCCAGAACAGCTTTAATTCTTCAGGACCATGAATTAACCACATGCTGGCCCCGGTGCACGACTCAACTCTTTTTTATAGTGCTTCCTGCGGCTTTCCGCCGGGCGGCCCTGCCCCTGGGCGTGCTTGGCAGGGACTTCCACTGCCCGGGGCGGCCCGGCCAGCGGCCAGGCTGTCTAACAGGCCTGATTCTTACTGGGGAAGCTTCTCGGGTGTCCTTGGGGTCCAGGGTGCAGAGCCAGGGCCATGTTCTCCTCCAGGCTGCAGGCAGCACTGGGGTGGGCTCCGTGAGCTTGTGGGTGATCCCGACCGCACCCCAATGTCTCGATCAGGCCACAGATTCCCATCTTGCCTCTGTCCCTCCTAGCTTCTGACCCACATGTGGATTAAGCATTCGGTTCCATATGTTTCAGTCTGTATGTGTTTGTTATACACAATACTTAGGTTCTTGTAAAGGCGGCTCTGGTCTGAATGTGTGCACTCCCCAAGCCATGGCCTGAAACCGAGTCCCCAGCGGAGTCTGGAGCGGGCCTTCGGGAGATGATCGTGCCTGCCGGTGGCAGATCTTCAGCCGGGGACCCTGGTGCCGGGTTCCAGGACCAAGAGCAGGGAAGGTGTGTGGTTTGCAAATGGCTCGTCTAGGGCATTGTGTTACAGCTGCCCAGGTACCGAGACCCGCGGCCCCCGCGGTGCTGGTCCTGTCCTCAGCCAGACCCACCCAGTGTCTTGGTAAATGTGTTGGGAAAGAAAGGAGAAAGCGCTCTATTGTCTGCAGTTTGTATGATTAAGTACAAAGGGGAATGACATGAAATTAGAATCAATACAATAGTTTAGCATGTGCGCAGGAGGCAAAATCAATATCTCAAATACATCAGCCACGGTTAAAGACTGTAACTGCTGAGACGCTATTCACAGGAGCAGCCGCAAGAATAAAATATCCAGGAATGAAACCAGGAACAGACAGGGTGTGGCTCCGTGGTCCAGGGCTTTCCTGGGATTTGAAGCCAAGCGCCCAGCCTGAGAGAAGGGTGGGAAGGAGCTAGGGAGGGAAGGAGCTAGGGAGGGATGGAGGGGGGAGGGATGGGGAGGGATGGGGAGGGAGGGATGAGGAGGGATGGGGAGGGATGGGGAGGAAGGGAAGGAGGGAAGGAGGGAAGGAGGGAAGGAAGGAAGGAAGGAAGGAAGGAAGGAAGGAAGGAAAGAAGGAAGGAGGAAATACTGCAGGAAAATTATTATAACTTCATTAAAAGACATTAAAGAAGAGCCAAGTTAAAGGAGAGTCCTCCTGTCTGCTTTCCGCAGGTTGATCTTAGGATTTTACACCCATTGCAAAATCGTAAGAAGTGTTTATGAAAGCAGCTGATGAAGCCGGGTTTTGAGTCTCTGGGCTGAGCAGAGCCCCGCGGGGTGTGAGCCAGGAGCTGAGCCTCCAGCCTGGCTCTGGGGAATCCAGCGGCACTGCGCTGTTCCAGCCCCCGCAGCAGCGCGGCTCTGAGCTGCACACACTCAGGACACATCGAGTCACTTTTTGTTGTTGTTGTTTGTCATGAGGCTTGAACTCTGGGCCTGGGCGCTGTCCCTCAGCTCTCCAGCTCAAGGCGAGCACTCTACCACTTGAGCCACAGCACCACTTCTGGTTTTCTGGTGGTTTATTGGAGATAGGAGTCTCACAGTCTCTCCTGCCCGGGCTGGCTTTGAACCTCGATCCTCAGATCTCAGCCTCCTGAGTAGCTAGGATGACAGGCGTGAGCCACCAGCGCCCAGCTTACATCGAGTCACTTCTGACCCAGTAGACAGTGCAACAAACTCTTCTTTAAACAAATGAGAAAATGAGGGGCTGGGAAGGTGGCTCAGTGGTAGAGCACTTGCCTTGCATGCCTGAGGCCCTGGGTTCGATTCCTCAGCATCACATAAGCAAAAAGAAAAAAGCTGGATGTGGTGCTGTGGCTCAAGTGGTAGAGCGCTAGCCTTGAGCTGAAGAGCTGAGGGACAGCGCCCAGGCCCAGAGTTCAGGCCCCACACCTGGACCCCCCCAAAAAAAAAACAAATGAGAAAATGAATCCCCACCTCACACTCCACCCAGTAGCAAACCCAGAACGACCAAACCTGAGCTGTCCACCAACATGGACCAGTAAGAAATGACTTCTCAAGCTAACAGTGAGAGAAAAGACGATTTTATTAAAATTAAGAAATCAATCCAATTACAGAACTTAAAAACTGAAAAGAGAAGTCACAGGCCCTTGACCTGGGAAGGTGGCTCAGTGGTAGAGCGCTCGCCTCGCATACATGAGGCCCTGAGTCCGATTCCTCAGCATCACATAAGCAGAAAAAGCCAGAAGTGGTGCTGTGGCTCAAGTGGTAGAGCGCTGGCTTTGAGCTAAAGAGCTGAGGGACAGTGCCCAGGCCCAGAGTTCAGGCCCCACGACTGACAAAAAAAAAAAAAAAAAAGTCACAGTCCCGGCTAGAACTAAGTAATGGAGCAATGTCCCCCATAGTCAAAGGCCCACTACAAACCTGCATGGAAAGATGGGGTCACACGTGTGAGCAACATCCCACAGAATGCAGGCTGGTGCTGTGCTCAGAGCAGAAGGCCTTGCAAAGGGCCTGGGGCATTCTGGCTGAACTCGAGGATGCGTGAGCACATCCCATTCTCGCCAAATGCTCTCCAATGACAACAGGGAATTTTTAATGGCACAGGCTCTCAGGAGGAGAGACCCCACTGGGGAGGAGGGACAGACTAACCGGGAAACGAGCTGGGAAACAGCAAACACCAGCCACAAAAGCTTGGAGATTGAAACGCAGTGGCCACCGCAGCTGCCGTAGCAGACCCGGGGCCAGCGGGGCCGGAGATGCCCGGAGAAGCCACCCTGCTCGTGAGAATGCCCCGCAGACAGGGCCAGCGGGGCCGGGGCGGCTCCTGAGAATGCCCCGCAGACAGGGCCAGCGGGCTCAGCAGCAGGTGGGAAGTGAGTGTGGTAGAGACAGGGCTGCAGGGATCCCTCCACATGCATTGTGGGTGGCACGGTGAAATGGCACAACCACTCCAGAAGGTATCAGGCAACGGGTGAAAAAGCTGCACAAACCTGTCCACACTGACCCACACTGGACACTGACATCCTCACCACACCCTGTGCCCACACCCATCTTACTTGTTGTAGCCCAAACCTAGAAACAGCCAAGGCGTCCTGCATCGGAGGTGTGGTTAACGGAAGTGAGAAGCTGGTGGCCCTCGGGGAGCCAGGCTGTGGGGGGCGCTGCTGATCGCAGAGGGGCTCGGGCTTTAAAACTCCATTCGAGTGACGTTCTCACAATGACAATGGCCGAGGGTGGGAAATGGATTTGCGGGTTTGGGGGGGAGGGGTGGGCTTGCCATTAAGGGTCGAGAAAACCCCTTCACTTCTCAAAGAAACAGTCCAAGCTGCACCCCTGCAGCCTGAGCAGTCCCGCCCAAAGCCTGAAGTGCAGAATGCAAGCTGGCTGCCCAAGGCAAGGAGAGACACTGAGGCAGGGCCTGGAACCAGCGCTGGGCCAGCGTCCTGCCTCGGGGCGATCTGCGGGCACACAGCGCCTCCACGCTCTGGGTGGGGCGTGTGCAGGGCTGCCGCCTTTGTCCCAGATGGATACTACAGTCAGCTCGCACGGCACGCTCCGGCGTCAGCAAGATGAAGATGCAAATAAAACTCAGGAGCCGGCGGGGCTCGGGGAGCAGCCGCCCCCCAAGCTTCACCTCCCCGCACAGGCTTTGAATTTTAAATTTCATTTTCCCATCACTTTTCAATAAATGCTTTTCCCCATGATGTCTTGAGTCCTGACCTTATAATGCCCGAGTTAAAAGGCAGTGTCTTGTTTCCAGCTGCAGATAATTTACTTTTGAATGGTCCAATTACACGGCAGCCGGGCGCTGCCTGGCGGGGCGGGGACATCGCCGGCGGCTCAGGAGGTGATGGTGTCTGGACCGCACCGTGTGCGCTGACCCGCGCCTGCTCCCCGCAGCTGCTGGCTTGGGGGGAGGGAGGGCCGCCCGCCGGGGCCACTCGCGTGTCCCTGGGGCCGATGGTCACCAATGGCCCCTTCCCCCTCCCCCCAGTGTGCCTCAGCCATCCTCACAGTGTGACTGGGGCTGGGTTCAAATCCCGCTCAAAACCTTACAGAGCTGAACACCGTGCAGGTGTTGTTTGGAAGTAGGTGTAAAATCTGATGGATCCCAGGCCAGATTGGATCAGGCTGCCACAGGACACGGCGTGTGTCACTCCGCCAAACCTGCCGCGTCGCGAAAGCTGCCGCCTTATTGAGTGCTAACGTGGACCGCGGAGAAGCTTCGCATGCTGCCCGTGGCAGCAGCCACTGGTTTCTCAGTGGTTTTGTTTGAAGGACATCGAGATCGAAGTGATTTTACCGTAAAAGGCCTCATCCCCAAGGCCCCCACGGGCGGGACTTCCTGGCTTCCTGAGACACCAGAGGCCCAGCATGGAGAGCAGCAGGGGGAAGGGGGTGGGGGGGAGGGGGAGGGGGGGTCTACACATCACATCAGTCAGGACACCAGGGTCGGTGCCACACAGTCACAGAGACAGATCCAGGGCTTCCTCCCAGGAAAGAGAGCATGATGGACCCACGCCGGGCCACGCATGCCACCCACCAGGCAGAGCGTGCAGCCACGCTGGGCCATGCATGCCACCCACCAGAGCATGATGCAGCCACGCCAGGCCACGCATGCCACCCACCAGGCAGAGCGTGCAGCCACGCTGGGCCACGCATGCCACCCACCAGGCAGAGTGTGCAGCCACGCTGGGCCACGCATGACACCCACCAGGCAGAGCGTGCAGCCATGCTGGGCCACGCATGCCACCCACCAGGCAGAGCGTGATGCAGCCACACCGGGCCACGCATGCTGCCCACCAGGCAGAGCGTGATGCAGCCACACCAGGCCACGCATGCCACCCACCAGGCAGAGCGTGCAGGCACGCTGGGCCACGCATGACACCCACCAGGCAGAGCGTGATGCAGCCACGCCAGGCCATGCATGCCGCCCACCAGAGCATGATGCAGCCACGCCAGGCCACGCATGCCGCCCACCAGAGCACAATGCTGCCACGCCAGGCCATGCATGCCGCCCAACAGAGCATGATGCAACCACGCCAGGCCACGCATGCTGCCCACCAGGCAGAGCGTGGTGCAGCCACGCCAGGCCACGCATGCCACCCACCAGGCAGAGCGTGCAGCCACGCTGGGCCACGCATGCCACCCACCAGGCAGAGCGTGCAGCCACGCTGGACCACGCATGACACCCACCAGGCAGAGCATGATGCAGCCACGCTGGACCACGCATGACACCCACCAGGCAGAGCATGATGCAGCCACGCCAGGCCACGCATGCTGCCCACCAGAGCATGATGCAGCCACGCCAGGCCACGCATGCCGCCCACCAGGCAGAGCGTGGTGCAGCCACGCCAGGCCATGCATGCCACCCACCAGGCAGAGCGTGCACCCACGCTGGACCACGCATGACACCCACCAGGCAGAGCGTGCAGCCACGCCGGGCCACGCATGCCACCCACCAGGCAGAGTGTGCAGCCATGCCGGGCCACGCCTGCCGCCTGCTGCAGTGGCAAGAGTCCAAAAGGGAGGCAGCACACGCTCCTCCGGGGAGGCCGTGGGAGGCGCCTCAGGGCCCCTGGTGCGGACCCCAGTTCCCCAAACAGTGAGGAATCCCAGACGCTGGGAAGAGCACAGAGCACTGCGGTGCGGGACGAGAGGGGTCCTGCCTGCCTGCGACCTGTGACTCCCTGTGACCTTGAACACCACCCCCCACGGCGCTGCAAGGTAGAATTTGAAGCCCACAAGCAGGATGAGCTCAGAAGGACGAAGGACACAGGGAAGTTAGACCTGAGCCATAAATCTGTGTGTATGCACGTGTAGGATCAACGTGTCTGCGCGCGCACACACACAGGATCCACCTGACTCAAGCATGGTGCACGCGTGTGCGTGTGTGAGGTACTGCCAGGAACGGTTCCAGATGAGGAGCACACTTCACAAAGACCGACGGGAATCGGAACATTTCCTGCCTGGGGCAGACCTGGGTGGGAGAGGCTTGAGCTGTGTGGAGGGAGAGGGAGGAGAATACAGACAGACACCTGATAACAAAACCCGTGGAAATGGAACACATGGCTCGAGGAGACTCGGGGAGGGAAGGGGAGAGGGGAGGGGAGGCGGACAGAGGGGTGATGTGACCGGGATGCATTGTATGCGAGCAGAGCTGGGACAAACCTCTGTTCAACTAGTCCGTGTCAATAAAAAAATAAAAGTAGAATGACAAAATAATGTGAAACAAAACAAAAAGGGCAGGGTGAGGCGCTGTGGGAGATGTGCCCTTTACAGAAGAAAAGAAGAAATGAACCAAAGTCAGACGGGAGCAGCCACCCGTGGGGGGTGGGGGGTGGGCAGCCCCACTTAGACGGGAGCAGCCACCCGTAGGGAGCCCGACTTTCTGACGGTGCCATCTCTATGTCTTGTAAATATTTCATGTAATTATGAACAGAATTAAATCATAAAACTTCTGCTCGGTGAAAGTCTCTATTGAGAGAAAGAAAGAGTCACAGATGGGGAAGAAAATCTTTGCAAAACACATCGCTGATAAAGGACTGATACCCAAACTGCACTGAACATGTAAAACTCAACAGTAAGGAAACGGGGCGGGAGGAGAGGGGCTCCGTCTAAGACTAGGCCTCAGCTCTGAGCAGACGGCTCGGCCTGCGTGCGACGTGCCACGGGGCGCCTGGGGACCCACAGGAAGCCACCGCGGGATTCTGCTACGTCCACCCGACAGCCAAACTCCAAACGGGGTGGAAGACTTGCGTTCCCTTGGAGATGGGTACGGAGACTTAATTCAGAGTTGCCAAGGCTTGGCAGCAACCACACGGGTGGACGGGTTCACCGGACACATCCCCCGATGACAGTGATTCAGGGATGAACAGAGATGAGCGATGGAGCCACGCGAAGGAGCGCAAACGCATGCGACGCCACCTTCTCAGCCTCCGTGGCCCTAAGACCCCGCCCGGCCCAGGGTCCCGCCCGGCCCAGGGTCCCGCGTCTCGGGTGTCATTCTGCCCCTGACACCAACTCTGCACTGCTTGACCTTTGACACACAGGGGGTTGGCTGAGCAGCAGGATGAACCTGGGCGCCCCCTTTGACCTTGTGAGGGGGCTGGGCCTGAGGCGTGAGCTGGCTGAGTCTGGGGCTCTAGGGTGGGAACTGGCCTTGGTCCCAGGAACTCCTGAGGACCCCGCAGGCCTCACCGGCCACCTCCACCCGGAGCCGTGCCGCTGGCGAGATGGGCCCCCTGGAGGGCACCGAGAGAAGTGCGGCAGGCCTTGCGGGTACGCGGTGGGGGGCGGGGGGGAGCATTTATGCAGATGTCATTAGGAACCAAGATTCCCGGCATAAAAGGAGAAACGTATACATTCAAAAATCAAGAACCACTGCAATCACGCATTTAAGTGGGAAATATTGGCGTGAACTCCTGATGGATTTTTCTCTTTCAAAAAAAAAAAAAAAAAGCAATCCTAGGAGCTCGCCTCTCTTACCTGGGGCCAGGGAAGTTTAGAAGAAATAACGCTCCAGCAACCTGGCCCTTGCCGTTCCAGACGGGATCATTACATCCCGGCATGGCCCCAGGGCTCCGTGGAGAAATGCCCACTCAAGCCTTCCCGAGGACGGGGCCGCGGGACAGCGGCAGAGCGCGAGCTATCGGCACGGGCTCAGCGACTCCCGACAACGTCCACACCCGGCCGTTCCCTGTTGGCATGATGGGCCCAAATGTGACGGCGGAGTCCCCAAGCCCCGGGACTCGCGCGGCGACGTCTGGAGGTCTCCGGAGCTTTGAAGAGGCGCCTGAGATGGAAGGCCGCGGGGGTGAACCCACCACCACGAATGGACATCCTTCTGAGATCTCAGAACGCAGCCGCGAGGAAACGAGGCTCCTTGAGGAAGCCACGGGGAGGGGGACACGGACAGGCCTCTCCTCACACCCGGGGCCGCCCTGCCCACCGCACTGCTCCCCAGAATTACGAGACAGTGAGCCTCTGTGGTGGAAGCTTCCAGATCCAGGCACTTGGTGTGGTCCCTGGAGAAATTCGTACAGTTAATATCTCTACATGCATCACACGCGACTGCAAGGAGTTGAAGCCAAATGAGATGCCATTGCCAAGACCCAGAATTACAAGCAGCGTTCACAACTCCTTCCAAGTGCTCCTGTGCCTCACGGTTGTGAGAAACGCCTGCGGGAGCAATGGCCCGGCTTCTGCACGCACGGCAACAGACCACACCTCCCGCCACGGCCCAGGACCGCACCCCTGCTGGCGTGGCAGCACTCACGGCCACGTACACTGAACACATACAGGTACCCACACTCCTGTACCCTGCAAACACACATGTGCACACTCACACCCGCATGCACTCACACCTATGACCCTCACACCTGCGGACTGTACACTGCCCTGTTCACACTCATGCATCTGTGAGTCCATTCAGATAATTGTGCATCCGTGTGCAGTGTGCACGTCCTGCCCTCACGCACGCCCTCACGCTCGCACACTCACGCACCCTCCAGGCAAGGCCTCCTGCCCGGGGTTGTGGGGAGGTGGCTGGCGAGCGCTGGTGGGCGGGCAGCTGCCACCTGTGGCACTCAGCCGTGGCCGCCGTGGGCCCAGCGGCGTCTGTGGCCCCTGGAAAGGCCACGCTGCGTGTCACTATCCCTGTCACGGAACTCAGCCACCATATCAGCCCCAGGACCAGGAGTCCAGCAGGACTCCCTGAGCACCAGGGGCAGGCGGGCTGGAGGCGCGGCCGGGACCCCGTGTGTGTGTGTGTGTGTGTGTGTGTGTGTGTGTGTGTGTGTGTGTGTGTGTGTGTGTGTGTGTTGTGATCTGTGACCGCAGGGCAGGTTGAACCCGCATGCCCCTCCGGGCTGAGCCATGAAGGCTCCTGGGCCTGCGGCTCGGGCCCTGCCACCTCTCAGGAGGTAGGCAGACATCTTAGACATTCTTCTTTGTTTTTCTGATTGGTGCCCTGGGGTAAGCAGCCGCGTGGAGGGCAGGGCCACCCGGGGCCTGCACAGGCCACAGCCAGCACCAAGAGGGCTGGGAGCCACGCGGGGGCCAGGGGGAGGGACTCAGAACCCGTGAGCCCTCCTAGCTAGGCCCATCTTCTCTGCCCGCAGCCTGGGTGGAGGACACTGGCTGCCCGGCCGGGAAGGCCCAGGAGACCCAGGAGAACGTCAGCACCCAGGCAAGTGGGGTAAGCGGGCAGGCAGAGCCGGCCAAGGCAGAGCTTCGTGGAAGTTCAGCCCAGTCGGCCCCTCCTGCTGCAGTCCTGCTGCAGACGGGGCTGCAGGGCCGGCCCCACGGGCAGCCTCGGCCCCCTGCGCCCCTGAGCCCGGCTGGGACCCACAAGGCCCCCCAAACCCAGCCAGGCTGCAGCCCATATCCCGGACGTCCATGGCTTCACCTGATGTCGATACTGCAGTTGCTATGTAATTAACTTAGAAGTAATGAGCAATAAAAATGCAATTATATTCCTGTAATACATTAAACCTCCGTGCTTTCTTAAACCACTTAAAAAGCCCGGTGCGTGCTCCTGGGGAAGAAGGCCCAGGGAGGCGGGTGGGGCGGGCCTCCGGGCCTGGGAGCCCGGCCACGGTGCCAGGCCTGCGGCTGACCCGAGCGAGGGGTGGTGTGAGCTGGGATCCTGGGAAGGCCGGGCCCGTGGTCCGCGTGTCCAGCCGCAAGGTGGGAGAGCGTAACCCCGCTCCGGAAAGCATCAGGCTGCAAGGTCGTTTTGCAGGAAAGTTGTGCTGCGGCGTGGATTTATTGCTGTGAACAGAGAGGGTTTTAATTACCACATTTTAAGAGGCGTCACTATCTCTGAGGCAGGGTCTGAAAAAAATTTCAAAAAGTCCTCCTTGAGACCCGTCCACAGCCCACCCGGTGGGTGCAGCGCCCAGGCCAGGCAAGCCCTGCTTGCCAGCCCGCCGGCCCAGGCCCTGGACGCTTTGCCCTCTCCTGCGGGGTTCGGGCCGCTCCCAGCCCCTCCCTCCATTCTCCTCCCATCTGCCGGGCACCCTGCTCCCTAGGATGTAGCCTTGGTCTGGGCAGAGGTGGGTGAGGGCCAGCCGTGGCCCCGGGGAGGGGACCCCTGAGGCTGGGGTGCGCTGTCTGTCCCCGGCCTCCCCCGGGGCGCAGCCCGGTGCCCTCCAGGGAGCTGGCCTTCAGAAAGGCTTTTTTTCCCCCTTATTTTTTTATTCGCAATGGAAGATTATCCTTGGCGAATGTCCCCAGTAAAAAGGTTCTACGCATTTAAAACCCATATTTTTCCCTCTGTGCACTTCAAGTGTGGAGGCTGGTGAATTCGGAGACCGATTCACTCTGGGGAGGGGAGGAGGCTCTGCGGTCAGGGCTCTGCTGCAGCAACCAGACGTTTTTTCCTTCACATCTCTCCCCTTCCCCGAGCCCCCTCCGCCAGGCCGTCCTCCCCTCCAGCAGGAGCCCAGCACGGTGGGCCACACCGTCAGCGGACGGGCAGGAAGTGGTCCTCCCGGGGGACCTGGAAGACCGAGGTGGGCTGTGCTCAACCTCACCCCTGCTCTGCTCACTGTCCCCCACTCACCCCAAGAACCAGCAGAGCCCCCAAACTGAGGAGCCACCCCAGGGGAACCAGGGAGGAGGGAGAAGGGGAAGGGAAGGAGCAGAGAGAAAGGGGAGGGGAGGGGAGGGGCAGGGAGGGGCGGGAGGGCTCAGGCCACACCGAGAGGTGCTGAGTCCTTGGAGACCGCACAGGGCCAGCATGGAGAAGCCCCGTGCCTGAGGCTGGGTGACCGCAGAGCAGACCTTGGGGCACAGTGAGGAAGCTCCTTCCTGACACACGCCGGCTCCAGCTGTGCGGCAGCCCTGGCCCGGCCTTGGCAGCACAATCCTGGGAACCGCCGCTCAGAGCCGCTCTGCAGTGCCGGAAGCTTCCGTGTCCAGCGTGGCCTTGCCACCCCCCAGGGCCAGTGGTGGCCACCACTGGCGTGGGCTGCTGTGGCGGTCCACAGGCGTGCTCACAGAGTCAGCCTGGTGCAGGAGCATGGAGCCTCGTCAGCACTGCCTTTCCCACGCAGAAGAAAGAAGGGACATGTGGCCTGCCGTTGCATGGCCACAGTGAGGGTGCTGCCCGGCCCTAGAGACCCTGCCCGGCCCTGGAGACCCTGCCCTGCCCTGGAGACCCTGCCCGGCCCTGAGCCTGCCCGGCCCTGAGCCTGCCCTGCCCTGGAGACCCTGCCCCGCCCTGAGCCTGCCCTGCCCTGGAGACCCTCCCCTGCCCTGGAGACCCTGCCCTGAGCCTGCCCGGCCCTGAACCTGCCCAGCCCTGGAGACCCTGCCGGGCCCTGAGCCTGCCCGGCCCTGAGCCTGCCCTGCCCTGGAGACCCTCCCCTGCCCTGGAGACCCTGCCCTGAGCCTGCCCGGCCCTGAACCTGCCCAGCCCTGGAGACCCTGCCGGGCCCTGAGCCTGCCCGGCCCTGAACCTGCCCAGCCCTGGAGACCCTGCCGGGCCCTGAGCCTGCCCGGCCCTGGAGACCCTGCCCTGCCCTGGAGACCCTGCCCGGCCCTGAGCCTGCCCGGCCCTGGAGACCCTGCCCGGCCCTGGAGACCCTGCCGGGCCCTGGAGACCCTGCCCGGCCCTGGAGAGCCTGCCCGGCTCTGCAGCCCAAGGCCCCCATGGGCCTCTCTGTTTCCCTCCTCCTCCCAGCAGCTTGCTTTGCAAATAACCCTGAATTAAAAACCATATATATCTATTTTTAAAAACCCTGTCTTTTGCTTCCGTAATTAAATTTCCACAAGATATTTTTCCCTGGGAAAATTCAATTAGGTTTTAATTTTAGTCATCTAAACAGCACTGGTGCTCTAGTATTTGATTTTTAATTTAAGCCCTTGGTCAGGCTTTCCAATTACAACCTCGCTCAGGCGTGTGGCATGACCGGGCTATGGGCGGGCGGGCGCGGGAGACCCGGAGCTGGGCCAGGGCGGCGGGCAGCAGCAGGGAAGCAGGGTGACCCTGGTGGCCGCGCATCCGGTCAGTCCCTTCCTCCAGCGGGCCACGGCACACTCTGTCTTGCCCTGGAGACGTCCCCTGCCAGGACAGGGCACAGGGGCAGAGCCGGTCCTCAGACCTGGGCGCCAGGCTCTGCCCTTCTCCGCAGATCTATCTGCTCTCCCCTCTCACTCATCCTTCTGTGAATCGTGCTGATCCCAAGACCACGGACCCCAGCGAGGCCAGGCAGAGAGGACAGACCGCCGTCCGTCCCCTAAGTAAACAGAACAACCTTTCCACCCACAAGCAAGGCCACCCACCTGATCTTTTCGCCTGCTTGTTTAGTTACGCCAGCCCTGCCTTGAACTCCCGGTGCTGAGGTTGAAAGGTGTGCACCGTGCACTCGCTCACGTTCCTCCACTGTAAAACAGCGCAACCTATGATCCAAAACAAATCTCAGAGGAAACAAAATCTGCCAATCATACGCCCAAGAGAGATCAAACTACAGACTGCAGCCCCATGAACACAGACTCAAAACTTCTAACAACATATTTGCAAATAGAAGCCAGCAGTGCATAAAAAGATTTATCCACCATGACCAAAGGTTTTATTCCGCAATTTGAGGCTGACTTAGCATTTGAAAACCAACCATTGTCACTCACTATGTTAACAGGCTAAGGAATAAAAAGCACAAGGCAACGCGATCGTCTGCAGAGAATCCATCTCGCAAGGCTCGGCACCCTCGTGGTGAAACCGCACCACAGGAGCGGAGCGCCCACCGCGGTCCAGGCCCGAGGCAACAGGGCGACAGACACGCTCGCCGGTGCCCAAGGACATCCTCCCTGGGGGGGCAGGTGGGCAGAGAGCCGCGCAAGGTCCAGCACGGGCCCGGTGTGCCCCAGCTCCCTGTCCCCAGGCTGCCGGAGCCCGGCAGGGCGGTCTTGTGCATGCCTGGATAGCACCCACGGGGAGAAGCCGGTGCTCCACAAGTACAGACACCTTCTCCCTGGGACTGTGTTTCCCCCTGGGCATCACAGAGGGTCTGGGAAACATGGGCTGGAGGCCACGCAGACGGGCAGATGCGGCCCCTCGGCTCCGAGGCCCTGGGAGGAAGTCACCGGGCCGGGGCTCCTCCAGTGAGGCGGGGCCTCCTGGCGGTTGGGTTGCCACAGGGTCCCCGTGACTCGCGGGTACACAGGAGGGCAGTCGGTGGCTGCAGGCAGCAGGGTGCAGGGCCCCACGGGAGGCTCAGAGGGGCCCCCGGGAATGCAGGACGCGTGGAGGCCCAGGCCTCGGCACAGGGACCAGCCCACAAGGCTGGGAAGGCCGGGCAGTGAGCACCACCAGGACACCGCTGCCATCCTGCCCTGCGAGCCGAGAAGGAGGGCGCTGGCCCGGGCCCTGGCGGCCCTGGAGGGAGGGCGCCCCGCCCCGGGCGCTGGCCACGGCCTGCGTCTCCCCACGGGGCGGCGCGTAGAATGTCTGGCCTGGAACTAGGGCCATTCCTTCTCACCCGGGTGCCTCGTCCCCATCAACGAGGGGGCTCAAGATGGGACAGTGAACGCTCGCTGGTTAAACGCAGCCCCTGTGAAAGCCACCCAGAGGGTCTCAGCGACCAGGTGACCCGGGCCCTGGGTCCACGCCGCCTCTTGGTCGCTTTTTAATCGGATTCGGCATTTCCAGCTTCCGCCTGGGCCCTGGCGCCTCATTAATGCGAATGAGTGAGGGAGATGACATCATTTATATTTAATTGTCTTGTTTATCTTCCCGGCTCTGAGGCTGTTCTAATAAGGGGCAGAGGCAGACAAAGGCTGCGTTTGCCTCCTCAGGGGTCCGCGGAGGGTCTCCTGCTCGCTGACATTTATTATTTGCAAATGAGATGATCTAATAACAGCAGAGCCTGCTCCCCCAAAGCCCTCCTCACCCGCTCACCCTGTCACCCCGCCATGCTGTCCACACAGAGAGGAGCCCACAGATCTCAGAGCCGTGCCCTCCGCCACACCACCTGAATCTCTGAGTCACACAGCCAGGAGCCGACGGCACCGCCCCGGATCCCGCCCAGCCTGGTGCCTGCCTGTAGCTCGGCGGCCTGGGTTAGGACGGCTCGGCCACCAAGGGGGGCCTCTGCGGCCGCGGACCCAGGACTGGTGGAGGGAGCCTCTGTGGAGACACCAGGGGCCCCCAGGTCCGGCTGTGACCTTGGAAGGGCTCAGGGTGTAGATCCTGCTCTCCAGAGTTCTCCCCCAGGTACCAGGGTACCAGGCCGGGCATGGGGTGTGACGTGTGCACACCTGTGATTCTCAATCTAGCTGTGAGGCTCTGGAATCTCCAGGCCCGGGCCAGGTTCACCTGCTGGGCCACCTGCTCCGCCAGGTGTTAGAAGCTAGCTCGGACAAGGACAAGCGTCTCCAGCCCCTTCTAGACCTCAGCCCCTGCCAGGACGCGTGGGAGCCCCCGAACTCCTGCAGGTCCACAGGGGCCCTGGCCAGGCTGCCCTCCACAGAGTCCCTCTGTGTGCACCACAGCCCCCAGCCCTCCACACAGGGGCCTGAGGGCCTTGCGGGGACCCCACGGGCTGGGACACAGCTCTCCTCTGAGCCCCCAGCCCCAGCCAGGCCCAGGCCCAAGTATGAACTGACAGAAGTTTCTTGGAAGCTTGGAGGCCTCTGCCTAGAAGGCTGGGGTCCCTCAGGCCAGGCCCCAGGGCTTGGTGGCCTTCTTGGGGCTGTGGTCCACACCCACTCCAAGCCTGCAGACCCCTGCAGCCTTGGGGACTTTGGCTGAAGGAAATTCCTGCCAGTTCAGGAAGAGGCAGGCCGGGGGGCGGAAGCAGGCAGCGTGCGGGGCGCCCACGGGGCCCACACGGGCCAGATCCGACCACGGTCCCCGCAGGGCCTCGGCCTCATCCTGACCCAGAGGCCAGGGCCACGCCAACCTGGCCCACACCCACCTCAGCCAATGGGCTTTCTGTAAGCCAGTGCTGCGCATCCAGTAGCTCCTCCCTGCCCTCCCCCCGGGCCCCCTCCCTCCCCTGGGCTCCCTTCCCTCCCCCCGGGCCCCCTGGCCCCCCCACCCTCTTCCCCCCCCCGGCCCCCTTTCTTTCCCCTGGGCCCCCTTCCCTCCCCCGGGCCCCCTGCCCCCCCCCGGACCCTCTTCCCCCCCCCGGCCCCCTTCTCCCCCCCGCCCCCTTTCTTTCCCCTGGGCCCCCTCCCCCCGGCCCCCTTTCTTTCCCCTGGGCCCCCTCCCCCCCGGCCCCTTCCCCCCCCCCCCCCCCCCCGGCTCCCTCACTCTGGAGCAGTGCTTCTGGGAATGTTTCCTTTCCCTCTGGAGGGCACAGTGCGGTCCGGTCTCCTGTGTCCAGCCACGGGCTGTGCAGGGGCGGCCAGGACACGCACCCAGAAAGCAGGCTCTTTTCATCCTGTGCCACTGAAGGCACAGGTGGCACAGGGCCTTGGGCCTCCTGAGCTGAGGGCTGCAAAGTCCCTGGCATCCGAGCAGTCCTGCAGGCCTGTGCCCCGTGCCCAGCCTCCTGTCCCCACAGCCGTGCCCAGCCTCCCCTCCCCACAGCCCATGCCCAGCCTCCCCTCCCCACAGCCCATGCCCAGCCTCCTGTCCCCACAGCCGTGCCCAGCCTCCTCCCCACAGCCCATGCCCAGCCTCCCCTCCCCACAGCCCATGCCCAGCCTCCCCTCCCCACAGCCCATGCCCAGCCTCCTGTCCCCACAGCCGTGCCCAGCCTCCCCATCCCACAGCCGTGCCCCCGTGCCCAGCCTCCCCTCCCCACAGCCCGTGCCCAGCCTCCCCTCCCCACAGCCGTGCCCAGCCTCCCCTCCCCATAGCCCATGCCCAGCCTCCCCTCCCCACAGCCGTGCCCCCGTGCCCAGCCTCCCCTCCCCACAGCCGTGCCCCCGTGCCCAGCCTCCCCTCCCCACAGCCCGTGCCCAGCCTCCTGTCCCCACAGCCCGTGCCCAGCCTCCCCTCCCCACAGCCGTACCCCCGTGCCCAGCCTCCTGTCCCCACAGCTGTGCCCAGCCTCCTGTCCCCACAGCCGTGCCCAGCCTCCCCTCCCCACAGCCTGTGCCCAGCCTCCTCCCCACAGCCTGTGCCCAGCCTCCTCCCCACAGCCTGTGCCCAGCCTCCTCCCCACAGCCTGTGCCCAGCCTCCTCCCCACAGCCGTGCCCCCATGCCCAGCCTCCCCGTCCCCACAGCTGTGCCCAGCCTCCCCTCCCCATAGCCTGTGCCCAGCCTCCTCCCCACAGTCGTGCCCCCATGCCCAGCCTCCCCGTCCCCACAGCTGTACCCCCTGCCCAACTTCTCAGCTTCTCATTGGCCCTTCAAAGCTAAGCCGTGGTCTTCCCCCTTCTCTCCCTGCAGGCCCTGCCTGCTCCTCTCCGGCACCCCCACCAGCTGATGCCCTCTGTCTGGCCCTGCGGACGGTCTGAGCGACCCAGCCTCCCCGTGTGCCACCATGCCTGCCGCAAGCACCGCAGGCGCACATGGCCGCCCCTCTCCCTGGCCAGCTCTCAGGAGTCCCTGCCCTGGAGCTCCCCGCTCGGGCCTTTGCCCTGGGGCCTGAGCAATGAGTGAACCCCACAAAGGAGCATGGACAAGCGGGCCTGTTTCTGGAGAGTTCCAAGGAGAGGATACCAAGCCATCCTGTCTCACCCAGAGGCGGAGCTCTGTCCCCACGCAGTGCCCTGGGCGTCTGCCCTCGGGCCTGCAGAGCCTCGTGACTCACCCTGGGCCAGGAGCAGTCACGGCAAATGAGATTAAATGCTCCCGAAATGGAATTAGCATGACATCACAGCAGCACCACGTTTTCTGAGCACCACTCTGCGAGGCGCTTCCTGCCTTAACCCCTGCCGCACCGCGCCGCGCGCCCCGGGAGCTGCCGACAGCGGGGAAGGAATGAGCGGCTCCGTGCCCTGCCCAGCCTCAGGGCAGCGGCAGCAGGCCCCCCCAGCATGCCCAGCCCTGAGCACCAGCTGGCCTCTCCAACCCCACCATCACCTCAGGCCCAGCCCCCACTGCCGGAGGCTGCACGGGTTTCCTGGGGTTCCTGAAATAGACCAGTACTGGAGAGGAGGGAAAGGAGAGGAGGAAAGAAGGGGGAGAAGGGGAGAGCAAGTGAGGGAGGAAAGCACAGGGGGGGGGACGGAGGGAGGGGAGGAGGAGACTGCTCTGGCTCCTCAGGCATCCATCCGTATGGGGACATCTGTAGTTCACACCACTCGGGGGAACTCGAAGCCCCCAGACGTCAGCAGCAGCTTAGGGGTCTAGAGCAGCGACCGCGGGCCCGAGGCGGCAGGAGCCGCGGACAGCGGCATGGGCCAGGCAAGAGCACCGCGGTCACTGGTGGACAGTATCCACTCACATCCTTCATTCTCTAGGCCCACCTGGCCACCAGAGTCCCCCCAGAAGCCAGGAAAACGCCCCCCACCTTGCCCACCGGGGCCGCCTTCTGTGCTAAGGGTGGGCACCATGCCTGTGCCCGACTTCTGTGATCCCCACGCAGCTCCCCGCCTGGCCTGGGGAGGGGGGCCTGGGGCACGCCTCTCCCTGGACACCCGGCCACGAGAATGGCAGGGTGATCGCGGTGGCGGGATGTCTTTCTCAATAATCCACTTCCAGCCCGGATCGTTATTTCTCATTTTCACTGAAACAATCACTTGTCGGAGAGCAAGGCCCTAGATCTGCCAATTCATCACACCCGGCGGCGGCCACCCGCCCGTCCACGCGCTGCCTGGCCAGCCCTGGACTCCGATCAATAGGCCATGTTCGTGCCATCAATAGCTGTAAATGGTGAGATTTACGAGACCAGGCAGGACAGGCTCCCACCCGGCTGCAGTCTCAGGCAGGTGCAGGGGGGTGGGAGGGGCGGAGGGTGGAGGGTGGAGGGTGGAGGGGCGGAGGGTGGAGGGTGGAGGGTGGAGGGATGGAGGGATGGAGGGATGGAGGGTGGAGGGATGGAGGGTGGAGGGTGGAGGGTGGAGGGTGGAGGGTGGAGGGTGGAGGGTGGGAGGGTGGAGGGATGGAGGGTGGAGGGTGGAGGGTGGAGGGTGGAGGGTGGAGGGGCGGAGGGTGGAGGGGCGGAGGGTGGAGGGGTGGAGGGTGGAGGGTGGAGGGATGGAGGGTGGGAGGGTGGAGGGATGGAGGGTGGGAGGGTGGGAGGGTGGAGGGATGGAGGGTGGTGGAGGGTGGAGGGATGGAGGGTGGGAGGGTGGAGGGATGGAGGGTGGGAGGGTGGAGGGATGGAGGGTGGAGGGTGGAGGGTGGAGGGATGGAGGGTGGAGGGTGGAGGGTGGGAGGGTGGAGGGATGGAGGGTGGGAGGGTGGAGGGATGGAGGGTGGGAGGGTGGAGGGATGGAGGGTGGGAGGGGCGGAGGGTGGAGGGTGGGAGGGTGGAGGGTGGAGGGTGGAGGGTGGAGGGTGGGAGGGTGGAGGGATGGAGGGTGGGAGGGGTGGAGGGGTGGAGGGTGGGAGGGTGGGAAGGGTGGAGGGTGGGAGGGTGGAGGGTGGAGGGTGGAGGGATGGAGGGTGGAGGGTGGGAGGGATGGAGGGTGGAGGGTGGGAGGGTGGAGGGATGGAGGGATGGAGGGTGGAGGGTGGAGGGTGGGAGGGTGGGAGGGGTGGAGGGTGGAGGGTGGAGGGGTGGAGGATGGAGGGTGGAGGGATGGAGGGTGGAGGGTGGAGGGATGGAGGGTGGAGGGTGGAGGGTGGGAGGGTGGGAGGGGTGGAGGGTGGGAGGGTGGGAGTGGTGGAGGGTGGAGGGATGGAGGGATGGAGGATGGAGGGTGGAGGGATGGAGGGTGGAGGGTGGAGGGATGGAGGGTGGAGGGTGGAGGGTGGGAGGGTGGAGGGATGGAGGGTGGAGGGGTGGAGGGTGGAGGGTGGAGGGTGGGAGGGATGGAGGGTGGAGGGTGGGAGGGTGGAGGGTGGAGGGATGGAGGGTGGAGGGGTGGAGGGTGGAGGGTGGAGGGTGGAGGGTGGAGGGATGGAGGGTGGAGGGTGGAGGGATGGAGGGTGGAGGGGTGGAGGGTGGAGGGTGGAGGGATGGAGGGTGGAGGGTGGAGGGTGGGAGGGTGGAGGGATGGAGGGTGGAGGGTGGAGGGATGGAGGGTGGAGGGTGGAGGGTGGAGGGGCGGAGGGTGGAGGGGCGGAGGGTGGAGGGGTGGAGGGTGGAGGGTGGAGGGATGGAGGGTGGGAGGGTGGAGGGATGGAGGGTGGGAGGGTGGGAGGGTGGAGGGATGGAGGGTGGGAGGGTGGAGGGATGGAGGGTGGGAGGGTGGAGGGATGGAGGGTGGGAGGGTGGAGGGATGGAGGGTGGAGGGTGGAGGGTGGAGGGATGGAGGGTGGAGGGTGGAGGGTGGGAGGGTGGGAGGGTGGAGGGATGGAGGGTGGAGGGTGGAGGGATGGAGGGTGGGAGGGTGGAGGGATGGAGGGTGGGAGGGGCGGAGGGTGGAGGGTGGGAGGGTGGAGGGTGGAGGGTGGAGGGTGGAGGGTGGGAGGGTGGAGGGATGGAGGGTGGGAGGGGTGGAGGGGTGGAGGGTGGGAGGGTGGGAGGGTGGAGGGTGGGAGGGTGGAGGGTGGAGGGTGGAGGGATGGAGGGTGGAGGGTGGGAGGGTGGAGGGTGGAGGGTGGAGGGTGGAGGGTGGGAGGGTGGAGGGATGGAGGGTGGGAGGGGTGGAGGGGTGGAGGGTGGGAGGGTGGGAGGGTGGAGGGTGGGAGGGTGGAGGGTGGAGGGTGGAGGGATGGAGGGTGGAGGGTGGGAGGGATGGAGGGTGGAGGGTGGGAGGGTGGAGGGATGGAGGGATGGAGGGTGGAGGGTGGAGGGTGGGAGGGTGGGAGGGGTGGAGGGTGGAGGGTGGAGGGGTGGAGGATGGAGGGTGGAGGGATGGAGGGTGGAGGGTGGAGGGATGGAGGGTGGAGGGTGGAGGTTGGGAGGGTGGGAGGGGTGGAGGGTGGGAGGGTGGGAGTGGTGGAGGGTGGAGGGATGGAGGGATGGAGGATGGAGGGTGGAGGGATGGAGGGTGGAGGGTGGAGGGATGGAGGGTGGAGGGTGGAGGGTGGGAGGGTGGAGGGTGGAGGGTGGGAGGGTGGAGGGATGGAGGGTGGAGGGGTGGAGGGTGGAGGGTGGAGGGTGGGAGGGATGGAGGGTGGAGGGTGGGAGGGTGGAGGGTGGAGGGATGGAGGGTGGAGGGGTGGAGGGTGGAGGGTGGAGGGTGGAGGGATGGAGGGTGGAGGGTGGAGGGATGGAGGGTGGAGGGGTGGAGGGTGGAGGGTGGAGGGATGGAGGGTGGAGGGTGGAGGGTGGGAGGGTGGAGGGATGGAGGGTGGAGGGTGGAGGGATGGAGGGTGGAGGGTGGAGGGTGGAGGGATGGAGGGTGGAGGGTGGAGGGTGGAGGGTGAGGGGTCGGAGGGTGGAGGGTGGAGGGTGGAGGGGTGGAGGGTGGAGGGTGGAGGGTGGAGGGTGAGGGGTGGAGGGTGGAGGGTGGAGGGTGGAGGGGCGGAGGGTGGAGGGTGGAGGGTGGAGGGATGGAGGGATGGAGGGATGGAGGGTGGAGGGATGGAGGGTGGAGGGTGGAGGGTGGAGGGATGGAGGGTGGGAGGGTGGAGGGTGGAGGGTGGAGGGTGGAGGGTGGGAGGGAGTCCTGCACTCCCCGGGCAGGGCAGGGCTGGGCCGGGCCGGGCTGCACCTGCCTGAGGCCAGGCTCACCATCTAGCGCTCATTTAAGTCAGTCCTAGCGCCAGCCTGGCTCTCTATCTCCAGGGTGACGGGAGCCGGGAGGGCCTTCCCTGCCTCCTGGGCCACGCGGGCCCTTCCCCTGGCCTGAGCAAGGTGGGCACCCGGACAGCCCTCCTGGTCACTGTCCCCGCCACGCCTCTGCCTGGCCCAGGACGCTTGCTCTGAAGCCCCGAAGGTTTCTGGGTGTCTGGCTATACCGCCCCGACCCGTGGCCCCGGTCAGCACGCAGCAGAGTGGTCTCCCTGATCAGTGCCAGCTCAGCCCCACCAGGGGGCACGGGACTCCGCTCCCCAGGAACACGCTTCAGTTCAGCCCGAGGGGTCTGGCCAGACGCAGGGCGCGGGCCAGCATGCCTGCTCGGGGCAAGGTGCCACCCCGCACCTTCTCAGCTTCCTGAGAAGCTGCTGGGGGGCCTTCTCGGTGCCTCTGTGCTGCCTGGACCCCAGCGTGTCCTGGACAGCACCCACCCCACCTCCACCCCGCCCAGCGCTCCCCTGGGAGGCAGCGGCTGGCCTCCGGGGCAGCACATTCACTGGACATCCCGACGCTCCCCGAGCTCCACGCCACTCGACCTTGCAATGCTGCCACTTCTGGCGCCCTTTAGAGACACAGGCATCAAGGCCCAAGACTGAAGCCTGGGCCCTCAGCACGGGTGTCCAACCTCTGATCACGGCCTGCCTGGCCTCAGGACTGTCCTGAGGAGCCCAGGGCGCTTTGTGCACGGACGCCTTCTCCTCCCTCCTGCCAAAGCCCCTCTGACGGCGCAGTAGAACCACCATGTGGGACAGGGGACATCTCCAGGGACCGGTGAGGCCACCCTGAGGGACGCGGGAGCCCACACTGCCCATCCGGCTTGCGGTTTCCCAGGTACCAGGTGAAAACACCCCCCTCTCCATGAGGAAGCCCAAAAGGAGCCCTGGAGACTGGAGGCCAAATGTTTATGAAACATTTTAGAATCTATGGCAAACCGCCGTGCGGGCAACACCAAAGCCGTGCTTCCAGAAAGAGACAGATTTGTTCCGAAGGCCGAGAAGAACTGCCGGACTCTGCAGGAGGCCAAGGCCTTGTTCTCACCTCCCGTCCCCACCTGGCTGGCCATCTCCCCAGATCAGTCACCTCCCGGGCCGGCCACCTCCCAGACCAGCTACCACCCCAGACCAGACACCTCCCCAGACCAGACACCTCCCAGAAGAGCCACCTCCCAGACCAGCACCTCCCAGACCAGCACCTCCCAGACCAGCACCTCCCAGACCAGCACCTCCCAGACCAGCCACCTCCCAGACCAGCCACATCCCAGACCGGCCATCTCCCCAGACCAGCCACCTCCCAGACCAGCCACCTCCCAGACCAACCACCTCCCAGACCAGCCACATCCCAGACCGGCCATCTCCCCAGACCAGCCACCTCCCAGACCAGCCACCTCCCAGACCAACCACCTCCCAGACCAGCCACATCCCAGACCAGCACCTCCCAGACCAGCCACCTCCCAGACCAGCCACCTCCCAGACCGGCCACCTCCCAGACCGGCTACCTCCCCGTCTGGCCACCTCCCCGTCTGGCCACCTCCCCGTCTGGCCACCTCCCCGTCTGGCCTCCTCCCCGTCCGGCCTCCTCCCCGTCCGGCCTCCTCCCCGTCTGGCCTCCTCCCCGTCTGGCCACCTCCCCGTCTGGCCTCCTCCCCGTCTGGCCTCCTCCCCGTCCGGCCTCCTCCCCGTCTGGCCTCCTCCCCGTCTGGCCTCCTCCCCGTCTGGCCACCTCCCCGTCTGGCCACCTCCCCGTCTGGCCACCTCCCCGGGCTGGCCTCCTCCCCGGGCTGGCCTCCTCCCCGTCTGGCCACCTCCCCGTCTGGCCACCTCCCCGTCTGGCCACCTCCCCGTCTGGCCACCTCCCCAGGCTGGCCTCCTCCCCGTCTGGCCTCCTCCCCGTCTGGCCACCTCCCCGTCTGGCCTCCTCCCCGTCCGGCCTCCTCCCCGTCCGGCCTCCTCCCCGTCTGGCCTCCTCCCCGTCTGGCCTCCTCCCCGTCTGGCCTCCTCCCCGTCTGGCCACCTCCCCGGGCTGGCCTCCTCCCCGTCCGGCCTCCTCCCCGTCCAGCCTCCTCCCCGTCCGGCCTCCTCCCCGTCTGGCCTCCTCCCCGTCTGGCCTCCTCCCCGTCTGGCCTCCTCCCCGGGCTGGCCTCCTCCCCGTCCGGCCTCCTCCCCGTCCGGCCTCCTCCCCGTCCGGCCTCCTCCCCGTCTGGCCTCCTCCCCGTCCGGCCTCCTCCCCGTCCGGCCTCCTCCCCGTCTGGCCTCCTCCCCGTCTGGCCACTGCCCGCAGCACCCATGTGTCAGAGGAACAATGCTGCCACCTGGCCACGAATCTCCCCGCAGGGTCTGCGGCTGTGACCACACAGGGACTCGGGGCTCAGAGGGTCCTGTGTTCAGGTCCCCAGCACCTGCGTCCACACACTCACTGAGTTTAAGACCAACCCAGTCAGAGGAGAGAAGCTTCCAGAAACCAGCATGAGGGAATCTAAGTTGCAGGTGCTCCGAGAGCCCCGCTTCCTGGGTCAGGCAGGGCTCCGCTGGCAGCAGCCCACCGAGCCCACGATCCTCACTGAGGTCTCCACCTTCCACCTCTGCCCCTGCTGCTCCTCCGTCACCCCTGCGGGCTCCCAGCACCTCCACCCGAAGGCCGGCTAGGGGAGGCCCGCACGGTGCCCGGTGCCCGCAGCAGGAAGAGAAGGGAGCTTAGCACCTACCCTGCGGCCATTGCACCCTTGCAGAATCGTCAGGGCTGGATGGGCGTGGTGGCCTTGCCGCCCCCAGTCTTTGGGTGTTTGGGGCAGGGTGGACGGGGTCTCCCTCCCATCCCAGGCCAGCGCAGGCTCCTGGCGTCAGCCTCCAGGCCGGGCACCCAGTGGTGGTGACTTCACACTTGTCATTCGCGCCCTGGCGCTGTCCTGCCCCAGAGGGACCGTGGCACCCCTAAGTCCAAGCCGCAGACCAGACGTGAGCACCCGGCACTGCGTCGGCACGTGTCGATCTGTCAGGCCAACCTTCAAGGTCTGCAAAGTGAGCTGTGTAACAGGGTCTCCGCCTGCCAGGACGAACACCACCCAAACATCTGAGGAGCCAGAGACGTCTCCGCGGGGCGGCCCCAGCAGAGGCCGCCCTCCCCGCCTCGCTGAACCGGTGCAAAGGTAAGGCCGCTCCGAGCAGCTCCCAGAGCGCACCAAGGCCGCTCCGAGCAGCTCCCAGAGTGCACCAAGGCCGCTCCGAGCAGCTCCCGAGTGCACCGTGGGGACTGTCTGGCGTCCCGTGTGTGGTCCTGCACATGTCAGGTGCCCACGGAGACCAGAGCAGGGCGCCTCCCAAGCCCTCGGCTCCCCCACAGCGGGGACACGCTCTGGGCGGGGCCTCTGGCCACTTCCTCCTTCCTTCCTTCCTCCCTCCCTGCCTTCCTGCCTTCCTGCCTTCCTGCCTGCCTTCCTTCTTTCCTTCCTTCCATCTTTCCTTCCTTCCTTCCTTCCTTCCTTCCTTCCTTCCTTCCTTCCTTCCTCCCTCCCTGCCTTCCTGCCTGCCTTCCTTCTTTCCTTCCATCCTTCCTACCTTCCTCGCTCCCTGCCTTCCTGCCTGCCTGCCTTCCTTCCTTCTTTCCTGTCTTCCTTCTTCCCTTCCTTCCTTCCATTCTTTCCTTCCTTCCTTCCTCTCTTCCTTCCTTCCTTCCTGCCTGCCTGCCTGGCTTCCTTCCTGCCTTCCTTCCATTCTTCTTTCCTTCCATTCTTCCTTCCTTCCTCCCTCCCTGCTTTCCTGCCTGCCTGCCTTCCATTCTTCTTTCCTTCCTTCCTTCCTTCCTTCCTTCCTTCCTTCCTTCCTTCCTTCCTTCCTTCCTTCCTCCCTACCTTCCTGCCTTCCTTCTTTCCTGTCTTCCTTCCTGTCTTCCTTCCTTCCTCCCTTCCTTCCTTCCTTCCATCAGCACTGATTTGAACTCTGGGCCTCACACTGGCTTGGCTGGTTTGCTCAGCTGGTACTCCTCCACCAGAGCCACACTTCCAGCCCAGCTTTTTGCTGGTTCGTTGGACATGGAACCTTGAAGACTTCTGCCCAGGTTGGCTTCAAACTGAGGTTCTGTGGATCGCAAGCCTCTCCGCACTTAGGCCCAGAGGTGTGCCACCAGTGCCCAGCAGGAGCTGCTCTTCTCCACGAGACCCTTCCACGGGCTCATGGCGACGTGGGCAGCTGGAGCCAGGACCAACCATGGATTACCGGCTTCCATCCTGAGCCTGGCGCCCATCTCAAGCCATCCACAGCCCCAGAGCCGGGGCCTGCGCCGGCTCAGTGCAGCGCTCATGCGGAGGCCAGCGGGACCTCACCCCCCTCTCCTGCCCCCCAGGGGCAGCCCGGGGCCCCAGGGCTGCTTACCGCCCAGACTCTGGTAAGGAATTTCAGCCCTAGCTCCCCACCTCCCCTGGCCTCCAGAGCCGCAGAGCAGCCTGCATGGCTCCCGCGTGACCCGCCGTGCCCCAGCACAGACAGCCATGTCCCTGCACGCCCAGCCCAGTCTGACCTCGGGACGCAGAGGGACACCGGGGCCCAGGGCCCTCCTTGCGGATGAACACACCGGCACGGCCTCGCCCCACACGCCGCCCATGCCCACCCGTGCCCCTCAGCCCCGCCGTGCTGAGGCCCCAGGGGCCCTGGAACGGCCCTGCACTGGGCAGGCGTGAGGGAGCCGTGCTCTGCGGCCACAGCTCCTGCGCCTGGATGAGGAGCACGCGGGACAGCCGCTGTGACAGCCCTTTGCACAGATGAGGAGCCAGAGGCGCAGAGAGGCGAAGAGCGACCCCCGCGGGCGCAGAGCACGGGCCCGGCACACCCACAGCTGAGCCCTCAGCCACTCAGGCAGCGGGTGCCTGTGGCAGGGCCCCGCTGGTAGCCAGCCCAGCTGCTGGAGCCTCAGCTGACCGCGGTGGTCCAGGCCCGGGGCCCGGCCGCACCAGGGCGGCCGCACACTGGGCACTGACTCCTTTGAGCACATGCCCTCTGTGCAAGGCCTGGCCTCGCACACAGAGCCCAGGGATGGGGGTCCCCAGGGCTGGGGGACCCCAGCGGCCACACCCAGGAGCCAGGCCCAGACCAGGGCCTGCTCCTCACCCTCCCTGCCCGGTGTCAAGGAGCAGGTGGTGCCTGACGTTGCTGGGGGACCCGTGTGGCCGGCCCATGGCTCCTCCCAGGCCCTCCTGGGCCTTCCTGGCAGGGCCTGGCTCCTCCATGCAGCTGCACACAGTAGGTGCACAATAAAGCGCCAGTGTTCCGGTCTTCCGCACGGGGGGGGGGGGAGGAGCAGCCCCTCTGTAAGCCCGGCTCATCCCCAGGACAACTCAGAGTGGTCCTGCCTGAGGCCTTGGCCCCCACCCGGCAGCCACCCACCGAGGACGGGGCACCATGCGGCTCAGCGCTGGAGGCTGGCAGGCGTCTGGCTTTGCCACCTGCAGCCTGGCTCTTACCCAGAGGAGACCACAGCCTGCCCGGGGCACTGGGGGTTCTTGAGCCTCTGCCCCTGCGGCCAGCACACTCTGACCACTGCCCTGGCCAGCCGCTGCCCCTCGTCAGAGCTTTACCCCACCCCAGCCCCACCACAGGACGGCCACCAGGGCGCCAGGAACGCAGACCACAGACAGCGGCACGTCGCTGCCTTTTATGGGGCGATCTGCACCCGAGGAAGCTGAGTGGAACCAATGAGATTGGGATTTTATGATTCTTTTATAGTGCTGCGCTGCAGATAGCTTTTTTAATTAGCTTCTAACTGACACCTTTGGAAACTAATGCGCCAGCCCCGCCCGCCTGGTCCCTGCCGGGTGCGAGCCGCACCTCCGCCCCCCGCCCCTGCTCTGAGAGGAGCTTGCTGGAGGCTCCCCGGCTTGTCCCCGGTCACCCCATAGCTGGGCACCCTTCCTGTGCCAACGGCACTTCCTACCTGGGTGCAGCCACCGAGTGCCAGGCCGCCAGCAGCAAAAGCCCCTCCACCCCTCCCCGCACCGGCCTCACGCTGCCTGGCTTGCTCCGGTGACTCTGGGGGCTGCCTTCTTCCAGGGCCGTGTCCCCATGGTGCCCTCTTTTCTACCCAGGAGATGAGAGACAGGCACAGGATCCGCCCCACACCGGCACAGAGCCAGTACCTTGGCTGGAGGAGAGATGGCTGAAGGACCGTCCCCCCTGCAGCCCCCCCCCAGCCTCCAGGGTCATCCCATCCCCCGTCCCCGGGGCCAGCAGAAGCTCCAGTCCGGCCTCTCTGGATGGGCTCAGGATAGGCACCATAAAACCAGTCCCCCTTGGCTCTCACGTTTAACAGCTCCCGTCAAGGACGCCTGCCCAGATTCAATTACTGCAGTGAGTTTTACAAGACAGCCGGGCTCACGGTGCACCGAAATAGGGACGCGCCCGGTGCCAGCTGGCTTGCACCCTCTTCCCCCCTATAAATGCCGGGCGGGCGCCGGGGAGAGCCAGCGGCCAAGGTCACCGCCAGGCCTTCTCCCGGGGACCAGGAAGCCGGGCTTAGCCCAGGCCTTTCTCCAGCCACACACGCCACACACGCCACACACACGCCACACACACGCCTGCTCCCCGCTGCTGCCACACAGGGTCCCCGAGGCCACAGCCTGGGCGTGGCACGCAGCTGTCTCCTGCCACACACAGGATCCTCCCTGGATGGAGGCGCTCAGGGGCTGAGGACACAGCTGGTCTGGAGTGGGGAGCCAGGAGGAGTGAATTCCGGCCACGAGGGACAGAGAAGGAAAGGCAAAGCAACTGAACGGAGTCTGTGCCGGCCACCTCAAGGCTCAGTGCGGTGCCACTCCACCAGTTCCCGAGGAGTGCCCCATGAGCACACCTGCACACAGGTCACTGGCGTGCGGTGAGGGGCGGCTATGCCGTGCACCGTCTGGGCTCCCTCCCTCCCTGAGGTCACCCTGCGCAGCCGGCCTCTCAGTGGGCCTGAGGCAGGGAGCCAGTGGCAAAACAATCTGCACAGGCCCGGACAAGTATGCACACACTCACATGTATGTCTATGTACTTAACACGTGTATGAACTGGCACACATGTATACATTCACACCTGTGCACAAGCTGGCCCTGCATACGCATTCACACACATGTGTGTGATCTGGCATGTGTGCGTGCATTCACACACCTGTACGCGCTGTCACATGCACACACACATGCACACACATGCATGAACTGATACCTGTGGACACATCTGCACATGTGCACAAGCTGACACATGCGCACTCGCCTGTACCACCTTTGCTGACCCAGCACCTGCCCCACCCCCAATCATCTAGGGTGCCCATCCCTGCTCAAGGACTGCTGACCCTGAGGGAAATGCGTCTCTTCCCACCGCTCACCCACCCCTGGGGTGGTGCCTGCCCCTCCAGAGCGGAGCCCACATCACCCCTGGTCCTCGCCCCTTCCACTCGGTTTGGGTCACCACCTGCTTTCTGCAATGGCCCTCTGGTCTTGAGAACCATCTGACTCCACGCTCAGGAGAACGCAGGAAACCCACCTTGTCCCCGCAGCCACACCTCTCCCCGGAGCCTGGCACCTGGACCGATGCCTGAGCTTCACAGGTGCTAGGTAAATATTTGTGGGATGGTGGAGCAAGCTCCCGCTGCTTGCCAGACACCTCACAGATCTCACCAGACAGACAGCATCTCAGAGACGGGGTGGCGTGAACTCCAGCAGCCTGGGGAGGAGCTACCTACCATTGCTACCTACACCTTCCACATGCAGAGCCCAGGCCCAGAAAGGTAAAGTAATGCGCCCAGGGTCACACAGCTGTGACATGCAGCCAGATGTCTGCTCCAGAATCTGACCCCGGCCTGGCCCCGCCTGCTGCCAGCGCTGACATCTGGCCCTCAGCAAGGACCAAGGCGGGAAATCCCTCCCCCATTTTACAGGTGGGAGATGGGGCGGGGCCTCTGAGACCCTGGCCCAGAGGCGGGGCTTGCTGGGGTTGGGTGATTTATCCTGAAAGCAGGCAGCCATATCTCCCCCTCTCCCCCACTCCCCCCGACACACACACACACATATGACTTTTAAGAAATATCACCTAATTATCTGATTGCAGGAGCTCAGCTCTGCCAACTTCCCCTCCCGAGGCGTCTGGCCACAGCTTGGGTGCTTCCATATGCCCGCCGGCCCTGCCAGGCAGCGCCGTGCCCGCTTGCTGCTGACGGTGCTTGCCAGCCCCCTCGGCGCGGCACCCAAGCAGTTAGCTTCTGGTCCTTCTCTGTCCCGAGCAGTAGTGTCCTGTCTGTCCCCAGGCCCCAGCCAGCCGGCCGGGGCACCCCTCCTGCCTGGGGCTCCTGGGGGACCTGCATTTTCCCCGCCCTCTCTCCTCCTAGGCACAACAGGGGGTTTGGGGGGAGAATCCAGCCCTGATGACTCCCCAACCAGCGGAGCGTCCTCATTCTCTTAATTATTGGAGAACAGATTTTCTCCCAAATAATTAGGCAATTTAAATCATACAATCTTTCCCTGGGAACTATATTTAACCCTGATTTGAATGTAATTTACACATCGTGGCTCCCTGAAGCAGTTCTGGAAGCCAAAACATGGATCAAATATTTTTTAAATGTCAAATGCTGCTTAATTGTGGATTGCACTGAATTTATTTGTACAGATACGTGTTTGATCTCCCATTTCCTTCTCCCACAGTGATTTTTTTCCTTAATCTATACCAATTCCCCAATTTCCCTAATAGCTAGAGAGTTGAAATGGCTCACGAGAGGCCCTCAGATTTGTAAAGTATTTTAGAAGATGCATATTCAGCCTGGCCTGTGACTGGAGGCCTTGAGGAATTCACCAAGGAGAAAAGCAGGCTGGCGGGAAGAGCAGCACAAGCCAGCCCCGCCCGACATAACTGTCTAAAGGTCACAAGAGCAGAGAGGGCTGGGGATCCAGGCCCCCCCAGGACAGAGGGCTCCCTGGAAGGTGAGGCTTTGGCACCGAAGCCCCAGGCTGAGCTCCTGGGGATCCTTTCGGTTCCTGTGCCGGCTCTTCCAGGCCGCATGGGGGTGGATGTCAGGAAAGGTCTACCCGGGCACCGTGACCCCTCTCCTGCCCCGGGAGGTTGGAGACCTGGGTGCCACCGTGAGCGGGGCACCATCAAGGTCACATGGGCAGGTGAGGCTCGGCACCCCCGGCCCAGCCGCCCAACCACAGCTCTCCAGAGCGCCGGCCTGGGAACAGCAGCCCAGGCTCCAACCCTGCCAGGAGGAGGTGAGGCGGCCCCTCCCCCAGGCAGGGCGGCCGCCTGGGTCTCCCACTGCTGGGAGAGTAGAGACCTCTCCTTTCCCGGCTTCGCACACCAGGCATTCTGCATGGTGTGAATTGTGTGCATTGTTTCCAAGCCTCTTCGCCTGAAGGTCAACCCCCGTGGGGTCTACTGAGCTCGCCCCACTTCACAAAGGAGCTGCTTGCAGCCTGGCATCCCCTGCCCTCGGTGCGGACCAGCTCCAGGCCCGAGGGCGGAGGCTCACGTGGAGGGGCCTGTCCTGCGCCACCCCGACAACGCCAGGCGGCACCGGCCGCAGCAGCCTCCAGGTCAGGGGACACCGACGTCATCGGCACTTGGCAGCTGTCAGCGGCCGGCGCTGGCCATGCCTCGCGGAGGTCTGCGGCTGTCCTGCGGCGTTGCTCCTCCTCCACCTGGAGGGAGCCTGATCTCCCATCACACTCCACCGCCAGTCACACGCCAAACCCAGTCGCAGAGGGACAGAACGACACCATGGTCAGGCGTGGGGACGGGGGACAAGAACGACGCCATGGGGTGGGTCAGCTCGGCACAGGACATGGCTCCAGCCAGGACCCCAGCACCGGGGACGCGCAGAGCTCCTGCTCCGGCTGCCCTGACCCGACCCCTCATCATCCTGAGTCAGAGACTGGAGGTCAGAAGTGCGGGATTCAAAGTGGCCAGGGAGGGCCAGCGTTAGAGCTGGAGATGCCTCCTGCCATCGTCTACACATCTTGGTCAGGTCAGCAGGACAGAGCTGACCGGAGAACACCGCCTACCAGCTGGGCAGAGAGGGCTGGCAGAAACATCTCCATCCACAAAGCAGGAGGCACAGTCTTCCCTCGCTGGCACATGTGGCCACTCACATGGACAGGCCACGTGCCGGGCCACGGCCCCAAATGAAGGACAGGAGTCACATGAACAACACTCTAACCACAGACACATTGCTAGGAATCAATAACAGAGGCGATCGCTGGAAAACCACCAGTCTCTGGAGATAAAGGTTGAGCAACACACGGCTGGTAGCCCGGGTCAAAGGAGACCTCTCTTGGGACATTTCTGAACTACTTTGGACTATGTGACAATCCGTGGTCCATGCCAAAAGCATAGCTTGAGGAAAGTCTATAGAAGAGACACTTGGTTGGGTAAGAAGAAATTCCATCTTAGGAAACTAGAAACAGGAGAACAATGATAGAACACAGAAAATAATAATAGCGATTAGAGCAGAATTAGTGAGACAGAACACAGAACAACAACAGGGGGGAAAAATCAACAAAACCAAAAGCTTTTTCTTCAGAAATATCAATAGAATTGATACATCTCCAGCTAAGCTAAGAAATAAATAAATAAGTCATCACTACTGTCCTGTTCAGTCAAGGAGGGATAAAATACCATGAACATCTCTGTTTCTACAAATCAGAAATTTGTAGAAATTCTGTAAAAGTCACAAGGGACCAAAACTACAAGGAAAAACAGAGAAACTAGCTAGGCCATGTGCTGGCCAACTCCCAACTACATTGAATTGAAAGATGTCGGGCAGTTGGTAAAAAGCATGAGAGGCTTTTCTAGAAGTGGCTACAAAGGGGCTGCCAGCTCTGGCCTCGTGGCAGGTGCATGTGTGCCCACATCTGCACAGCCTGGCCAAGAGTCGAGGACCACAGCCACCGTGGCTAATGGCTTAGTCCTTTGGAGGATTCAAAATTCAAGCAGACGACTGAGAGGCAGCGCGGCAGACAGGAGCCCAGCGAAGGAGATGGGCAGCTGGGGCTTCTTGTTGCTACCTCAGCTGCTGTCCCTTGCAGCAAGTGCTCTGCTCCTCCCCCCCACACACACACCTGTGCCCACTCCCCTCCCAGCATGCTCTCTGCAGGAATCTAGCTGACTCAAGTTCACACAGAAAGCCAAAGGTCCTGGAATAGCCAGGCATGGAGACTGACATTAGAGGACTCATACTGCCCATGCGAACCTTCCTTCGAGGACAATGACAGTGCAGTGCCACCTCCGTGAGGACGCGGCGGACACGCCTGGAACCACAGCCAGAATAAACCTTCCGCCTTCCAACTGTTGCTCTCAGGGGTTTTGTTTCTTGTCTTTTGGTCGCGGTGGTGACAGGTCTGGCACAGGCAAACATCGCTTGCCACTCTCGAAGAATGACTCCCCCAGGCCCACTGCTCCTAGTGAAGAACGGCTGCCCTCACTGTCCCTCATGGAGAAGAAAAAGGAGGAACCTCCCAGCTCATCCTGCAAGGCCACACGATCCTAATGCCAAAGCCAGAAAAGCATACACCCGCCAACCCCGTGAACACCAGTGCAAAAACTAATCAGCAAGATAGTCTCAGATCAATCAACATATAAGAATCCATTATACGCCATAACCAAGCGGCATTTGTTCTACCTATAATCTCCACCTTTGAAAATCAATCTATGAATGGATGAATGTGTGATGAATAAATGAATCTTTGAAACAATGAGCAAGCACAGCAAAGTTGCAAGATAGACAGTTAACATCTAAAAGTCACCATATGTGCCAAAATGCAGTAAACAATTGGAGTCAGAACCCACAGCCTCAGCTTAGACAACGGAGTATCTGGAGGAAGGCAGATGAGTACAATAGCCTAGAGGGAAGGTGGAAATCGGAGGACTCACACTGCCTGGCAGCAGTGAGGACACAGGATGGCAGGGGAACAGAGCGAAGAGCCAGGAAAGGGGAGGATCTCACCATGGTGCCGATACTTGAGCCCAATGACTGTCTCCAGTGAGTGGAGAAATGCAGGGAGGGAGAAAATGCTGCTGAGACATGGACATCCATATGCAAGTGATAACAACAAACAACAGACACAGAATAAAGATAATTTTCACAAAAATTACTGCAAAATGGACCAGAGACATACATGCAAACCAAGAAACTCTAAAACTTCTGGGGAAAAAAAAAACATGGACTTCTCCAACCCTGGGTTTGATTTTTGTTACAACAACAAAATCTGTCAAAAAGAAAGCCAATAAGTCGACACTTCTTTAATTTAAACCCTCTTCACTGGAAAAAGATCATTGGGGGCATGAAAAAAAAAGCCACAGAATGGGAGAAAATGTTGCAAAATGTATGTACACCAGCAGGGCACTGGTGGCTCATGCCTGAAATCCTCACTACTCAGGAGGCTGAGATCTGAGGATCTCAGATTAAAGCCAGGCCAGGCAGATAAATCAAAGAGACTTTTGTCTCCAATTAATGGAAAAAAATCAAGAAATGGAACCATGGCTCAAGTAGTAAAGCAGCATCCTTGAACAAAATAAGCTAAGCAAGTGCTCAAGGCTCTGAACTCAAGCCCACACCAGCACGTGCGCACGCGGGCACACACACACACACACACACACACACACACACACACACACACACACACACACACACACATACACACCAGATAAAGGACTTGGGTTCTGAACAAACACCTCAGTTAAAATATAAGCGACTGTCAGATCAGCATAGTCAGATCTTAGGCATCATTGTTCGCAAGGGGAGTGCTGATTGGACTGCCATGCCGGGAGGCAGCCTGGGTGCGCTGGTACAGCCTAGCAGTTCTGCTCAAAGCTAAACTTAGCCTCCCATATGATCCAACAGTTGAATTCCTAGGTATTTACCCAAACTGACTTGAAAACGTATGTCCACACAAAAGCTTGCATATAAATGTTTACAGCAGCTCTGCTCAAAACCACTAAAAATTAGAAGGCCTCAAGATGTCTTTCGTGCAGAAGGAGGGCGTACGGAGGACACACGGCCAGGGAGGGAAGGGGCTCCAGAAGCCAGATCCAGAATTGGAGCCAGAAAATAGTCATCAGGAAGCTATGATCTGAGGACTGAGGTTCAAAATTAGCCTGGACAGGAAAGACCATGGGACCCTTATCTCTGATTAACCAGCTAAAAAAAAAAGAAAGAAAGATGTGGCTCAAGTGGTAGAGAACCAGCCTTGAGCAAAAAAGCTAAGGGAAGCCGGGCGCTGGTGGCTCACGCCTGTAATCCTAGCTACTCAGGAGGCTGAGATCTGAGGATCGCAGTTCAAAGCCAGCCCGGGCAGGAGAGACCATGAGACTCCTATCTCCAATAAACCACCAGAAAACCGGAAGTGGCGCTGTAGCTCAAGTGGTAGAGCACTCGCCTTGAGCTGAAGAGCTGAGGGACAGCGCCCAGGCCTGGAGTTCAAGCCCCATGACCGACAAAAAAAAAAAAAAGCTAAGGGAGAGCATCCAGCCCTAGGTTCAAGTCTCAGCACCAGCACAAGAAAGAGAGGAGGGGAGGGGAGGAGAGGAAAAGGGAGGGGAGGAAAAAGGAGGGGAGGGGAGGGGAGAGCAAAAGAGAGAAGAGGAGAGGCAAGAAGAGGAGAGGAGAGGGGAGGAGCGGGGAGGGGAGGGGAGGAAGAGAAGGAGAAGGAGGAGGAAGAAGAGGAGGAGAAGGAGAAGGAGGAGGAGGAGTAGGAGGATGAGAAGGAGGAGGAGGAGAAGGAGGAGGAGGAGAAGGAGGAGGAGGAGGAGGAGGAGAAAGAGGAGGAGGAGGAGGAGGAAGAGGAGGAGGAGGAAGAGGAAGAGGAGGAGGAGGAGGAGGAGGAAGAGGAGGAGAAGGAGGAGGGAGAGAAGGAGAAGGAGGAGGAAGAGGAAGAGAAGGAGGAGGAAGAGGAGGAGGAGGAGGAGGAGAAGGAGGAAGAGGAGGAGGAGGAGGAAGAGGAGGAGGAGGAGAAGGAGGAGAAGGAGAAGGAGGAGGAGGAGAAGGAGGAGGAAGAGAAGGAGGAGGAAGAGGAGGAGGAGGAAGAGGAGGAGGAGGAGAAGGAGGAAGAGGAGGAGGAGGAGGAAGAGGAGGAGAAGAAAGAGGAGGAGGAGGAGGAGGAGGAGGAAGAGGAGGAGGAGGAAGAGGAGGAGAAGGAGGAAGAGGAGGAGGAGGGGGAGAAGGAGGAGGAGGAGAAAGAGGAGGAGGAGGAGGAGAAGGAGGAGGAGGAGGAGGAGAAGGAGGAAGAGGAGGAAGAGGAGGAGGAGGAGGAAGAGGAGGAGGAGGAAGAGGAGGAGGAGGAGGAGGAGGAGGAGAAGGAGGAGGAGGAGGAGGAGGAGGAGGAGGAGGAGGAGGAAAAGGAGGAGGAGGAGGAAGAGGAGGAGAAGGAGGAAGAGGAGGAGGAGAAGGAGGAGGAGGAGGAGGAGAAGGAGGAGGAGGAAAAGGAGGAGGAGAAGGAGGAGGAGGAGGAGGAAGGGAAGAAGGAGAGGGAGAGAGAGCAGCTTCCGGTGGGGACCTGACACCACCCCTGCCCACTGGCCACGGGCAGCGGTGACTTTGATAGCATGACTTGTCAGGATGGGCTGAGAATCCACGTGGCCGTGTGGCCTTCCTGCCGAACACCATCCACTGGTGAGGAGACCCCCGCCCCTCCTGGGAGGACAGCGTGGGAAAGTGAGCAGCTCCCCCCAGCCATCAAGGGGCCTCAGGCAAGTGAACTGCCCAGCCCGGAGCCCAGGGAGCCTGACCATGGCGTGCGCACCGGAGGCCTGCACAGCAGCCCAGATCAGAGGAAGGAACCGGCAGAAACTGCAGGAACACCAGCCGCGTCTGTACCCCATGGGGTCAGGAAGCACCCCCGGCTCCTGAGGGATTTCTCTTTCGGTGGATTCTGGGGTTTGAACCTGGGCCTCACACTTGCTAGACAGCTGTTCTACTACCAGAGCCGTGTGCAGCCCTTTTTGCTTTAGTTCTTTATCCAGTGGGGTCTCTTCTTTTGGCCCAAGCTGACCTGGACGACCATCCTTCCACTGCAGCTCCGCCCAGCTGGATGGCACGAGTGTCCCTCCTCCAGCTCCAAGGCGAGAACTCACCATGCCGGGCGGCCCCGGCTGGGGGCTTCTAGGCTGCCATCAAGACTTTTTTTTCTCTAAGCCTAAAACCACGCTAACAAAAGATACATTTTGTGTCATGTACATTAAACTTCAGCTGGTTTTATACTTCAAAAAAAGAAAAATCTCACCTGGTCTTTGGAGATTTAGTCTCATCAGAGAGGAAATTCTGGCGGAAAAATAGACACACATAATTACAGGTTGTGAATTTCACTCTGAATTAAACCAGTAGGAAGCAGCAGGGAAACTGAGGCAGAGACGTCTGAGCTACCAGTGGAGGCGACGCAGAGATTCTGGGACAAGAGATCTGAAGCCAGCGTGTGCCGCTGGGGGGGACAGCGTGTGCCGCCGGGGGGGACAGCGGGTGCCGCCGGGGGGGACAGCGGGTGCCGCCGGGGGGGACAGCGGGTGCCGCTGGGGGGGACAGCGTGTGCCGCTGGGGGGGATGCTGCGGCTGTGGCCTGGAGGCAGGGGCAACGGGCAGCAGAAGTCGCAAAGCCGTTTTCTTTCCTCGAAGGCCCCGCACGGGGCCTGAGCTGGCGGGCGCCGGCGTGCCCGCGTCCTGTGAGCACCGCAATGCCTGCTCCCATTTCGTCGGGCTGCGGGAAGCGGGCCCTGCGGCCAGGTCCGTGCCGTCGTCTGCTCGGCTGCTCCCGGCCCCGGCCCGGTGCCTCCTGCCTGCAAAACACACTCGGCATTAAGTATAATGGGTTTTAGGGAATTTATTTTGCCAATTTTAGAACCCACCATAAAGAAGAAATATGAGAGCGTTTTATGAGGTGTACTGTATATCTTTAATACTCGTATTTTTTTTTCCTGGAAATGCTGAGAATATCAATTACGTTTACGGCTTTGTGAGGAGCCGTACCAACCTGACGGCTGGCAGTGCGGGTCCTGGCAGAAGATGCACAACGAAAGCTCCAGGTCCCGGTGCCCTGGGGGCGTGGGGTCTCGGGCAGCATGCGAGAGACCGGCAGCCTTCGGGCAGGTGTCTGTGCTGCACAGGTGCGCGTGTGGGAAGCGCGGGCATCCACATGCTCATGCACATGTGCGGACGTTCCACATCAACTCCCTGGGGAGAGGAGAAGCTGTGGCAAGGACTGAGGGTGACATTTCTCCAGGAGCCAGGCTCTCGGCACACAGCCAGGCCAGCGTCCTTTCCAAAGGACGCCTCCAGCCAGCCTCTGCCCAGCCTCTGCCCAGCCTCCAGCCAGCCTCTGCCCAGCCTCTGCCCAGCCTCTGCCCAGCCTCTGCCCAGCCTCCAGCCAGCCTCTGCCCAGCCTCCAGCCAGCCCCTGTCCAGCCTCTGCCCAGCCTCTGCCCAGCCTCCAGCCAGCCTCCAGCCAGCCTCCAGCCAGCCCCTGTCCAGCCTCTGCCCAGCCTCTGCCCAGCCTCTGCCCAGCCTCCAGCCAGCCTCTGCCCAGCCTCTGCCCAGCCTCCAGCCAGCCTCCGCCCAGCCTCTGCCCAGCCTCTGCCCAGCCTCCAGCCAGCCTCTGCCCAGCCTCCAGCCAGCCCCTGTCCAGCCTCTGCCCAACCTCTGCCCAGCCCCTGCCCGGCCTCTGCCTGGCCTCTGCCCGGCCTCTGTCCAGCCTCTGCCCGGCCTCTGCCCAACCTCTGCCCAGCCTCTGCCCAGCCTCCAGCCATCCTCCAGCCAGCCTCCAGCCAGCCTCTGCCCAGCCTCCAGCCAGCCTCCGCCCAGCCTCTGCCCAGCCTCCAGCCAGCCTCTGCCCAGCCTCCAGCCAGCCCCTGTCCAGCCTCTGCCCAACCTCTGCCCAGCCCCTGCCCGGCCTCTGCCCGGCCTCTGCCCAGCCTCTGTCCAGCCTCTGCCCGGCCTCTGCCCAACCTCTGCCCAGCCTCTGCCCGGCCTCTGCCCGGCCTCTGGGCCCTGGGGGAGCTGCTGCGGCCCTGGGTTTTCTGCCTGCCAACATGGCAGCCAAGGGAGCAGGGGTGGCCGGCGGGGGGCTGGGTCTCCAGAGGAGCTCAGCCCCGTGCCGTGCAGCTCCGGGCTGAACAGCCAAACCCTTCGCTCTGCAATGAAGTGGGGTCCCAGCACGTCTGAGAAGGATAGCCTGGGACCTGGCGTAGCCCCCACTCCTGCAGGAGGTACCCCAAGACCCTGGCAGCCACGGAGTTTCTAGGCTCTGTAACTGGGCTGGGCAGGGAGACACCCAGACTCGTAGTAACAGATGTGTAAACACACATACGTCCTGTCCACACAGTGAAACCACACGGACTCACACCTGACATGGCGGGCCTGCTCCGTGTGACTGAAGTGAGCGGGTCCACCCAGGGGCGGCGCTGGGCCGGGCGGCCTGTGAGGCCCAGGTCCCCCCTTCCCCTGCCCCGCCCCGGGGCCCTGGGCTGAGCAGCTTGGGAGGTCCCCCTTTCCCCCTTTTCCCCCTGCCCTGGGGCCCTGGGCCGGGCGGCCTGGGGGCCTGGGAGGGCCGAGTCCCCCCTCTCCCCCCCCCCCCGCCCCAATCCCCCCCCCAGGGCCGGTGGCCTGCAAGGGACCACGCTGCTTTAGGTGATTTACAGCTGTGCCTCACACGCTTGTTTAAAGTCTGCTCCGGAATTCATCCTCTCTGCCACTTACTCAGCCATTATCGGCCATCGCAAAAGTGCCGAAGAGAGAGTCATAAACGGCGGTGATTGATGAGGTAGCAGGAACACCGGACGACGAGAGGAAATTAAATCCTTTACCTGCGGGATTATTGATGGGCCCAGAGACCCACACACCACGCCGGGAGGCTGGCCCGGGCCTGGGTTCCATGCCCGGCCGGGCTGGGCTCGCCAGTCGGGCACAGCCCCACAGGGGTCGGGGCGGCCCTGAGACCCCACAGGCCGACGGGACGGGGGCGGCCGGGACCCGCTGCCAACGTGAGGTGGGACCTGAGGAATGCCCGCGCCCTCTGGCCTCTGTGCACCCCTTGGGGGGACAGGAGGTGGGCAGGGGTGCCCTGGGATAGGGCCACAGGAGCCCCCTTGGTATTGGGGTGCTCTTCCCCCCCGGGCCTCACCTGGGCTTTCTGAGCCCAGGGGCCAGGGTCTTGGGTCACATGCTGCGGGCATCAGCCCCCTCCCCGGCTGGGGCACAGGGGACCCGTGGCCAGAGGAGAAGCTGTGATTTCTCAGCCCTTTGTCCCCCTCAACTGAGGACCCCCATGCCCACCATCCCCACCCCAGGGAGCACCAGACACCCCTCTGTCTGGATGGTGATGTCCAGGCAGGGTGGGCCTTGTGTCCAGGCCATTTTGGAAGGGCCGAATGGGCGGGGTTCTTGAGCCTGGGGCTGGAAGCCAGGCTCCGGCATGTTCCAGGAGTCCTGGCGGGGGGGGGGGGGGGGGGTCAGGGGAGGATGGCAAGTCCCTGACCAGGCGACATGGCTTCTCAGGACCAGCCTTGTGTGAGGGGAAGTGGGGAGCTCTGGTTCCTGGGGAAGGGGAGCAGGTTTCCCAGGACAGCCCCCCACAGTCCTCCCCCCATAGCCCCCTCCTCTGCATGTCCTCTGTGGAGGGGACCCATGCAGGCCTGGAGCCAGGGCTGGGTCCCTCTCAGGGCCACTGGGTCCGGTCACCCGGCCGGCCGCTGCAGGACAGAGCGGGGCTCTGGCTTTGCACTTTCTGCGTCTTTTAAACAGGACGAGGCCAGAGACTGCAAGTGCCTGAAGCCTTCCGCAGGCTGCGATGTGAGCAGAGCCTTTGGGGGAAAATGAGGATTTGATTTTTCAATTGAAGCCCAGCAGAGACTGACTGGGTCGCTGAGAGCATTTGTTTTACAAGCAGCTTCGTGGCTCTGAGGTCTCTCCGCCCTCCGGCCCAACCCTGGCCTCCTCCAGGCGGGCCGCGAGCGCCCTGGGCCAGCTTACCACAGAGGCCAGCGCCAAAACCAGGGCCACAGCAAGGCCTCCCTCTTCCCACTGCAGTCCTGAGCGCTTTGTCGCTAGCACCCACAATTCACCTCTGTCGGAAGGGGGCAGCTGGACCTGTGGCAGGTGAGCGTTCAGTAAGTTAAGGAGCTAAATTGAAGCCGGGCGCCGGTGCTCTCACCTGGGGTCCCAGCGGCTCAGGAGGCTGAGATCTGAGGATCATGGTTCAAAACCAATCCAGGCAGAAAAGTCTGAGACTCTCATTTCCAATTAACCAGCAAAAAGCCAGTGGTGGAGGCACAGCTCAACTGGCAGAGTGCTAGCCTTGAGTAAAACAGCCAAGTAAGAGCACACGGCTGAGTCCAATCCCCAGCACCAGCACAAGAGAGGGGGGAGGGAGGGAGGAGAGGGGAGGGGAGGAGAGGAGGGGAGAGGGAAGGGGAAGGGAGGGAAGGGGAGGAGAGGAGAGGGGAGGAGAGGGGAGGAGAGGGGAGGGGAGGGGAGGGAGGAGAAAGGGAGGGAGGGGAGGAAGGAAGGAAGGAAGGAGGGAGGAAGGGAGGGAGAGAGGAGAGGAGAGGAGAGGAGAGGAGAGGAGAGGAGAAAGGGAGGGAGGGAGGGAGGGAAGGAAGGAAGGAAGGAAGGAAGGAAGGAAGGAAGGAAGGAAGGAAGGAAGGAAGGAAGGAGGAAGGGAGAGGGAGGAAGGAAAGGGAGGGAAGCCATTCCCTAAGGTGGCTGCCGTGAAATCTCCCACTCACGCCCCGTCCTGTGGAGCGCTTGGAGCCGTCTGGCCTGCCAACGTCGGCCATGGGACTAGGTGAACAGTGCCACCTCCCTGTCCCCTGTGACCAACACGAGTGACAGCTTCGGCGAGCTGACCTGCCAGCTGAGGCGGTTACCTGTATTTTCTTCCTTACACTTGGTAGACTTCGTCAGCGAAGCCACATCAGCCTGGAGCTTTCTTTGTAGGAAGGCTTTCACCACAAATTCAATTTCTTTAGTAAATCGGAGTCTATTTCACCTTGCTCATGCATTGGTAATTTGTGCCTTTCAAGACAGGTGTTCATTTTGAGTCACTGAGTTTGTTGGCCCAGAGCTGCCTGTACCGTGGAACCCGTTTGATGACACCTCCTTCATCCCAAGTGCTGGCAATTTGTATCTTCTCTTCTTCCGACCAGCAGAGCTAACCATTTGTTCATCGTATTGATCATTGCAAAAACCAGCTTTTGGTTCCATTGATTTTCTGTGCCGTGTCTCGGCCGTGGTTCCATTGATTTTCCTGTGCTCTTCATTGCATTCCTCCACTCGGTCTGGTCCGTTTCTCTCTCCCCAGGCCCAGGCTGGGCTGGCTGGCTTGAGATCTCTCCTCATTGCTCACACAGGCATGGAGCGCCGCAGAACGTGCCCTCAATTACACTGCCCTGGACCAGCAGCGCCCGCAGGCTGCATCTTCATCTTCACACGGTGCGGGAGACCTTCTCGCTTATCTTTCCTGATTTCTTCTTGCACATAGGTTATGAGGAAATGTTACCGTCTGGATTTGAGGGGCTTTCTAGTAGCATTTCCAGTTCTGTTTCTAACTTCACTCTCTTGTGGTCAGGTGGTCTCTTCAGGACTCAGACCCTTCATGTTTTCAGACTCGTCTCCGGGGTCCAGGTGTGTTTGAGAAGAGGTGTTCTGCCTGCTGCCAGCGGGGTGTCCCACAGAAAGACCACTTTTCTCCTTTTCCTCCCTTTGTGACTTCTTTGGACTTAACAAAATACTTGCTTTACAGTTTGCCATTTGCTGGCTTATTAACGATAACTATCTTGTGATTTATTGACTGTGTCAGGGTCTACGCTGTGCATTGGTAACCCGGCCCCATGTCCTCCGATGCTGCGGGCCCGCCGCACACTCAAAGGCATCCGACGGTCCCCCAGCTCCCCAGCTCCTCGTCTCCCCATCGTCCCCCACAGAGCCCAGGCTGCTCCTCCACGCACTTCACTGCACACACGCATAAACCCCACACCGTCATCTTCCTCCCACCTAGGAGGCTGCCTTTAGCCTGTCCTGCAGAACACCTCTTCAGGCAAAAGATCCTGTCTGGGCTAGAGGCGCGTCTCAAGTGGTAGAGCACCAGTCATGAGCAAGGAAGCAGAATGAACTCAAGGCCCTGAGTTCAACGCTGGCACCAGCAGAGGGAGGGAGGGAGGAGGGAGGGAAGGAGGGAGGGAGGGAGAGAGGAAGGGAGGGAGGGAGGGAGGGAGGAGGAAGAGAAGGAGGGAGGGAGGGAGGGAGGAAGGAAGGAGGAAGAGAAGGAGGGAGGGAGGGAGGGAGGGAGGAGGAAGAGAAGGAGGGAGGGAGGGAGGGAGGGAGGAGGGAGGGAGGGAGGGAAGGAGGGAGGGAGGAGGAAGAGAAGGAGGGAGGGAGGGAGGGAGGAGGGAGGGAGGGAGGGAAGGAGGGAAGGAGGGAGGGAGGAGGAAGAGAAGGAGGGAGGGAGAGAGGGAGGGAGGGAGGGAGAGAGGAGGAAGAGAAGGAGGGAGGGAGAGAGGGAGGGAGGGAAGGAGGGAGGAGGAAGAGAAGGAGGGAGGGAGGGAGGGAGGGAGGAGGGAGGGAGGAGGAAGAGAAGGAGGGAGGGAGGGAGGAGGGAGGGAGGGAGGGAAGGAGGGAGGGAGGAGGAAGAGAAGGAGGGAGGGAGAGAGGGAGGGAGGGAGGGAGGGAGGAGGAAGAGAAGGAGGGAGGGAGGGAGGGAGGGAGGGAGGGAGGGAGGAAGGAAGGAAGGAAGGAAGGAGGAAGAGAAGGAGGGAGGGAGGGAGGGAGGGAGGAGGGAGGGAGGGAAGGAGGGAGGGAGGAGGAAGAGAAGGAGGGAGGGAGAGAGGGAGGGAGGGAGGGAGGAGGAAGAGAAGGAGGGAGGGAGGGAGGGAGGGAGGGAGGAAAGAAGGAAGGAAGGAAGGAAGGAAGGAAGGAAGGAAGGAAGGAAGGAAGGAAGGAAGGAAGGAAGGAAGGAAGGATCCCTGACTGTTTTTAGATGCTGGTAGTAGTTTCCTTCTTACTTCTGCCTTTAAAGGATTGCTGGTCAGTGTGGGTTGGTGGGTTTTCTTCTTTCCATTCTTGGAAGACACCTGCCACGTTCTCCTGCCCCCTGACCCTCTGCCTGGTGCCATTCTGTGCTTCTGCGCTTGGACTTGGCCGGGAGCTGCCTGGTGTCATTCTGTGCTTCTGCGCTTGGACTTGGCCGGGAGCTGTGGCTCTTTGGGCTCATGGTTTCCCTACCTGGAAAACACTTGGCCGTCCGTTACTGCGTCTCTTCTCCGCACACTCCAGTTAGATAAGACGGAGGACCTCCTCCCAAGCCCGCGTGTGCCTCTGCCCTCGGTGCAATGGCCGTTCCTCTCCCACGCTCTTATCTGCCAGGAACCCCACGCAGTGTCATTTTCACCCCATACACTGTGGTTCTTATCTTTGGAGGTTTATGTCTATTTTATGTCCTCCCTGTCTCTGCCTAGTGTTTTGAACATATGGAATGCAGTTTAATAACGGTGTTTATGCTTTTGTTTGCTAATTCTAACATCTGTGTCAGCTTTGTGTTGCGGTGATGATTTATATCCTCATTACAGTCGTATTTGTCTACAGTTTTGCGTGCTTGCTAATTTTTTATTGGATTCCAGACTCTCTGACTTGTAGCTTTGGGTGCTGGATTCTTAACTTTTTCTCAGATGCACGGAGATCCCTAGAAATGGTTTGATCCCTTAGGTTGCTGCAGTTTGGGTAAGTGTGCCCCAAAAGCCTGTGTGTTGAAGGCTTTGTCCCAACTTGACCTCACCAAGAGGGGCCAGAGCCTCTGAAGTCGGGGCCGCCTCACGGAGGCCTTCAGGTCACGGGGTCCTTCAGGGTCTCTTCTTGCTCTCGCTTCTAGGACCTTTGGTCCTTGTGAGCTCGAGATTCTGCCCTGTGTGGACGGGTGCCTGGAGCCCGGCTCCGTGGCCCGGCTCCTGCTCCGGGCCCCGCGGTGCGTGGAGGGTGCCCGTGGCCCCGCAGTGCGTGGAGGGTGCCCGTGGCCCCGTCCTGCTCCGGGCCCCGTGGTGCGTGGAGGGTGCCCGTGGCCCCGCGGTGCATGGAGGGTGCCCGTGGCCCCGTCCTGCTCCGGGCCCTGCGGTGCGTGGAGGGTAGCCGTGGCCCGGCTCCCTGCGGGTGCCAGGGTAGTAATGCCCAGGAGATCTGCCAACATCCCTGTTAGGCAGTGGTACTGGGGTAGGTGAGCCAGACCTGCAGGCGGTCTGCAAGGTCCTGTCCCTGTCAGCACCACCACCACGGTCCTGGTGCCTGGGTCCAGCCAGGAACTCCCGCAGCACCGGGGCTGCCCAGCACCAGCAAGGGCCTGCGTCCGCGCCATGAGCCAAGTGTGCCATAGCGGGAGGACCGCAGTGCCCCAGCTCCTTCACTGCAGACAGGCAGGGAGGCCTCCAGGCGGGTGCCCCGCCTTTGCACTGCAGTCTTGTCTGGTCTTGGATGTCTTCTCTTCCTGCCTTCTCCTGTCTCCCGGCCTCTGGCCTTCCATGCCCCCTGTGCCCCTGAAAGGACTTTTACCCACCTTGTACCCAGTTCCAACCCGACCCGACCTGACTCTCTCCCACCGCCCAGACCGCAGCACACAGCACCCCTTCTACCAGACCTGAGCTGGCAGACGGTGCCCCGGCCCACCACCGGTGATCGGCTAAAGATGCTGTTACACACACACACACACACACACACACACACACACACAGATACAACACATACACGCCCACATGCCACATGCATACACAGATATACAACATGTACACACCGCTTACACACACGTGCACAGATACCACATCCACCACATCCACAGATAACACACCACACACGTACACAGATGCACACACAAATAACCCTCTAACTTGTATATGCACAGACACCGCACACCAGCACACAAACATGCCCAGCACACGCGCATGACATGTTCACACTAACAAACCCAGCACCTAAGCCCCCATCACGTCACCACACAGAGATGCCACGGACAGCCAGGGGGCTAATCCGAGTCCCCCACCCCTGACTGAGTCCTTGCCCATTGCCCACAGCCAGCAGCCAGACAAAGGGCTGCCTGCGAAGGAGGCGGGCCTGCGGGACGCGGAGGCAGCGGCGCAATCATTAGACCCAGCTTGGAGGTGTCTGCGGGGGGCGGGGCAGTAATTGGAGGAGAGCAGAGAAGAAAGGAGCCGGCCAGAGCAGCTGGGAATCCAAAGGGGAGAGGAGTCGGGCTGCGCAGCCGCAGTGCCGTCCACGTGGGCCCAGGCCCTCCCAGCCAGCCGCCCCAGCAGCTGTGCTGAGCCGAGGGGGCTCCCCCATCACGAAACCCCTATCAGACGCAGCATCCCAGAGTGGAATGAATGAATGAATGAATGAATGAGCAGGCAGATGAGGGACTGACTGCGCTCTAGCAGCGACGGCCGATGGGCCTCGACCCCAGCCACCCCTGCACAGAGCGGAGGCCTCCTGCCGCTGCTCCCCCTCCCCTCGCCCCTCCCCACCTGTCATTCCCACTGCTCCCGCGGCCGCCGCCCCTCCCACCCCTCGTCTTCCTTCTGCACCCCCTGCCCTGCTCCCCTGGTCTGCCGGCGGTCCCGGACCTTCCTCTCGGCAGGCGCCCTCCCAGCCTGCCGCTGTGCCCGCGTCATGGGGGTGTGGAGGGCCCTTCCTGCTTGGAGCCTGGGCCCTCCTTGGGAACGTGCAGGTGTCTTGGGCATGAACTGTCTGGTTGCTGGGCCCCGGCTGAGCCGTGTCTGGCCCGGGCACACCCCAGCCCTCCGTCACCACCCTCAGAGTCGCCCCTCAGGAGACCAGCACCCACCCTGTCAGCAGGCACTGAGTCCCTGGGGTCAGAGCAAGCTAGGGGGGGGGGCCTGGGATCCGCCCCATCTCCCCAACTCAGGCAGCTGAGCCCCAGAAAGGAGGAGAATGCTAGCCTCACCCCGGGCTCCCTGGTCCACCGGGGGTGGGGTCCCCATGGACAAGCGCCCCCCAAACTGTCCACGAATGAGCGGTCCATTCCGTTCTGCTTTGGAAACCAGTTGGACAAAACATCTTTTATGCAGGCTTAATTTTCTGTGATAAACCTCAGACCCCGGCCAGCCTGACCGTGGCTTGGTAGCAGTAAAGACAGTTTCACCCTGAACTGCAGGAACGCGATTCTCGGCCGGCCTGAGGCTCTTCCTCCCGCCCACAGGCAGACCCCGCCGCGCAGCCCCGGCCGCAGGTCCGCTGGCACCTGAGCGCGGACAGGCCGTGGTGCCCCGTGGACAGTCGGGGTCCGGCCTGAGGCTGGAATCTGGGGTACAATCACAGACTCGGGGTCGGGGCCCAAGCCAGCACCCCAGGCAGCGGCTGGAACACCTGCTCCACAGCTCAACTTTCTGCGCCCAGAGCAGAGCTGGAGAGGGAGCAAGCCCTCGGGTGGGGGGTGAGGTCGGGGTGGGGGGGTGAGGTCGGGGTGCGGGGGTCAGGTCAGGGTGGGGGGTGAGGTCAGGGTGCAGGGGTCAGGTCAGGGTGGGGAGTGAGGTTGGGGTAGGGGGTCAGGTCGGGGTGGGGGCATGAGGTTGGGGTGCAGGGGTCAGGTTGGGGTGGGGGGTGAGGTCGGGGTGGGGGCGTGAGGTTGGGGTGCGGGGGTCAGGTCGGGGTGGGGGGTGAGGTCAGGGTGCGGGGGTCAGGTCAGGGTGGGGAGTGAGGTTGGGGTAGGGGGTCAGGTCGGGGTGGGGGGTGAAGTTGGGGTGCAGGGGTCAGGTCAGGGTGGGGAGTGAGGTTGGGGTAGGGGGTCAGGTCGGGGTGGGGGGTGAAGTTGGGGTGCAGGGGTCAGGTCAGGGTGGGGAGTGAGGTTGGGGTAGGGGGTCAGGTCGGGGTGCGGGGTCAGGTGGTGGCACAGCCTCGCAGGCATGCCAGGGCCAGGGTGCCGTCCACCTGCAGGAAAAGCGGCTGGTGTCACCTGTCATGCTCAGAACTGTGTCTGGAACCCCACGTGGGAGCTGGCCGGGCCTCGGCCGCCCCTGGCCGCTGGGACCCTGGAGGGCAGCCGCAAGGCGCTTCCAGGTGTCCTCGTGAGGAGAGGCGGCCGGGCACAGGTGCCCACAAGGCCAGCGGGAGGCTCTGTGCGTGGCGAGAGGAGGTGGCCGCCACGCCGGCAGAGCACTCCCCCCGACCCCCCCCCCCCCCCCCCCCGTCCAGGGCCCCAGGGAAGTGAGGAGCTAACCTCGGGGATGTGCACACCACCCTCAGATCCATCCTCCCTGGGCCTGGGCCGGCCCTCAGCACCTCTGCCCCATGTCCCTAGGACACAAGGACCCGGGCCTGGGCTGGCCACCGCCCTGGCAGCACAGGGCTCCCCGGAACCCCTGGAAGCTTTCCCACATGCCCACTGCACCTGCCACAGGTGCCAGCCTGCTCTGGGCAGAGCAGCTGTCCCCAGGTCACGCTCCCTCCTGGACTCCCACCCAGGCTCTTAGGAGCCCAAGCGCGTCTACAAAATGTGCAAATCAGGCCACTGCATTTATTCCGTCTCCAAACCCCGCTGGGAGCAGGGGTGGGTCGCTGCGGGCTCAGGCCTCCTCGGCTGCAGCTCAGAGCCTGGAGGGTCGGAGCCCTCCGCCCTCAGCCCTACCAGGCCTCCCTGTGGGGGACAGCCCTGCCGAAGTACCCTCTGTGCCCCCGCCATGCCCACACCAGACCTCTGGCCCCCATCCTGACAGCCTGGAGATCAGAGGGCAGTGCCCGGCAGCTGGCCAGCACCACAAAGAACTTCCTCTGCTGGGACGGCCCTGACACCCAGTGCAACTTGAGCTCACCAGCTTCAGCCCAGCCCAGCCCAGCCCCAGCCCAGCCCAGCCCCAGCCCCAGCCCAGCCCCAGCCCCAGCCCCAGCCCCAGCCCAGCCCAGCCCCAGCCCAGCCCAGCCCCAGCCCCAGCCCAGCCCCAGCCCAGCCCAGCCCCAGCCCCAGCCCCAGCCCCAGCCCAGCCCAGCCCAGCCCAGCCCAGCCCAGCTCAGCCCAGCCTCAGCCCAGCCCAGCGCCAGCCCAGCCCCGCCCCAGCCCAGCCCAGCCCAGCCCAACCCCAGCCCCGCCCCAGCCCCAGCCCAGCCCAGCCCCAGCCCCAGCCCAGCCCAGCCCAGCTCAGCCCTGCCCACAGCCATCTCAGGTGAGTCCCTGCTGTGGGGAGCCCTCCCACACTCACAGCGTCGTGGGGATGCGCACTCGCGCACATGCTCACACCAGCACACGCAGGAGGACGCAGCCGCTCTGCTCCCACTGCAGGCCTCTGACTCCACATCAGGGTGACCCAGCTCCGGGCCAGGACGGAGGGGCGCTTGAGGCTGTGGAGGGCGGAGCAGGACCTTGCATCGCCATTCCTGAGCTCCGGCCAGGATCAAGCCCCGGAAGGGGCTTTGGCCCTGCGCCTCAAGAATGGGCCTGAGGCCACTGCCCTCTCCCCGCCCAGTCTGCTTCCTGCACAGCCTGGACCCAGCCTGCAGCCCCCTGGCCGCTGCCCCGGCCCTCTGCATCACACGGGGAGCACCTGCCCCCCACTCCACCCCCACCCCACTGAGCTCCAGCTCCCAGGGACATCTCAATGGGAGTCTGTCCCCAGTGGTGCTCACCGTGAGCCGGTGTCTGTCCTCAGCGTATCCAGCACTGTCCTGGCTGGAAGGCCAGGGCATCCACCTAAGCACCCACGTCAGGGTTTGCTCGCCCGGAGGGGCAGGGTGGCGGCCGCTGGTGCACGGCACCTCATACTCCCCACACCAAGTCCCTGCTCATGAGCCTGCCAGGTCCCCTTCCCCCCCCGCCCCCTCCCGCTATGAGCCTGCCAGGCCCCCTCACCCCCCCCCCCCCGCTCATGAGCCTGCCAGGCCCCCTCACCCCCCCCCCGCTCATGAGCCTGCCAGGCCCCCTCACCCCCCTCAACCCCCCCCCCTGCTCATGAGCCTGCCAGGCCCCCTTCCCCCCCTCCCCCCTCCCCCCCCCCCCCCCCCGCTCATGAGCCTGCCAGGCCCCCTCAGCTCGCCCACCTGCCGCGTGCGGTGCAGAGGCCGCCGGAGCTGGGAGCCGCAGCACTGGGGCCATGGCGTGTTTCTGACCCCGGCAGCAATCTCAGGTCAGGGAGAGGACTAATTATGGTTCAGGGATAAAAGCAGAAGCCATGCAGCTGTGGCCGTGGAAGGAATGCTCCCCTCCGGGACGCATTCTCTGATTCCTGGGCTGCCGAATGCATTCCTTGACATTTATGAGGCCCGGGCTCCCCATAAACCCAGATTCCAAAGAGGCCGACAGCTGGCCCATCCCCCGAACCCAGAGCTGCAGGACCCAGTTTACGACGGGTCCATCTGTGTGTGCCACGTGCCCAGCCGGGCAGGGCTGCAGCTCTGCGCAGCCCCGAGCCTCTCGCCTCCCCCCAGCATCTTGAGGACTGCAGGGGAGGCAGAGGCCGGGCCACGCTGCCAACACTCTGAGCCAGAGGTAAAGCCCCCCCCCCCCCGCGCCGTGTACCCAGCCCCAACCCGCCCTCCACAGAGCAGGGCCTTCCCCCACCCCCCGTGCCGTGTACCCAGCCCCAACCCACCCTCCACAGAGCAGGGCCTTCCCCACCCCCCCCCCCGCCGTGTACCCAGCCCCAACCCGCCCTCCACAGAGCAGGGCCTTCCCCCCCACCCCCCGCCGTGTACCCAGCCCCAACCCGCCCTCCACAGAGCAGGGCCTTCCCCCCCCCCCCACCCCCCGCGCCGTGTACCCAGCCCCAACCCACCCTCCACAGAGCAGGGCCTTCCCCCCCCCCCCGCCGTGTACCCAGCCCCAACCCGCCCTCCACAGAGCAGGGCCTTCCCCCCCCCCCCGCCGTGTACCCAGCCCCAACCCGCCCTCCACAGAGCAGGGCCTTCCCCCCCCCCCCCCGCGCCGTGTACCCAGCCCCAACCCGCCCTCCACAGAGCAGGGCCTTACCCCCCCCCCCCGCCGTGTACCCAGCCCCAACCCGCCCTCCACAGAGCAGGGCCTTACCCCGCCCCCCGCACCGTGTACCCAGCCCCAACCCGCCCTCCACAGAGCAGGGCCTTCCCCACCCCCCCACCCCCCGTGCCGTGTACCCAGCCCCAACCCGCCCTCCACAGAGCAGGGCCTTCCCCCCCCCCCCCCCCGCGCCGTGTACCCAGCCCCAACCCACCCTCCACAGAGCAGGGCCTTCCCCCCCCCCGCGCCGTGTACCCAGCCCCAACCCACCCTCCACAGAGCAGGGCCTTCCTGGTCATGCCCGGGGCTGCTTCCATAGGCATCAAAATAAGAATCAAGCCCAGAGCAGAGAAGTGGGAGCTGAAGACGCCCAGCTCTGAGCCCCAGACCAGAAGGAACGGAAGTGAGCCGGTGTGGCTACAAGTCTTGGTAGGCCTGGCCTAGGAAATCCCATCCTTCCCTGCAGGTAGTGCCTGAACGAGCAAGCCAGAACCAGCTCTCAAGGCTCAAGTTGTTCCCACAAGTGCTTCTTCAAACACAATCTCTAGCGTTTGAAGATAACCACGTAGAAAGAAACATGATTCTGTGATTAAGAGCCTGCAAGAAAAAAAGACAATAGACCAGATGCACAAAAGACAGGAAGGATCAAAGACAGAGGACGATGGTTACAAGTCAAAAGGATGACAAACCCCAAAATATCTGCAAAAGCCAGAACACCTCAAAGATTCAAAAGAGAAAAATACAAATGTCTAAAACGGCTCATTAACCAAATGTGAGAACTCAGCACACAGGTCCGGCCACGGGATTAGACTGCTGGAGAGAAAACAGACAAACGGAGACGAGTCCTGCAAATCTGTTCAACACGCAAGGCCGAGCACAACAGAGCACGGCGGCAGACCCGGCCGGAGCGCCAGCTCACATCACACCCTGCAGCGCACCACTAGCCAAACGGGCAAAGAGCTGGGCGCTGGTGGCCCACATCTATAACCCTAGCTACTCAGAGGGCTGAGACCTGGGAATCCAGGTTCTAATCCAGCCCAGAAAAGTCCATGAGATGCTTTCCTTGAATTAACTAGCAAAAAGCTGGGAATGGAGGTGTGGCTCAAGTGATAGAACATCAGCCTTGAGAGAGAGAAAAAAAAAAGCTATCTGAAACCTCAAGGCCCTGGGTTCAAGTCCCAGACTAAGAATTATATTGGGAGAAATTAATCAGCATCAAATAACGAGATTAACAGGCCACAGGCATGTATGGGAAAGCTCATACTGTCCACGTGTCAGCTCTTCCCAAACTGCGTAGCTGCATATAAAACCACAAACAAAATTCCAACCAGGCCATCTTAGCATCTGTAGGAGGCTCAATAATGGTGAGAAAAGCATCTTTTCTGTCAAAGCAGCTTGCTTGCTTCCTTTCTGTTAATCTTGTAGCCACTGCCTTTCTGAAATGTTCCCGCTTTGGCAGGGAGGCTTGGTTGGCCCTTGTTAATTACATTTTGGTTATATCCTCTTCCTGCTGTGGTTTAATTAAGACAACAACAAAGCTCCTTAAATTGTAGTTCCTTCCTGCTACTTCCGCCAACCCTTCTGCAGACCGTGAACCTGAGCTCGGCCAATCGGAGCAGAGGGGCGGGGCCCACTGGGTTAGGGGTAAAGAGGGAGCGGCCATGTGCTCGCGTGCCTGCCGGCCAGGCTGGGGCTGATGATGCGCCCCTCCCCAGGAGGAAGCTTACCCTGCTGAGTTCTGTTCCAGGGGCGTCTCTATTCCTACGTGACGCCCAACATCCCGAGCCATTTCTAACAATAACTCACTCACGGACCTGCACAGGATTACCAAGAGCCTGGGGCCTGTGGGGGGGGAGGGGGGCTGTGGTGCCCAAGTCCAGGGGTCGTTCAGAGCAGTGAGGCCGGGGGGTGAGGCAGAGTCCGCCGTGGCCCAGGACAGGGCACAGGCCTCCACGCAGATCCACCAAAAGCACTGGCTCCACTCCACTCAGTGTGGCCGACCGTGGACCGTGGGGACAGAGTGGAATGTCCTCGGCCACGTGTGCCAACCGATGGTGTGAGCATGTGTGCGTGCAGGTGTGCGCGCGTGTGTGTGCACGCACGGGTGAGAGAGAGAGTCAGGAGCACCCAACTGCTGTGAGAAAGAGTAACCTCAAGCAGATTTAGAGACTAGGTGTAGCAGGAACAGTACGGCGCTGTCCGCCGCTCACCCGGCCCGGCTGCCAGCCCTCTGGGCCTCACGCGGGCCTTGCCTTTGGTTCCTCAGGCGGAGTCTGGCTATCCCCACTAGTGGGCGGACAGGACAACAGGCAGGTGAGGGAAGCAAAGACCAAGAGGGTGACTGAGTTCCTTTCCCGTTATATGAAGTTCCAGCCACAGGGGAAGGCAGTGAACCCGTGCAGGACCGCTGGCGAGAGCGAGCGTGCTGGCGAGCGGGCCAGCGGGGGCCGGCCGGCCGGGCGGTGGCGGCCAGGGTGGCCAGGCACCCGCTCTCCAGCTCCTGGTTGCTTGCTCGGGTCGTCACACCTGGTCGTGCTGTACCGTGGTCACGTACAGGCCTCCCTGTGTGCGTTACAGCGAGGAGCGTGGACTCTGCTGGGCTCTGGCTTGAGCTGCTCAGGCCTCTGCTTGGAGCGCCAGCCCCACCCTCCGGGGCCACACCGCCGTGGGCTTCCCGGTGCTCCTGGGCGGCCGCAGGCCCAGAGACCAGGCCGAGGCTCCACTCAGCATCCACAGCACCAGGCCTGGCTGAGCCGTGGCTGCCCAGCACCCTGCAGCTGGGGCGCACCCCCCCTGCTCCCCGCCACACTGCGCTCTGACATCTGCTCCCCCAGCCCGGCCAGCCATAATCCGGGGTCACCCGGCAGAGCACCCATCTCCCGGCCTGTGCTGGTAGGCTGGGCCGGGGTGGGTGTCTGCCTGTGGGGCTCTGTCACCCGGGCCGGGCTCCGCCTGCGCTCACAGCAGGACACCCAGAGCCGCAATCAGGCACCTGCTGTGCTGAGCAATAATTAGTCTGAACATTAAGCAGCGTTTTCTCCGCGTGACAAGTTGCTGGTGTGGAGTCCCTGAGTGGAGCCCCCCCTCCACGGTGGAAAGGGCTCTGGCTGCAGGCAGCACACACTCTGCCGGCCCAGCCCGCTGAGCTGCCTGCCCTCACACCCAGCCCCTCCTCCTTCCTTCCCTGCAGACCCGTCCACCTCAGCTCTGCTCCTGTCTCCACTCTTCACCCCTGCCTGTCCGGGATGGCCCATCTCTAGCCCCCCAGCTGCAGGACAAAGCCAGTACCCCTCACCTCAAAACCTTCCAGACTCGCCAGGTGCTAGTGGCTCCCGCCTGTAATCTTGGCTACCCAGGAGGCTGAGACCTGAGGATCACAGTTGAAAGATAACCTGGGCTGGGAAGTCTAAGACACTTGCCTCCAAGGACCAGCTAAAAGCCAGACGTGGCTCTGTGGCTCAGGTGACAGAGCACTAGCCTAGAGTGGGAAAGCTCAGGGACAGTACTCGGGCCCTGAGTTCAAGTCCTAGTACTGGTGTTGCACACACACACACACACACACAC
>NW_027206069.1:2842500-2900000 GCF_024711535.1 Dipodomys merriami
TTTCCCACTTGTAGTTATTGATTTGGTCATGTTTGAGTAGCTGGGATCAATCTCTCTTCAATTTCTTGCTTGAAAAACTATCTCCGCTTTTGAAAAAGGCTTTTGGATAGCTGATAACACGGCAGGCTGGGGGTGGGGGAGCGGGGGGTGGGGGGCACTGACAAGCTGGGCTACTTTGTTTCTTGTGATGTGTTACAGCCATCCCACTGGGAAGCGTTGAATCCTGTTCAGGGGAGAGAGAAAAAGAGGAAACAAAGGCACACGAACAATTATTCTAATGGTAATGGGCTTTCCTTTGTAAGTGAATAAGCAGTCCTAATCCAATAAAACACAACCATAAGGAACTCAAATTGTGAGTCTCCTGTGTATTTCACAGTCTGGCTAAAATATAATGAACCTAACTGATTCCTTCCAAGCAAGCAAAACCCATGAAGTTCCATGGGAAAAGAAAATATGCTGTAAAAATGCAGTATCAGAATGTACACATGAACTCACCATCTCTGACAGGGAATGGATTGCCCAGCAGAGAAGGGCCGGGCGGATTCTCCTGTGCACTGGGCGCAGGGGTGGGGTTGAGGCTGGGTGGCATGGCCTGGAGCCTGGCACCTCACGGAGGAGAAAGGAAGGATGCGGGCCGTGGGGAGAGGAAGGTGGAGGCCAAACCACACGGCTCAATACGAAGTGATTTCGTGTCTGGGGCCGTTAAACACATCCGTTTTATTTGTTAAGTATTTACTGCTTCTGTGTTGGCACTAAGGAGGCTGTGGGAGCTAGACAAGGCTCCGCCTGCCTCCTGGGGCCTTACTGCCACTCTGGAGGATGCCAGCGTGACCCTGACTGGCCACAGTCACGGCAGGGGGGGCTGGGAGGAGGAGGCAGGGCAGGGGGAGCCCCCTGAAGCTGGAATGAGCAGGTTAGACCCCAGATTTGGGTCAGGCAGGAGGAAGCTGTCTGAGGAGGTCCTGTTTCAACACCTGACCAGGCACTTGAGTGTAAAGGTGGACACGGGTGGACCGGGCAGGTGGTCAGGCCTGTGCAAGGCCTGGAGTCCAGAAGGATCAGGACACAGCAGAGGGATGGCTGGGGCCAGGGTGAGGGGCGGGGAGGGAGCCCATCCACTGGCCACAGCTCACATTGCCTCAAGGCCGAGATGCTGGGCTTTGCACCGTCTCCTGCACCTCTGCAGCTCCTCGCACGTGGCTCTAGTCTGAGAGAGAGGGCTTCGGAAAATCCCCTGGGATGTAATGAAATGGCCCGTCCACGGCAGCCTCCCTCCTGCGGCCGCCGCCTGCCCGGTCCCCTGCAGCCGGGAAGTCTCCAGGAGAACCTTCCTCAGCCTGGCATCTGTTCCCCATCCTCCATCTGCCTCCGACAGCAAGCCCACGTCTTCCTTCTGGCTCTCTCTTCTCCACTTCTTGTTTGGACTAAGGCAGCAGAGGAGGAAGTCTTTCCAGCTCCGATGTGGGACCCGGGAGAGGGGCTTCCGGGAAGTGAGGAGCTGTACTCCGGTCTGGGCCTGGCTGCCGGGGCTCGGCCGGGGAGCTGGGGCCGGGCGGGGCGGGGCTGGGGTCTTTCCCACACAGTGGCCACTGCCCAGGCAGGCTGGAAATGTGGGGATTGTGCAGAGGCTCTCACCACTAGCTTACATGATCTGAGTTCCCACAACTCCTATGAGGCAATTGTACAGCGAGCTGAAGAGAGGAGAGCTGGTGGGAGAAACCTGTTTTCCTCAGAGTTATCAGTGACACGCCATATGGTTTTTGCCAAACCATTTGGCCGCTCTAAGAGTTTTCTATTCCCAAGTGTACAAGTGAGCAAGTAAGATCTGCCACCTGACCGGGACCCCGCGGCTCTCCCAGAACAGCCATCCGTGCCTTTGCCCTCCGAGGGAAAAACACGCACTCCAAATGTTGCGTGGAATTCATACAAATTCACGTCCTTTATATAAATGGGTTGTGAGAGCAGGGACGCGGGGTTTTGGTGCATGCATTTATTACATGACCAGATGCCCTGAGTTATAATAATAATAATAATAATAGATAATAATAAACCAACAGGACTGAAATAAGACAGGTTGAGGCCCAGAAATTTTTCCAAAAGTTTTTCCATTTGCATATGGAGAGCTCCCTTCCTGTCTACCTTACACACGGACCCCAAAGGCTTAGTGGTTTTTTTTGGGGGGGTGAGGGAGAAGTGGTTCTTAAACTACTAGGCAAGGCCACTGGTTTTCTGACCCTGAGCTTCAGGGTGTGTTCCAAGTATCACCCTCATGTTCACACGCCGCTTTTCCTCTCTGCTGGGGACTCGGGGGACATTTCTACGGCGGATCTGCAAGGGTTGATCCTTGAGGAAGCCCGGGACTGTTTATTTGACTCTCTGATACAGCTTAATTATACTGAAGTCTATGTGTTTACTGCAGAGATTTCCAAAAAGAATAGAAGAGACCTAGCAACCCTAAATTAGTTTAGCAAGCAGCCTGTCCCTTGCTTAAAGGAACACAGTAAACATTTCAAAAGAGCATGCCAGCGCGCGAGCTGACTCTCTCCGCTGACTCCAGGGAAAACAGCAGCAGTTCAGCGGCGTTTGCCAAGAGCAGACGTGGGGAAGGGAGTTGATTTTGAGAGAAGGAAGGGGAGCCGCTCACTGCTGTCACAGCGACTCCTCAGAGTCCTCCTGAGGGGCTGGGCCTCTCCCCTGTACCCCTGCTGTGAGAGGTCCTCCAAGCTTGCCTATGCTTCTGGGGATGGAATGAGGGAGAGAGGCTGTTGGTCGTTTTGGGTCAGTCCTGCTGCGGGCATGGGGCATCCCATGTCTGTGCCGGCCTGTGGTTCGGATTCATCTCCACAGCCGGGGAACTGGGCCCCGAGGCTGATCCCCGCCCCCCTCCCTACCGCTCCTGCTGGAGAACCTTAATTTGTTTTACAGGTCACAGGTCAGCCCATCCCTGCTGGTTCTTCTAATTGGACAGGATGTGCTTTGTGTGGTCCAATGATATCTTTTCTTTCAGCTCCAACGGGAGCCATGCATTAGTGCTGTGCCTGTGTCTCCAGCTAACCTGAACCGTGGAGCAGGGAGCAGCTGGTATGGCTTTAGTGCTGGGATCGGTGATGATGGCATGGCATTTCCAAGGTGGAGGCATTAGGACGCCTCCGTTCACCTCAGCCTGCAGCCCTTAGCTCTCCCCTCCCACCCCTTCTCCGTTTTAGGTATTCCTTGGCCGACCTGATATCCTGGTGCCCAGCGGCTTTTTGCCAAACAAAGAACTTTCTAGAATGACTTGCTCCCTTCCAGGTCCCCCCCCCCTTTTTTTTGAAAAGATCAAAGGGCAACAATGTATCAGGTGTGTCCCAGATCTGGCTCAACCTCATCTTCCCCATGGTCCATAGATTCACCATGTCTCAGTTTCCCCAGCTGTTGAGCAAGAATTCGATGGGAGGAGCCTCTGCGGTCGGCTCGGTGCCTTGCCCCTGCAGTGTGGAGAGCATGGACTGAGGTGGCTGTCGGGAGGAGCGGCCAGGTTCCCGGGCGTTTTCGACAGGGCCGGTGCCACAGCGCTTGGTGACATGTGGTGTTGGCTAGACCCCTGTGCCGGGGAGGGGTCTGGGCCGGGGGGGGGGGCTGCTGGCGGTGACCGGAGCCCGCCTTGCCGTGCAAGGGCAGCTCACATTGAAGGACGTTCACATGGGAGGTGCAGGACAGCATCCTCATGATACACCCGCAGGACGGGGCCTGAGGGAGGAGCCGCTCCTCTAACTTGAACTTGAGTCTGGGCTGAGGCCACAGAGAGTTCTCTGCAGGTGCTGGGCCGTCCCCGTGCACAGGGCCAGTGTGACTCATGGATACTACAGGGGACCCAGGTTTGGGTGGGGTTGATGGCTTTGTTCCCCCTTTCAAACCAGGGCCTCGAGCCTCCTGGGAGGCTCTGGAGAGGCTGGATGGCAGAAAGTGGAGCAGGTACCTGGGTCCAGCTCCAGGGGGTTCCTGACCCCTGCGTCAGACAAGCTGCAGGGGGCGGTGCGGCCTTCAGCCGTGGCCCCGTGGGTCCGGGGTGCCAGTCTTGGGAGATGGATGTAAGTTCAGCTGAGAGTGGATTGAGAAGGGGGTGCTGACACAGGCAGAGCCTGACACAGGGGCTCTGGCCTCGGAACCCAGGGCGGCCGGTGGGGACTCACTACCACTAACCCCCCCAACCCCAGACCCCACACCTGTGACTGGAGGAGCCTGGCTCCTCTCTGGGTTCTCTGTGATGCAGTGGAAAGGCCCTGCACCCTGAAATAACCTTTATGATCTCTCCTTCCCTCCATCACCTGGGCCACCTGCGCGAGTGCCCCCCTCCCTCCCTCCCTCCCAGGGCAGAGGCTCCTTTCATGTCTGCGTGTGAGGTGTGTCCATGTGCATGTGTATATCTGTGTCCACAAGTGTGTGTGTGCGCGTGTGCGCGTGTGCACTTCCCAGAACCACAGTCAAAGGCCATGGCTTCCCTCTCCGGTGAGGCTGGGCCAGAACGTCGGGACGTACCCTGATTTCATGAGCTCCATTTAGAGATTCCAGTGTGCAGGATCTTCCTGCTCAGTGTATCCCCAGCACAGGCGTGCAAGGTGCTGGGAAGTACGTGCAGCGCCCACACCATTGCTCTCCACTCAGTTTGTTGACGTTAGCCGCTTCCCTGGGTGGCCTCTTTATCCCAACCGTGATTACTTAGCATCGTGAGTACAGCCTTTCAACACACCTGGTCTGGTGGTCGAGGCGACCCCTGGCCCCGCCCCACCTGTCTAGCTTCCCTGGGCAGGAACGTGGACCCCATGGAGGGTGTGGGTGGAAGGGTCCATGAGGATTCAGATCCAGGATTCCTGCCCTCAAGAGCCTGAGATGGGATACATGGATGGCGCTGAGCTGTGGGCCGGGCTTCCATGGCTTCTGGTGGCTTCCATGGCTTCTGGTGGCTTCCATGGCTTCCCGGTGGCTTCCATGACAAAATGGGGGGTCATTTCCTTCTTTCAATGTCTGACTTTAGTTATGTTCTTCCGGTGGAGTTCTGCCTTTCTTATTCTCTCTCTCTTTCCTAGATGTGTGTGTGTGTGTGTGTGTGTGTGTGTGTGTGTGTGTGTGTGTGTGTGTGTGTGTGTGGTATGCTATGCTATGTGTGTATGTGTGGTGTGCTGTGTGTGGTATGTGATCATGTGTATGTGGTATGTGTACATGTGTGTAGTGTGTGGTGTGCATGTATGTTGTATATGTATGTGCTGTGTGTATGTGTGTTGTACATGGTATATGTGGTGTGTCTGTGTGTAGTATGTGTGTCTGTGGTGGTGGTAGTGATGGTGGTGGTGGTGGTGGTGGTGGTGTGTGTGTGTGTGTGTGTGTGTGTGTGTGCACGCTGGTACTGGGACTTGAACTCACTTGGCTTTTTTGCTAAGGAGGCTGCTCTAAATTTGAGCCAGGATTTCAGCCCAGTACCTTGCTGGTTAATTGGAGATAAGTCTCATGGACTTTAATACCCAGACTAGCTTTAAATCAGGGTCCTCAGATCTCAGCCTGCTGAGTAGCAGGGATTGTAAGCATGGGCCACCCGCACCTCATTTACTTTGGTAAAACTTTTGTTTGAAATATAAAATGCATGCAGTAAATGAGCAGACATGTGAATCGACGGATTGTCACAGATTGTGGTCCCCGGCTCAAGATACAGAACGTGCCAGAACTTCAGAGACCCCCTCTGCCGGTCCCACGGGCCTCCTGCTCCCTGTCAGGTGAGTGGCGGCCCGAGGTGCTGTGAAGTCCTCTCTGCCCCGCCCTGCCCCTCACAGGTGGAATCTTGAAGAACCCACATTCCTTTTCTCGCTGTTGCCTCTTATGTTCCAACACACATGTGTGAAGGGTGTGTGGTGTCCTGGCCTGTCACTGCAGATCTCTGTTCCGTTGCATTCCACTACACATGTCTTCTGCCATCTGCCGTCCTGAGGATGAGGGTTTAGATGGTTTCTAGTTGGAGGCTCTTATGAACAGTGCTCTTCAGAGCATTCTAGAACATGTTATGCATGGGTGTTTAACCATGTCCACTTGTGTTGGAGTGAAAACCCAGAGGTGGACTGGGTGTCCACCCTGCCAGATTGTTGCCAGCACGTGGTATTTGCACTTTAGACTTGCTTGTCATGTTTGCCCCTTTTCTTCCCCCATCCAGAAATCTGGCCATTTTATGAAGGTGCAGCAGGAATTCAGTGGGGACAGAGGGGTCCTCTCTGCAAACGGTGTGGGGACAATCAGACTTGGGAGGACGCGAAGGACCCTTCACCTGAAGTTCGCTCCTTACAAACCCAGAGTGTATGCGTAGGTTCTGCTCACTTGCTTGTGCAAATGTGCAATGTCCACAGAAGTTGCACGAGGTCTCTGGCCAATGCAAATTGAAATGACATGGAGATTTCACCTCGCTCCGGTGAGAATGGCCGTTATCAAGAACACAACAACAGCAAATGCTGGCGAAGGTGCAGGGAAAGAGGAACCGTTGTGAGCTGTTGGTTCCCAACAGCGCAGCCACTGCGGAAAGCAGTGCAGAGGCCCCGCACAAGCTAGAAACAACTGCCCACGATGCATCGCTGCTCCTCCTCCTCCTCCTCCTTCTTCCTCTTTCTCCTGTTCCTTCTTCCTCCTCCTTCTCCCTCTCCTTCTCCCTCTTCTTCTCCTTCTCCTAGGGCTTGAATTCAGGGACTGGGCTAAGTCTTGCCCCTCAAAGCTTTCTCTCTACCACTTAAGCCACAGCTCCATTTCTAGCCTTTTTTTTTTTTTGGTCGTTTATTGGGGCTAAGAGTTTCACGGACTTTCCTGCCCAGGCTAGCTTCGTTCTGCCATCGTTAGATCTCAGCCTCCTGAGTAGCTGGGATTACAGGTGTGAGTCCCCAGTGCCTGACTGATAGTATTCTTTCTTATTTCATGTCTGAACTTCACAGAATTGCATACGTGGGTTACAATTTAATGTGTCCATCTAAGTGCCCAGTGCTTCTGGAGCAGAGCACACTTCCCTCACCCCCCACCCCATCTGCTTTCTCCCACCCCATCCCTCAATCCCCACCTCTGTTAGCACAGAGGCATAGTGAGCTTTCTCCTCTCCTCTTTCTCACCGTGTGCTGATATCAATGAAAGTGGCTCAAGAGCCTCATTGTAAGTAAGACCCACTATGGGAAAGAGGAGGGCGAACAGAAAACTTCCTGGCATAGGCAGGAACGTCTTGAGAATTCTAGAGGCTCAGCAAATAGGAGAGAGGGTGGACCAATGGCAGGACATGAAGCTAAAAGGCTTCTGCACAGTGAAAGACAGTCACTAAGCTGGAGAGACGGCGTACAGCGTGAGAGAAGGTCCTCCCAGCGATCTGTCATGCGACTCTGGGGCTTGCACACCCAGGAATGGAAGCCAGGGCAGTGCACGCATGCATGCACACGCCTGCCTCTGATGACTGCATGGGGAAATGCAGGCAACCTGCCAGTGGAGTACTCACAGGCCATAAAGAAGAAAGAAATCGTGTCACTGGCGGGAAAATGGATGAAACCGAACGCCATCATGGTGCTAAATGAAGTTCACCAGGATCTGAAAGCCGCAGGTCATGTGATTTCTCTTCCTCGTGGGAGCCAGGCCAGAAAGGTCCAACCGTGCGGATGCACACTCTCACACAGAGTACACTTGGAAATGTGTGGCTGTCTGAGGAAATTGGGGGGAGCACGGGAAGGAAAGCAGAGTGCAGAGGGTGAATCGTGTCAAAATATATCTATGTAGGAAAGCTGAGCAACAAAAGCCACTGAGTAGAGGAAGGGTAAAGCAAGAACAGCATGGGTGAGTCTGGCTAACGCACAGTGCACGCGTGCGTAAGACACCACGGTGGATCTAACGCACAGTGCACGCGTGCGTAAGACACCACGGTGGATCTAACGCACAGTGCACGCGTGTGTAAGACACCACGGTGGATCTAACGCACAGTGCATGCGTGCGTAAGACACCATGGTGGATCTAACACACAGTGCACGCGTGCGTAAGACACCATGGTGGATCTAACACACAGTGTACGCGTGTGTAAGACACCACGGTGGATCTAACGCACAGTGCATGCGTGCGTAAGACACCACGGTGGATCTAACGCACAGTGCATGCGTGCGTAAGACACCACGGTGGATCTAACGCACAGTGCACGCGTGCGTAAGACACCACGGTGAATCTAACACACAGTGCATGCGTGCGTAAGACACCACGGTGGATCTAACGCACAGTGCACGCGTGTGTAAGACACCACGGTGGATCTAACACACAGTGCACGCGTGTGTAAGACACCACGGTGGATCTAACACACAGTGCATGCGTGTGTAAGACACCACGGTGGATCTAACACACAGTGCATGCGTGTGTAAGACACCACGGTGGATCTAACGCACAGTGCACGCGTGCGTAAGACACCACGGTGGATCTAACGCACAGTGCATGCGTGCGTAAGACACCATGGTGGATCTAACGCACAGTGCACGCGTGCATAAGACACCATGGTGGATCCCTTCGAATGATTCCTCTACATTTAAACATGAGCTCCGGGCGCAGAACAGCCTGGGTGGGATGGGTAGTGGGTGAAGCAAGGCAAACATGGCAGGCGTACTTCAGACGCACGTGTGGACACAGTACAGAGAAACCTGTTGAGGAAGTGGTGCTGTGGCTCAAAGGGGTGGAGCGCTAGCCTTGAGCAAAAGAGCTCAGGGACAGCGCCCAGGCCCTGAGTTCAAGCCCCACAACCAACCAAACAAACAGAAAGCCCACAAAAAAAGAAAGCGGTTGAGAGTTCTTTAAGAGAGGGAGAGGAGAGATGAGGGAGGGCAGGGGAGGGGGTGAGTTCAACCCAGGTTCATTGCGAGCATGTGCGTGACTGTCACAATGCGCAACCTGTCCAGCTAATATGTGCTAACAGAAACAGCGTGCCAGCAATGAAATCTTGGTAGAGTCCCCAGAACAGAATCTTCTCAGCTAATTTCTCTGCTGTCAATGGAATGTGCTAGAAGTTAGAAGAAAAGAAAAGCCCACTGACCACAAGCTGAAGCCCTGTGTCTGTGACTACTCATGACCGAGTCCCTGGGGCCTACGACCCGTTCTCTGGCTCATGGCCAGCCGAAGGAGGCCGCCCAGAATCCAGCCCGGGGAAGTCAGCAGATGGCCCAGGGGAAGATGGAAGCTTGGAAGACCCAGGGTTTGTCAGCCTTTGCCCAGTCACCATCCAACTCTCACCTCCTCAAGGACTCCAGCACTTTCCTTGGGATGTGTGCTCTCCTCACAGGGGCCATCATCACTGAAGCGATGATGATGAGGATGGTGATGATGGTGATGATGATGGTGATGATGATGATGATGGTGATGATGATGATGGTGATGATGATGATGATGATGATGATGATGGTGATGATGATGGTGATGATGATGGTGATGATGATGATGATGGTGATGATGATGATGATGATGATGATGGTGATGATGGTGATGATGATGATGGTGATGATGATGATGATGATGATGGTGATGATGATGATGATGGTGATGATGATGGTGGTGATGATGATGGTGATGATGATGATGATGATGGTGATGATGATGATGGTGATGATGATGATGATGATGATGATGGTGATGATGATGATGGTGATGATGGTGATGATGATGATGATGGTGATGATGATGATGGGGCCCCGAGGCGCTGGGTCTGTGGTGGAAGGGTACCCCAAGGCAGGAGCGTGCGGCAGTGGAGGCCATTCAGGAAGCAAAGAGAGGAACAGGAAAGGGCCAGTTTCTCCTTCAAGGATGCAGCTGCAATGGCCTCCCGCCAGGACTCACCTCCCAGAGTGTCCACCATCTTCCAGCTGTGCCACAGACCCACGGCAGCCATGGATACCAGGAGCCTCGGGGAACACGGACCTCTCAAGATGTAACGTAATAATAACGGTTGTCATCGTGATACTTTATATGACGTATTTTGCACCAACCATTTGTCTAAGACCCTGTCTACTTTCATTTATCCCATGCTCACCTCGATCCACGAGGTGACACTCTTAGTTCTCATTTATAAGTAGAGAATCTGAGGCAGAGAGCAAGCCATTACTTGCCTAAAGGCCTCTGCTACGGGTTGGCTGAGCCTGAGCATGGCGGCAGTCTGCCCTTGTCTGCTAAGCTGCTCCATCTCTTTGTATTTCCACGGCCACAGAACATGGCCAGCTGGGGTCTCCTGGCTACTTTGGTCACCAGGGTTGTTGCAGACAAACTGGGACTTGTGTTGCAGAGCTGGGCATGTGGCACGAGGAGCAGAATTTAATCCCGAAAGCAAAGATGGAGAAGGCATCCTATATAGGCATTGGCCAATTATATAGGAATTTCAGCACTTGCAAATGAGGAAGCCCACAAGGCTCTGTGTTCAAACCTCAGGACTAGTCTGGAGGGATGACTCAAGTGATAGAGCACCAACCATGAGTGAAATCCCAGGATTGTTAAAAACAATAAAAAGAACAAAACAAAAATCCCCAAACATCAACAACAACAATACCAGTTGTCCATATAACTTGGGTCCAAAAGAAAATAAATGCTTTAGAACCGGCAGGGAATTTTCTAGCATGGATCTCCAAGGAAGCAAATTCTAATGGAAGATGACTTATGAAATCCTGGGAGAGGCGGTGATTGGGCACAGGCTCAGGCCACTTTGTAGGTGGCCTCTGGTGTTTAAATCCATCTTCTCTTACATAAACAACTCCATAGAATGGATAAGATGGCTTCTAACTCACTCAGTGAAGCTCTTATCAGACCCAGACAGGTCAATCAAACATAAACAAGCATCCCACTTGTGAAAAATGGTATAAAGAATTCCACCTAACCACAAGTAGATTATGGCCATGTATACAGAAGACTAAACGGGTCCTGGGAGACCAATCGTGGCTCACATTTGAGGGATCCATTTGTGTAATTTCCCACAATAACTACTAAAAAAGCAAGATCTCAGGGGACATGCCGGGGCTGGGTGGGTGCTTGGCTCTCTGCCATCTTCTCTTGTCTTCTCTGCCCCATGGGGTCTTCAACAGCTCCGGCTCTGTGTCCACCAGTCAGAGGCGCTTGTGATTGGACTGAGACGGGAGTCCCGTGGACCAGGGGAGACTTCCTGACTGCCGGTGCCCCATTTTCACAAGACCATGCTGGACCTGCTTCCGCTGGAATTGGGGCACACAGAAGCCCCGCCCCAGAAGGCTCTGCACTACGTTTGTGTTGACTGCCCACCCTCTGCTCAAAGTATTAGGTGCTGAGCGTTTCCCCAAAGCTCCCTTCCGTGGGCCATGATGGAGGAAATCTCAAAGAAACTGGTATGTGTGTGTATGCATACGTGCGTGCGTGTGTGTGTGTGTGTGTGTGTGTGTGTGTGTGTGTGTGAACACGCGCGCCAGTATAGGGGCTGGGCACTGTCCCTTGGCTTTTTTGCTCAAGGCTGGTGCTCTACCATTTGGACCATAGCTCTATGTCTGGATGTTTGCTGGTTACTCAGACATAAGGGTCACATGGGCTTTCCTGTCCAGGCTGGCATTGACTTGAGATCCTCAGATCTCAGCCTCCAGAGTATAAGGCATGAGCTAGGGCACCTGGCTCTGGATCTTGTTTGTATTTCTCTCTCTCTCTCTGTGTATGCAAAACAGCTCTTGTATTTTTTGGTACAACATTTGGTATGATCTAAACTCAGATTTTCTTGGGACTTAAGGATAACATTTTTTTGGAGCGCTGTCTCCCTTGCCTAACCGTGAGTGACTTGTAGGAACTCCTTGCTCTGTTCTGATTGCTCCGGGAGCTCACTGGGAAGGGAAACACAGATGGAGCCGGCTCAGAGGCTCTGCAGGGAAGAATAGACACCATTATTTATTGATATCGACGTGGAATTGTGCGAGTGGCTTTGCAAACATCGTCTAAGTTCATCTTGGCTATTTATTGATTTATTCAGTAAAAAAAAAATGAGGAGCTTGAGTAGGGGTGGAAATAATTCAGAGACTGACTTGGTCATGAGCTGCATCCGGTTGTCATCTAGAGAAGAAGATGATGGCGCTGCCCTGGAGCCCCCAGCGACTGAGATGGGTGGTTTGCACATGTGTGTATAACACGTGCACAGGTGTTTACACATATATTCACAATTTAGGCCTAGCTTCCACATATGAGAGACAGCACCTGCCCTTTGTCCCCCCCCCCCAACCCCCTTCCGGCCATGTCCATCCATTTTCCTGCAATCGATGTGACATCATTCTTCTTAACGGATGAGTACAATGCCATTCCTATCTATCTCTATCTCTATATGTCTCGCGGCATGTTTTCTTGATCTGGCCATCGAAGGGCATCTGGGTTGCTCCTGTAGCTGGGCTCTGGTGCCTGGTGACCCGTGAGGAGGGTGTGTGGCTGTCGGTGCTACCCACAGGGGAGGATTCCAACAGTGTAAGTCCTTTGCACAACTAACTTGTGGGGAGGTCAGGAGGGAGGGGGAGTTGAGGGGCAGAGGTGATGTGGTGGAGAGGGAGGCGGAGCAAGGACGGCCACACTGTTCAAGCGGCAGGTGAGAGCGTGGAGCTGGGAATGGAGAGCTCGGTGGACCCGCCCCGCCGCAGTGGTGGCGGGCTGGGGGACGGAGCAGAGCGTAGCATCTGTCCTCCAAGCTGCCGGACAGCCTCTGTCCTTATCCCCGGGGTCCACACTAGCACCATGCGGGGAACCGCACAGGAGACGCATACTCCATCGTGTTCATTGCCACCTGCAGAGGGGCCCTTGCCACTCACCTCGGTCTCTCCCTCTTCATATACAACTGTGGGGCTCCACCCTCAGGATCCCCCCAATCCCGATCACCTCTAAACACCATCCACGCAGAAACTTCACCACTATTCTGGTACCTGAGCTTGTGGCGGTGCGAGCGGTGCCAGGCCAGACATCCTTCCTTCCATTTCTGTGGGAAAGGAGCTCTCAAGCCTGCAGGCTTGTCCCCAGTCAGTCACAGCTGCTGGTTGCAGAACATTCTTTTAGCTTCTGAAAAAAAAAAAGAGAGAGAACTAGGTTACAGCCACTGAAAAGACCCTTTGGCAAAGAAGAAGAGACATAGACCTTGTCCAATGAAAGGAAGCATGGAGACATACTCACCAGCAGATCTGCTGGAGTATCTGATTTCTGCACCTCTCAGTAACCTTCCTATTACAGTCTGCTATCAATGTATTATCAGAGGTTGTTAATTTCAGTATTTCTTTTATTAAAAAAAGTAGTACTGGAATTCCTAGCAAGAGCAGCAAGGCAAGAGAAAAACATAAAGGGAATTCAAATAGGGAAGGAAGAAATCTCTTTGCAGATAACATGATCCTGTATTTAAAGAACCCCATAGAACTCTCCCAAGTTACTTGAACTGATCTGAAACTTTGGCAAAAAAGCAGGATATAAAATTAACCCACAAAAATCAGTAGCTTTTCTGTATGCCAACATTGAGAAGAGTGAGACTGAAATCAGGAAAGCAACTCCATTTGTAATAGCCTCAAAAAACCCCACCTAGGAATTAACTTAACCAAAGATGTGAAAGGCCCCTATGATGAAAACTTTAAAACTCTGGAAAAAGAAATTAAAGCAGATTTAAGGAAATGGAAAAGCCTCCCATGATCCTGGATTGGAAAGATTAACATCATGAAAATGGCAATACTGCCCAAAGCTATCTCCAAAAGCTGTACAATACCCACCAAAATCCCAACACCATTCTGCAGTGATATGGAGGAAGCCACCCCAAAATTCATATACAATAATAGAAGACCCAGAATAGCACAAACAATCCTTAGCAGGAAGAACAGTGGTAGAAGAATATGAATACCAAGCTTCAAACGCTATTACAAAGCCATAGTACTAAAAACAGCTTGGTACTGGCACAAGAACAGGCTTGAGGAACAGTGGAATAGAATAGAGACCCATTACCCTAACACTTGAGAAACAGCAGAAGTAGGAAGGTGTCTCTTCCCCTCTTCCCTTTCCAATTACCTTTCTCCCCTGAAGGAGGTCATGAGACCTGCATTTAAGAGCTGTCCTCTCTAACCCAGAGGAAAAGGTCATATATATCTGAGCCGGAGAGGAGAATTTGAACCATCAGGCCTACCTAAGCTCCAGTTTTCCACTAGCTCACACCCTCTTTGTACCCCCCTTTCCCTCTTCATCAAAACTAAGCAGAAAGGCACGTATTTACCCACTCTTCCGATTGTTGTTTTGGAAGACTTTGGTTCACATAAAACTTCAATATATTTTTCTGCTTTTCTCTTGTTAAGCTGTCTTTTTGTTATAGGTGCCTGAGCCATGAGCCTACAAAATGTAACGCTGAGTCACAAGAAGAACTCTTTCATTCCTTACAGCAAAAAACAGATTCCGTGAACTTGATGGAGCCCTCACTTACCCTGTGCTCTCCGGGAAGAAGCTAATGTAATAAGAGACAGATCCTGATATGCAGAAAGCTGAACTGACTCCTCACTGAACCAAGAGATGGCCCTACTTTAAGGAATGGAGAACTGAAGGAGGGTCTACAAATCTGCATTCTCCCACGGGATTACACTGCCCAGACTCTTAATTTTTATACTCTACAGAAGTAGTAGTGTCTGTACATTTCCTAATCATTTCATATGTCTCAACAACTCCTAGCTTCATGAGTAAAAAAATACATGTCCAATTTCCCTGAAGAAAATGAATAAGCATCTTGAAGATTCAGATAACCATCTTCCAAAGGCTTCCATTAATGTGCATAGCTGTTAACTAAATGGTTGTTTCCTTTTGTGTACTTGGCCAAAAATTAAAACAAACAAAAAAGAATAGAAGACCCAGAAATGGATCCACAGATCTATAGCCACCTAGTATTTGATAAGGGAGTCAAAACCACAGGACGAAAGAAAGACAACCTCTTCAAAAATGGTGCTGGCAGAATTGGCTATACATGTACAGAAAACTGAAGCTAGATCCTTAAAAATCACCCTGCACCAGAATCAATTCCAAATGGATCAAAGACCTCAATATAAGGTTAGATACCATGAAAGTATTACCTGAAGGGATAAGGGGAACACTAGGGCTCCTTGGCACAGGTCAAAGTTTCCTAAGCTCCAAAAATCACAACAAATTGAAGAAAGACTGGATAAATGAGACTACATCCAACTGAAGAGATTCTGCATGACAAAGGACATAACTAGTAAGATAAATGACCCACAGAATGAGGGAAGATCTTTACTAGTTATGTATCAGACAAGGGCCTCATATCTAAAATATACTTAGAGCTCAAAAACTTAAACCCCCCAGAAATAAACCCTTAAAGAAACTGCAACTCAATTAGTAAATTGGCTAAAGACTTAAAAAGAGATGAAGACGAAGACAAAGACAGAAGAAGAAGGAGGAGGAGGAGGGGGGAGAGAGAGAGAGAGAAAGAGAGAGAGAGTGAGAAAGAGAGAGAGTGAGAAAGAGAGAGAGAGAGAGAGAGAGAGAGAGAGAGAGAGAGAGAGAGAGAGAGAGAGAGAGAGAGAGAGAGAGAGAGAGAGAAACAAGCAAGCAGGCCAATAGAGAGGTGAAGAGATGTTCAACATCTCTGGCCATAAAAACATATAAATCAAAGAAACATTGAGATTCTACCTCTTCCCAGTTAGAATGGTCATTATCAAAAAACCCCCCAACAATAATAGATGTTGGCCAAAAGGGAACTCTACTACACTATTGGTGGGAATGTAAACTTGTTCAACCACTCTGGAAAGCAGTGTCGAGGTTCCTCAAAAGACTAAACATAAAGCTTCCCTATGACCCAGGAATTCCACTCCAATTGACCATATACCAGGCCACACTAAAGCTACCAGCACAACCACATTCATTGCAGAATTGTTTACCATAGCCACGATATGGAATCAGCTCAGATGCCCCCCAGTGGACAAATGGATCAAAAAATATGGAATATAGACACAATGGAATTCTATGCTTCCATTAGAAAGAATGCTATTGCCCTATTTGTAAGGAAATGGAAAGACCTGGAAAAGATCATATTAAGTGAAGTAAGCCAGATCCAAAGACACATATATTGCATGTTTTCCCTCATCTGTAGTAACTAGAATGTGCCTATAAATCTACAAGTAAACACAATAGCTAGTAAAAGACAAAACATTACACTCGGACATGGTAAGTTAAACAGGACTCTAAACATTCACATAATGAGACCAAAGGAGGATATTCTTAGGAGAGGACCACAAAGGCTCAGTAGCTATGTGCATATGATCATATAAAATAACGTTTATGAAATTAACTCCAAGAAATAGAAACAAGAGGGTTTTTTTAAAAAAAATTGTATTTATCTTTCCTTTTTACTGTTTTTCTCCTTTTGTTGCTGGTTTTTATTTCTGTATCTTTGTTTTGTATGTAAGTTTATCTGGGGGACAAAGGGTCAACTAATGCAGCAGATAGACACTATGTTGAAAATGAATTATACAACTTGGGGGAAGGGGGTGAAGAGGGAAAAAAATTTGGAGAAAAGGAGGGAAGAAGTGACAAAAAGAAATGTGCTCATGGCCTGACTGATGTAACTGTAACCCCTTTGTACATCACCTTTATAGTAATAGTAATAATAAAAGGAGTAACACTGTGTCTCTCAAAGTCAGTACATAAGAATTGATTAGAGCTGATTGTTGGCATGGAGCTGGAGGCTTCACGTGACAGGGTGAGGTTAAGACTTAGAGGTTCTGACTCAGTCATGGGGGTTCACACCCCAGTGGTGAGAGATGAGGAAAACAGAACATACATCCCTCCAAACCAGGACTTCTCACTTGCGTGGTTAATTTCAGACTGTTGTGTTGGATCTCCTGCACTGTGCAGTGGAGGGTGCGGTCGCAGAGGTGATCATCTGTGAGGGGGAGGGAGCTGGGATCAGCTCACTCTGAACTCACCCCGACCTTGGCTCCTCTCAAAACTAGCCATCTGTTGTAGTACATATTTTTTTTTTTGGGTCCAGTCGTGGAGCCTGAACTCTGGGCCTGGGCACTGTCCCTCAGCTCTTCAGCTCAAGGCTAGCACTCTACCACTTGAGCCACAGCGCCACTTCCGGCTTTTTTCTTATGTGGTGCTGAGGAATCGAACCCAGGGCAAGCGCTCTGCCACTGAGCCACCTTCCCAGCCCCTTGTAGTACATATTTTAACTTGGGGGCCAGTACTCGGGATTGAACTCAGGATGCTGAACTTGCTGAGCAGGAGCTCTTCCACTTGATCCATGACCCCAGCTCTTGTTTGATTTAACTATTTTTGAGAGAAGAATTTTGTGGTTTTGTCTGGGGCAAGCCTCAGCCCTCAATCCTCCTTGTATCCATTAAAATAATTAAGTTGTCTTCTTTTTCTTTTTAAAAAGTCAACAGGGTCCAGTGCTGGTGGTTCATACCTGTAATCCAAGCTACTCAGGAAACGGAGATCAGAAGATCATAGCTTGAAGCGGGTCTGGGCAGGAAAGTCCATGAGACTCTCCAAATAAGGAGGCCCTGAGTTCAAGCCCCAGTACACACACACACACACACACATACACACACACACACACACACACACACACACACACAGGTGCATGCTCATGCACACACAAGCACATGTGCCAACAGGGAAAAAGCCCAGTGAGGCCATTTCATAGAGAATCACTGGCTACATGGAGGAAGAGACCCAAGAGAGCACTGGCCTTCACAGGGAGCCTGCAGACACACACACGCAGGGGTGTGTGGGAGGTGAAGGATTCACACAGGGAGACTGGGCACACACAGCCAAGAGCAGGAGATGATGGATCCATACTGGCAATCACCTTGTTTTTCCTCCTCCTCCTGGTCCTCTTCATCCTCCTCCCCCTCCTCCTCTTCCCCTTCCCCTCCTCTTCCCCTTCCCCTCCTCTTCCCCCTTCTCCTCCCCCTTGTCTCCCCTCCTGCCTCCTCCCCCTCTTCCTCTTCTCCCCCCTCTTCCTCCTCCTCTCCCTCCTCCCCTTCTCTTCCCTTCCCTTCTCCTTCCCCTCCTTCCCCTCCTCCTCCCCTTCTTCCTCTTCTCCCTCCTCCCCCTCTTCCTCTTCCTCCTCCTTTTCTTCCTCCTCCTCCCCCTCCTCCTCCTCCTCCTCCTCTTCTTTCTCCTCCTCTACCTCCTCCTCCTGCTCCTCTTTCACCTGCCCGATACTTTCCTTAAGGCAGGCCATTAAAAGCTAGAACTTGGGGCTGGGAAGGTGGCTCAGTGGTAAAGTGCTTGCCTTGCATGCATGAGGCCCTGGGTTCGATTCCTCAGCACCACATAAACAAAAAAAGAAAAAAGCCAGAAGTGGCGCTGTGGCTCAAGTGGTAGAGCACTAGCCTTGAGCTGAAGAGCTGAGGGACAGCGCCCAGGCCCAGAGTTCAGGCCCCATTACCGGACCCCCCCCCCAAAAAAAGCTAGAACTTCTTTTCCCCAAGGTAGGTCATAGAAACTTAGAAGATGAACTGGAATCCGCCCTCTCTGTCCTGGGGCAGGTGGTGAGGAAGGCCTTCCAGCTCCTTTGTGCGATGATGGATGATGAGCCTCCCCTGGGAACCTGCTTCATCGGCGTCCAGAACCTTGACGTTAGCCCAGACCCCTTCTGTCTAACCGTGTTTAAGCACAGTTATCCACACAATCACACGCAAGGAAGTCGCCATAGACACCACAGGCAGGGCTCTGACAGCTTTGGGACTGCTGGGCTGGTGGAGGCTGGGCTGGTGGAGGCTGGGCGGTGGAGGCTGGGCGGTGGAGGCTGGCAGGAAGGCCAATGCGATGCATGCTGAAGGGAGGTGTGGGCCAGCACCCTTCAGAGAGAAGCCACTGTGTTCCGGACACTTCCACGCATTCTTCGTAGCTCTTTCTCTGGGTGTTTATTTATATTCTTTCAAATGCCTTAAAATCAAAATGGCAAATGTAAGGAAGTGTTTCTGAGTTCTGCGGACCACTCCAGCAAACCAGCACAATCCAAGGACACAGCGTGGGAACTTCCAGTTGTAGGTAGTTGCTCAGAAAGTTCTGGAGGCCCAGACTGACAATGGGGTGGCAATCTTGTAAAAATGAGCCGCATGGGTAGACGGGGTGGGACCGCGCTGAGTTAGCCGGTGTGTGCACCCTGCTGGCCTGTGGGGAACACACCCACATGCTGGTACACGGGAGAAGCCGAGCTGGAGTCGCCGAGCTGGAGTCTGTTATTCCAGTCTCGGTGCACAATTTCCCTTCTGATCCCATCTCCCATTTGCATGGTGCGTTTGTTTCAGCGGACGAGCCCATCTTGATATGCTGTTACTGACCAATTTTGTTTAATTTACTTTATGGTGCGGCCTGCTTGCTTCTCGTTCCATGGGTTTTGGTTGGTGCCTTGGGCCCGGTGCCCAGCATCCCTGCCGCAGACAGAGCCACTCTGTTGCCCTGAAAGACTCTGCGCATCATTCACCCCGTCCTCCCTCCCCAACAACCCCCTTTCCACGGTCTCCCTTGCTTTGCCTCTTTCACAATGTCGTGGGTGGAATGATGCAGCCTTTCTAGGCGCTGAGAATCTGAGGTTTCTCCATGTCTTTTCACAGTTTAGCAGCTCATTTCTTCTTACTGTGGCATGCGTCCTCATTGCGTGGATATACCACAGGGAATTTACTTATCCCTCTCTTCTTCTGGGAGATGGCTGTTCACATCTCCGGCCCACACTTTGTGAGGCTGTTTGTCTCCCTAGTGTTGACGTTTGAGTGTTCTTTGTGTGTTTTGGATACCAGACCTTTATCAGCGTGATCTCAAAATGTTTTTTTTCCAAGTGCCTGGCTTGCTTGTCTGTTCATCTCTTAGCCAGTTTCTCACAGACCAGGATTTTTGTTTCATTGTAATGGAATCTAAATAACCACTTCATTCTTTCATGGATTGTGCCTGCAGTGTTGCATTGAAAAATTGGTGATCAAGAACTGAGATACTCTCCTATGTTGTTCTCAACAAGTTGTGCAGTTTATGCCTTGGTTTATGGCGCAACGTGACTCAATTTCTGTGAAGATGATGGGTCTTTACCCACAGCCACGTGCCTGCACAAGGATGGTCAGTTGACTGAGCACCATTTGTTCAAAGGGCTGTTTCTTTCTTAACTTACATTTGCTCCTTTGTCATACATCAATTGGTCGTCTTTTTGCAGATCTATTTCTGGGCTCTCTTCCATTGGTCTATTTAGTTGTTTGTTAAAGCACATTGTTGTCGTCCTTTATTAAGGACGCTTTATAGTTAAGTTTTGAAGTTCTCTGAATTTGTTCTTTTGCTTTGGCGGCTGTATTGACTGTTCTTAGTTTTGCTCTTCCATACAAACTTGAGACACGCTCAGCAACCACCGCAAAGCAGCTTGCGGGGATTCTGACGGAGGCAGCACTGAGCCGAAGGGCTGGGAAAAGCCAACACAATCTGGAGTGTCTCTATCCATGAACATGGACTATCTTTCCATCTGGCTTAATCTTTCATCTCTTCCATCTGAGGTTTATATTTTTTCTTGTTTATCTCAAACATACTTTGTTAGGTTATTTCTGGGGTGCTCATTATTACTGTACAGGAAAGGAATGAAATTTGTCTTTCCACCTCATATCCTACAAACTTTCTATAATTGTTTCCTTATTCCCCAAAGTCATTTAGTTGTTTGGAATTCTGTACATAGATAATCATATCTTCTTCAAGAAAAGAGCTTTATTTATTGCTTGTAATCTGCACACATTTTTTTTCTTTGTCTATTTGTATTACCTGTGATTGCCAACAAAGTAGAAAGCAGTGGTATAAATCTACTCAATTGCAGTTTATGAATTAAAATAAAAGTTTAAGTAATTTTTTAAAAAGGGAGTGTTGGGTATCAAGTTTTGTAATCCTCCTTTGCTGAAAGTTTTTAAATTCATGAATTGGGGTTGATTTTGTCAAGTAATTTGTCTACATCTATTAATATATCATATAACGTTTTTTTCTTTAGCCTGTTGATGTGATAGTTGCATAACTCTTTTCAAATATTGATCCAGCCTTCCACAGTTTGAACAAATTCTATTTGCTTATTGGGTCTAATTTTTTTGCACTTTTTATTATCTTTTACTAGTCCTACAAAGGGGTTTTAATTCAGCAATGCAGTTTATGAATACAGAGCCTCTTGATCAATGTCACTATTTCTATTTCTCCCCATCTTTTCTGTAATTCTTTCTTTCTTTCTTTCTTTCTTTCTTTCTTTCTTTCTTTCTTCTTTCTTTCTTTCTTTCTTTCTTTCTTTCTCTCTCTCTCTCTTTCTTTCTTTCTTTCTCTCTTTCTCTCTCTTTCTTTCTTTCTTTCTCTCTTTCTCTCTTTCTTTCTTTCTCTCTTTCTCTCTCTTTCTTTCTCTCTTTCTTTCTTTCTCTCTTTCTCTCTTTCTCTCTTTCTCTCTTTCTCTTTCTTTCTCTCTTTCTCTCTTTCTTTCTCTCTTTCTCTCTTTCTTTCTCTCTCTTTCTCTCTTTCTTTCTCTCTTTCTTTCTCTCTCTTTCTTTCTTTCTTTCTCTTCTTTCTTTCTTTCTTTCTTTCTTTCTTTCTCTCTTTCTCTCTTTCTTTCTTTCTCTCTTTCTTTCTTTCTCTTTCTCTCTTTCTCTCTTTCTCTCTTTCTTTCTTTCTCTCTTTCTCTCTTTCTCTCTTTCTCTCTTTCTCTCTTTCTCTCTTCTCTCTTTCTCTCTTTCTTTCTTTCTTTCTTTCTTTCTTTCTTTTCTTTCTTTCTTTCTTTCTTTCTTTCTTTCTTTCTTTCTTTCTTTCTTGGGTCCAGTTGTGAACTCTGGACCTGGGCACTGTCCCTCAGCTCTTCAGCTCAAGGCCAGCGCTCTACCACTTGAGCCACAGTGCCACTTCTGGCTTTTTTCTTTTTGCTGATGTGGTGCTGAGGAATCGAATCCAGGGCCTCATGCATGCAAGGCAAGCGCTCTACCACTGAGCCACCTTCCCAGCCCCTGTAATTCTTTTTATACATTGTTTGACTCAATTTTGCTAGTATTTTGTTGAAGAGTTTTGCACCTATATTCACGGCAGATGTTAGTTTGCAGTTTTTCTTTTTTGTTTTTGGATTTTAGCATACTACTGGGTATGTTAGAAAATCTTATCTGAGAGAAACTATAGAAAATTACTATCACTTTTTCCTTAAATATTTGGTAGACCTGGGGCTTTCTAGTTTTAAAGGTAATTACTAATTGACTTTTTTTTTTTGCCAGTCCCTGGGGCTTGAACTCAGGACCTGGGTGCTATCCTTGAACCTCTTTGTCCTTAAGGTTAGTACTCTACCACGTGCCACAACACTACTTCCAGCTTTTTCTTAGTGGTTTATTGGAGATAAGAGTCTCATAGATTTTTCTGCCCAGGCTGGCTTTGAATGGCAATTCTCAGATCTCAGCCTCCTGAGTAGCTAGGATTACAGGCGTGAGCCACTGGTGCCTGGCTTGCTATTTTATTCATACATGCACAAATCTATTGAGATTGTTCCTGCTTGTGTGAGTTCTGACACATATGACTTCAAGAAATTGTCCATTTTTACCTTGGTTTTAAATCTGTAGGCATAGAATTGTTTACACTGTTTCTTATCCTTTACACAGCCAAAGATCAGCGGTAGTAGTCTATATTTCATTTCTGATGTTAATAATTTGTTATCATTCTTTCTTAGTTAAACTGACTACCAATTATCATTCTTTCTTAGTTAAACTGACTACCAATTTATTGATTTCATTGATCTTTTCTTCTAAAATAAGCTTTTGTTGGGTATTTTTTCCTCTACTGATTTTTTGTTTTTGAATTCATTGGTTTCTGCTCTAGTTTTTATATTTTTTCTTCCTGTTTACCTTGTTTTTAATTTTTTTCTCTCCTCTTAGTTTTCTAAAGTACAAGCTTCAGTGATTGATTTTAGGTCTTTAAAAAATGTATTCAATGCCACAAACTTCCCTCTGAGCACTACGTGGCTGCATCCCACACATTTTATTATGTTGCATTTCAAATTTTCATTTTCCTCAAAACATTGATTAAATGATCTGAGATTTCTGTTGGGTTCCATTGTGCTTAATTGAGCAGCAATTTGTTTCATCTCCAGGTAGTTTTGGAGGTCATTTTGCTACTAATGTCTAGTTTAATCCCACTGGATGGCAGTCAGTGGGCATGCGCCATTCTCTTCACCTTGTTGAGATGTGTGATGGCTGAGAATTGGTCATAAATCATGTGAGTTCCGTGTGCACTGAGAGGAATATGTGTTCTGCTGTGGTTGAGAGCAGTATTATGTCAGTTCAATCCGGTTGTCTGAGGGCTCTTACAGTTGATGTGTGTCTGCTCTGTCCATCCATTTTGGAGACAGACACACAGACCTCTCCCACGATAATTTTGAATGAGTCTCCTTGCGATTCTACAAGCTTTTGTCTGGTGATCTGGCGCTCTGTTGTTAGACTTCCATGTTGAGGATCGCTGTCTCTTCTCTGAGAACGGCTCCCTTTCCACAATCCAGTGTCCTTCTTTACCTCTGCCAATGTCTCCTGCTCAGAGCACTACTTTGTTTGAAGCCAACATTGCTACTTCCGGTGTTTTCATGAGAGAGTTTTCATCATCTCTTTACTCTTAACTTGGGTCTTTATTTAGGTTTTTAAAAAACCGAATCGTAGAGTTTACCTTTGAGTCTGTGGCTTTGGAGCACTGGCATCTAAAGTAATGATCAATATGATTGGATTAATATCTACAATGCTATATTTAATTCTGGTTTTTTTAATCCTTGCCTTTGGTTTTTGTCCCTTTTGTTTCCTTCGCCGCTTCTGCCTTTTCTGGTTTTAACTAAGCATTTTATGCGATCCGTTTGCTTGTCTCTCAGTGTACTCAGGGCCTTTCTCTCTTTTCTCTCTTTCTAAAACTTTTGAACCGTTTTAAAGTGTTGGAGTTTGCAGTATACCTCTGTGGCGGATTCTGTCCACGTTTCAATTGCTCTGTGCTATTCCCTTGAATGTGAATGTGCTCGGTAGCAGGTCCTTGTCCTGTTCCTTCAATACACCATTCATTTCACTTGGTAACAATGCTAATCACTGAATACATAGTTGCTATTGTGATTTTGAACACATTGTTATTAGTTGGATTGGTCAAGAAAAATAAAGACAAAATATATTATCACCACTTATTCTCTGATACTCTTCCTTCCTTTATGTAGATACGAATTTCCAATTTTATCACTTTCCTTTGTTTGAAAAAATCCTTTATCTACTGGTTATGAATTCATTTTTTTGTTTATCTGAGACATGACTTTCCCCTCACTTCTAGTCTCGCTGGATACATAATTATAGGTTGGTAGATTTTTTCAAACAATTAACTGTTTTGCTCCATTCTCTTCCTACTTTGTAAAGAGAAAAACAATGCAATTTTTAATCCTCAATCTTTGATAACTTCCTGTGCAATTGTTCTTTCAATTGCTGAGTGAAGGGTATATTGGAATCTTGAATTAATTTTAATTTTTGGTTCTTCTATTCCTGCCAGCGTGTACCAACATATTAGGAGCATTCCTGTTTGGTTGGTTGTGTGATTTTGACAAATTAAATGTTTTTTTTCCCTTTATCCCCAGGATAAAGACACCTGAGTATTCTGGCTCCTAGTGTTTATTTGGTATCTCTTTTTCTGTTCTTTTATTTACATGCTTTGTCTCTTTCTACTAAATTTCCTAGAGACAACATGAAATTTCATCTTGTTATTACTTCTAGAATGTCTTATAACTGTTTTGTGTGTGTTAAAATCCCAACATAACATGTCTGGCGGTGATAAGTGGGCTGTGTCAGCCTTCATTGTGAGGTTCATTATCACAGGCAGTTAGCTATAGGAGAGCAAGAACGAGGGTTCATTCCTGCTTTGAGGAGATGCAATTAACAAAACCTTAAGTGACCCAAGCCTTCAGCCAATGATTAAGACAATGGCTCTACGGCTTCCTTAGGAATCTGACTGCCACAGCTCCAGGTTGCCCGTGGGCCCTGAGGACATAATGACCACCATATCACCTTCCTACTATGGCTGTAAGCCAGGAAGTCAGAGGATCGACTCCCCCCTCCGCAGAAGCACAGGTGTGTGCCCTCCACACCTGGACAGCCTCCCCACAGGCACAGCATTTGGTGGGAACTACAAGTAGCCCCTGTTTTATTTTGGTTTTGGTGGTGATGTTTTGTTTGTCACCATTATTAATCCCCCTTTTTGATCATAGAACCCCAAGTCCTAACCCCTTCAGGGTAGCTGTCCTTTAATCCAAGCTGCCAACCTTACAACCTGTGGTGCACTTCCATTTTGCTAATAAGTCACTCTCTTCTATCTCCCCGAGGGAAGGAAGGGGAAACTGTTAGGTAGATAGAGGTAGAAAACCGGGGACAGCATGGCATTGGGATGCTTCTTTTTCCCGTAGTGCCTCAGGCTCCTGCTCAACAACCTGGTGTTTCCTTTTCCCACAATGCCTTGGGCTCCCACTTGCAATCCTGCCTCTGTAGGGAGGTAATGCCTGTGCCTCACTGGGCATGTGCTCTGGGACTTACTTCTGTGCTTCTTCCCGGTGATGGAGAGCGATGAGGAGTCCACATGGACATGTGGACCCTCACTGACCTAGTTGTGTCCTGGAGTGGAGGGGAATTAAAAAGGTACAAAGGCCACCCCTCTGGACGCTACAATGGACTTGCAGCCCAGGTACCCTTCCCTGTGGAGGGTCTGTACTTCACTTTTGTTTTCAATAAACCTGCTGCTTTCCCATACTTCACTATGCTTCTGCCTCTTAATTCTTTACTGGGTGGAGGAACAGATCCGAGTCTCTCTCGTGGTATTATTCCCACACCTCACGGCTTGCTTGGTGCTCCTGGAGCAGCCTTCCAATCTTTTTTGTTCTGGTCTGTCGTGGAGACTGAACTCTGGGCCTGGGCGCTGTCCCTCAGCTCTTCAGCTCAAGGCTAGCGCTCTACCATTCGAGCCACAGTGCCATCTCTGGTTTTTTTCTGCTTATGTGGTACTGAGGAATGGAACCCAGGGCCTCAGGCATGCAAGGCAAGCGCTCTACCACTTTCCCAGCCACCTTCCCAGCCCAGCCTCCCAATCTTATGAGGGACAGAGAAGCATCTAGAAAAACCCAACCACCGGTAATAGCTCTGTTGTTATTGTTCATTGATCTCGGGGTAGAGGTGAGTAAAAAGTTTGCTGTGTTTCTAAGTTCCAAATCCCTCCTTGTTTCGTTTGACCTCTCAGATTGTCCTTGGGTTTCTCTTAAGAACTCCTTAAATAAGGCCTGTGCCTCACGTAAGCGTTGGTGAAAGGAGACTTCCACGCAGGTCAGGCAGAAAAAAGTTTACTGGGAGAACCAAACTGCCGGCCTGCACCAGATGTCGATGCAGAGGGGGCACTAATGGTGGAGACAGAGATTGTGTAGGAAAAGATGAGGGAGAGGCGGGGCCGCCGCGGATGCAGAAGCCGACTGACAGTCAGGCAATCCACAGTCAGGTGACTGGGAGTCAGACGATTCACAGTCAGGTGATCGGGAGTCAGATGATTGACAGTCAGGCCATTGGCAGTGAGGTGACTGGCAGTCACAGGCGATTACTGGTTTCTGGGCAGGTGATTTCTGGTAAGAAGTCTGGTAAGGCTGCGTGCCGTCCCTCACAAAGCGGCGGGGAGGAGGGGCTGCTCCCCCCGGGCAGACCTTTCACGGGGTGGCTCCTTGGTCTGGCTCTGCGGTTATCTGGACCAGGTGGACGTGGCTGCAAGCTGCGTGGGGAGATGCTTCTGTGAGTCAGCTGTGGTGTGTTAGTGGCTCTGTCCCTGCACAAGTATTTCTCAGCTTGTTACCTTTCCCACGGAAGGCTCCCGGGGGCTGGAACTGGGAGGAAGTGAGGCTGCGGGGACCTTGGTTATGGAGATGTGAGGAGTATTTCAGCTCCCCAATTTCTCCCTTTCCCTGCCCGAGACCAGAGGGGCTTCTTCTGGCTTTTCATGATCAGACTGAAGATGGATGGGGAGAACAGGACAGAACTCCCATCCCCCAAGAATCTCCTACCCGACATCAGCCCTCACCCAAGAGCCTTTCTCCATGACCCCGGCCCTCACCCACCCTCTGCCGGTGAAGTGGTTCCAGCAGTTGGTGGCTGGTGCTTCTGCTCCAGGAAAGTCGAGACCCTTATCTCCAGTGAGCCCCCAAAGGCAGGGAGCAAAGGTGTGGTCAAGGCGCTGGGCTTGAGCAAAAAAGCTTTGGGACAGCCCTCAGGCTCTGACATTCAAGCCCCAAGACTGGCACAAACAGCAACAACAGCACCAGGCGGAGCTGGCCTGCAGCCGCGCTGTTCTCCTCCCCTGCCTCGGACTAACACAGCAACCCAGAGAAGAATGCAAAAACGATCAGCGCACACGAGAGAAGCGCTAGGGCCTCCCTCCTGAGCAGATAAACCCGGTTTAAAATGCATGAGAGCATTTCAACCCTGATCCAATTGGTTAAAAAGTATTTTTTTAAAGACTGCTAGTATCAAGAATTAGCAGAGGTAAGAGGGAACAGTGATCTGCCCCCTGCCTGCAGGGGTGTGAATGAATTCAGCCACTAGGTGAAGCCCTGTGTCCCTATCCAGAGCAGAACTGGAACAAAGAACGCAGGTTCCACCAAGACAGCCTAGCCACTTTGCGTGTATTATGTACAGACTCGGGCCTAATTGCAACATTGTTTGCAATGGGAATACAAATTGGAAACAACTTTTGTCTACACACTCTCCTATCAGCATGGTTACATCTCCAAAACATAATGTTGGGGGTGGGGGGGAAAAAAGCAAGCTTAGAGCAATAGCATTTATGAAAATGTTTAAAAGCAGGCTAAGAGCTGCACTATGAATTATTCATAGCCATCTCTTTCCGTAGGAGTAAACAGGAAAACAGCGGACTGGAAAGTACACAAGACTCAGGAGGGGGAGATGGGTGTCACCTGTGTGGAGCGGATGCCGTGGTGGGGGCCAACATGGCAGCCTCATCGCACTTCGTCTGCTTCTTGCTTAGAAATGTCAGGTGGCTATGGCAAAATAGTGGCACTTGTCTCTTCTGGGGTGGCTACAAAGCATTTCCCTAAGGCCTTTTACTCAGTGTCTTAACCTTTTACAACCAAACAAAACAAAAACAGGAGCGGGCAAACCCGTTCAGGCTGCACATATATACAAATGTGGTTTGGCTGGACACAGTGGCTCACAGCTGTAACACTAGCCACTCAGGAGGCTGAAATCAGGAGGACTGAGGTTCAGGACCAGCCTGGGAGGAAAAAAGGCTGAGAGATTCCATCTCAACCAACAAACAGCGGGCCGTGCTGGCAGGCACCTGTGCTTCATGCAGCCCACACCTGAAGAAGAGGCCGTGTCTCCAAAACGATCCCAAGAAAAAGTGTCTGGGGCCGTGGTTCCAGCGGCAGAGAACCCTCTTGCAAGTGTGAGGCGCTGCTTTCAAACCTTAATATTGCCACCTTCAGCCCCCCCCAAACATACAGTTTATGCCTTGCCCCCCTCCACCGGCCCCTGGCTCTCTGATTTTGAGGTAACACGCTCCCTTCTTCTCTACCTCAGTCCCACCAGCTGTGGGGTGGGGAGTAGAGTTTGCTACTGAGCCTTTCCTCGGTGGAAACATCTAGAAAGAGTGATCACTTAGGGAAGCTGGAGCGGAGGAGGTCAGGGACAGGGCCAGTGTTCAGTGAGTCCTGTGGGTTTCGGCTCAGGACGTGGAGGAAGTTCTAGGATGTTCTGGGAGGGGTTAGCGCGGATAGGAGGACACCACTGCCACCAGACTTGAATGCCAGTCAGTCCCCACGGGGAATTTTCATGGGGGACACAGCATGAAGTCTAGCATCGTAGAAAAAAGAATGCATGCGTCGCGTGGAAGAAGGGCGCCAACCTCTGCACGCCATGCATTTAAACAGCTCCAAATTCCCAACCATCCCGGGCAGACAGAGCCGGGTCACCACGCTGCCCTGTGGCTGTGGGCTGTGACCGTGCGGCCCCCTCGCCCCCCGCCCCTCCCAGCCGCTCCTGCCATCATCAGATTTCAGGCCGATGGCATCCTCTACCCCACTTAGACAGGCAGTAGAATATCAATTTCCTCTCTCCCAGAGCTGCGGCCGTGTGTTCAGAGGGGGGCACATCCGTGTTAAGCGCTCATCAAAATGATGATGGCCATTAGTCTGCCGAGCTCTAAGTAGTGAGAGAGAGGTGTGGGAGGGGAGGGGAGCGGCGCGGGTGCATTATGCGCTTCACGTGCCGCGGCTGCGGGGCTGGCCCGCGTGCCCCGGCCTTGCAAGGCACAGACGCATTCGTGGAAATGAGGCATCTCGTGGGGGAGGGGGAGGGGCGGGTGCAAAAAATGCACACTTGGGCCGCTGGGTCTCCACGCGCCACTTTGTCAGGGCTCATCAGATAGAAAAATCAGCCTGGGGCTTTTAATGGGCAGTTTGGAGAATTAGTTTCAATTAGTAGAGAGACATTTTAAATCCCGAGAAATATTCAGCCTGCCTAGACTCCATTTAGCAAGTAAAAAGCCATTTTCAGTATTAATAGAATCATCGCAGATAAAACTAAAAGGGACCTTTGAAATCGCCCTGGGCAGCCCTCCTCTGCCCACCGGGGCCACGAGTGATTGAGCCCGTGTGCAAATGTGTTTGGAAGCAGGATTGGGACTTGGATGTCTGCCTCTGGGTCCACAAACCCAACCTGCTTTCCTTTCATGCTGTCCAGCCTTCCTTCTGTGCTGAGGGTGGGGCCGCCTCTGGAACTGTCCCTCTCCCCCCCCCAAGCCCCCCCCCTCAGTCTTCTGGACCTTAGCCTTCTGAGGAGCTAGGATTGCAGGCGTGAGCCAACTGGTGATAGTTCCAGCTCCACCCCCCCCCCCCCCCCCCCCCGTGTGAATGACATTGTAACTAATACAGTGGGTTCACATCTTGGTGAGTACAAAAGGCACAGCCAGAGATGAGAGAAGAGAAAGATTCAGCACTGCAGCTGGTGAGGGGAGCCGGACAAGAGCAACACGGGTTGTACTGGGGACCCCGAATTGGTGCTCTCAGAGGAGAGGACCCATAAACCTGGGCATGTTTCTGAGCTTGAAGTTACAGATCCCATGCTCGAAACGGAGACTGGTGAGCCGGGTGCTGGCGGCTCTCGCCTGTCACCCTAGCTACTCAAGAGGCTGAGATCTGAGCATCGCAGTTTGAAGTCAGCCTGGACGGGAAAGTCTGTGAGACTCATCTCCAGCAGATCACTGGAAGTGGAGCTACGGCTCAAGTGAAAAGGTCTCGTACAAGCGCAAGGCCCTGAGTTTAAGCCCCAGTATTGGAGCATACACGCACATCGGTGTGTGTGCACACACAAACACACGCAGGCACACACATGCAAGCTCACATGCACACGGGCACACATGTACAGGAAGAGAGATGATGGCCATGGAGGCTTCTGGGCATGCGTCAGAACACGCCGAGTTCACATGAGGCTGCTTCACCGGACAGAGTGACCCAGGGACTTTGCTTGGTTTCTCCTGTTTCCCCCCACAAAGTTTCAACTAGAACAAAAAGAAACACCAGCTTCAATGCATCCGCTTTTCACGAGGTGTCATTTCCCCCTCCCGAGAGGGGCACATCCCTTAAGGATTTTTTTTGGTCTTTTCTCTTTTGGTACTGGGGATTGAATCCAGGGCATTGCACTTGCTAGGCAAGCACTTTGCCACTGACCTACATCCCAGACCCCCCCAAAGGGTAGTCTGCCTCCCATTGTGGGGAGACTCACTGCTGCGGTATGGACCTTCAGATTCTCATAAGTCAGTGATGCTGCATAGTGGGGCTTCACCGGTGCAGGGATGTCTGGCTGTGCATGCTAGTGGGCCCCCTCCCCCTCCTCTCCCCGGAGCCCAGCCAGGCCAGGCCGCCTGCTGGGCTCTCCAGCTCCCTCCTGATGGCTGGGAGATGAGCTCAGCACCATCCACCTTGCCACCTTGCTGGATGACAGAGGACACAGAGTGGATTCTTAGTGAATAATAGCGGACATGGCTGTAAGAGCTCTTCAAGGGCAGGCCAAGGATGAGGGGTGATCTTAGTTCTACCCTCTTGCTCCCTGTGGCGTCTGGAAGCAGGGTGAAAGACAGAAAGCAGACCTGGCTTGTTTGTGTCCCTCACACCCGGCCTCGGGTTCCTAATGGGCTTCCTTCTTTCTTTTTTGTTTTGCTCTTTGCCCGGAGGCAGAAATGCTTGTCTTTAATCAGCTAAGGTAATTTAGTGCCCCTCTGCCAGGGAAAATGAGCCATTAATTTCCTGGAGGTTTCAAGAAAATGCTTTTTGTTATATTACACACATATTGAGACAGCTTTGCTAGGAAAAAAAGAAATATATATATACACACACTGTGTGTATATATAAATATAAATATATATAATACACATATATAGCTAACTCCCTTGTTTACCAACGTGCCTTGGTAAAGATTAACTGCCTTGGTCAAGGTTATCTCTTCTTGATGGTAGGTCTGATGAGCTGAGGGGTAATTGGGAGAACGAAGGGCAAACATGTTTATGGCCCACGTTTCGGTCAGGGAATCCGTTGCAACTGTACAGGGGATGGACCTGGTTGTGCAACTGTCAGCCTGAGATCATGCGGGCAAATAAAAAACAAGACCCGGGCTTGGATGGGGTTTGACTTGACCTGCTGTTGGCCCTGGACTCCTTCCCTGTCCAGCCTCTATTTTCTGGTCAGAGCTCCTACTGAAGCCTGCCAATCATTCTTGAAGACTTTCCTGAGCATCTGTATTCCTCTCTGTGGAGAGGAAGAGTCCATCTGGGGGTGGGCCCATGACCTGGTTAATCATGGCTAATCATGACCCAGAGCCGGGTCAGCTGGGCCTGCGTGCTGCTCAGAGACCATCACAGCTCCTGGGGTGGGGTGGGGGGAGGTTCCAGCCTTCCTGGGTGGTCCCTTGGAGGGGCTGGGAGGGAGACCGAGGGGGACAGTTTGGGGGGCTGCTGGCCCTGATGGATGAGGAGAATGCAAAGAGCTGAGGGACAAGCAAAGAGGCCACGGCCCACCCTCAGCATGAATGAATTTGGAGCTGGACCCATGGTAGACATTGAGTAATCCCAGGCTCCCTCTCCTGCTACTGGGGGTGGCCATTAGTCGACAGCACGGGGGGTGGCTCTGGAGAGCAGTGGAAGGGACCGGGAGCCAGCCAGGCTTCCGTTGTGCAACTGCCGAGCGGACTTTGACTGAGCCCGTGGGCTCGGTGGGGCACCGGCTCCTGCAGGCCGCTCCGCTGTCTTGGCCACAGGCACAGGGCGGGCTCATCTTGCCGGGTGGGACCCGGAGTGGGACAGGGATGACTCCTTCTCTCCGGATGCCTCCAGAAGACACGTGCCTCAGAGGAAGACCTCGGCCTCCACCCCAGGAGAGCGGAGAGGTTCAGGGCGGGCAGCTCTTCCAGGGGAGAGACCCGGGGGGTCACCGGGGACTCCTGAGGCAACAGGTCCCCTCTGAGCTCCACCCAGATCCAAGGAGAGAGCCAGATTCCCATCTCATTGTGTGGTGGTGAGCGCAGAAAGAGAGAGAGAGACAGAGACACAGAGAGACACAAAGAAGTGAGCACAGAGCATATTGGTTCTTCCTTAATTTAGCAAAACCCCAACTTAGGAAAACTAGGGCGAACTGAGGACATGGATACTTCCCGTGGAACAGCCCCAGAACAGCCTCTTTCCCTTCTTCAGCTCCCTAGGTTCTGCACATCTTTCCAGGGCCTCCCCCCTGGCTGGAGGTTGGGGATGCAGAGGATGGAACTTTGGGTAGCAGCTGCCAGGAGCAGGTGAGCGGCAAGGAGGGCTGTGTCCAGCAAACGGCCGGAGACAGGGAAGGCCAGCGAGGAGAAGTGGCAGGGTGTTTGGGGACGGGGGGAGGTCAGGGACTGAGATGGTCTTCCACCAAGAGAGCAGCTGGAGCAGAGCAGATGCTGAACCCACCACGTTAAGGACTTTTATTTTTATTTTTCCTGGGCAGTCCTGAGGTTTGAACTCAGGGCCTTCCCCTCGCCGTGCCCCAGCTCCTGTTGAGGTTTGTGTGGGCTACTTTTGGCAATCTGTGTCCTGGGGCTTTGCTAATAACAGAGCTCCCACTGCGTGTCTGCTCCCGTCGTGGGAGTGTGATGAATTATGGGCGCTGGTGCTGTCCCAGCGAAGAGCACACAGCCCGGCCGCCGTCACTGCTGTGTCCCGGGCTGGTGGCCCTGCCGCTATCCATCATCAACGCTAACAACGGGGCCCGAGTCCTGCTCACCTCCCTCTCCCAACGCCCTCTGCTCCTTTTAAAGACGGCCAGGGTCACAGAGGCCCCTTGGTGATGGGGGGGGTCCTCTGCATTGTGAGGGCAGCCCTCTGCAGCCTTTACTTCAACCTTAGGTCCACCGCTCGGAGTGAGTCATGTATTCGCAGGCTCTGTGGATTTGGATGTCGATGCCTTTTGGTGGGTGGTTATGCTGCCCACCAGGGCTCCCAACTGAGTCTTGGATGACAGACAGGATCTTGTTCGGGGCAGGGGGGCGTTAGGTGTAACAGAATGGGCCTCTTGGTAGGTCAGGAAAGCTGCAGGGGAGTGCCACAAGACTGGGAATGAGATCAACTTCTGGAGAGGGGAAGAGACCCGATGGCGTTCGGCCTGAGCGATCAGAGCTCAGGAAGACAGAGGAACACAAGGCAGAGACCACCGTAGGGGCTCCTGGGCCCCCCCATCCCCCCCAGACCCACAGGGAGCAGCGCCCCATAGAGCTGCCGCCTGCATGGGCCGGGAGAGGTTGGAACGGGAGCAGGACGGGACGCCGCTGCCCAGGGAAGCCGGCCAGAGCAGCGAGCTGACGGAGACCATGCACACAATAGATCCAGCGGGCCAGGTCTGAAGGCACGCACTGTACTCTGAAGTCCACTTTACGTTTTGCCAACAAAACCCCAGGATAGGAGCCAGGAAGAGGACCTGGAGCGAGGGCCGGGCTGGGGGCGGGGGACGGGGGCGCCGGGGCATTGTGGTTGTCATTGTTTCATAACAGGCTAAGTTAATTTATTTGTTTTGACTTGCGCCTCTTAAATAGGGTTTCATCATTGAATGTGTTTTCCAGCTGATCCTGTTTCGAGGGGAGGAGACCTTGTATCTGTTTACTCGTGGGAGATTTCCCATCCCAGAGTCCCTCCTCCACGGCGGGGCAGGGAGACTGTTTGGATGGTCTGGGATTTCTACCTTTTTCTCCCTCTTCACTCTCCTGGTTGATCTGCAGCAGTTCGCTCTTTCGACCGCTCCACCGGAGCACGTTTTCAGGCAGGATCCTGCACCACGACCTTCCAGGCTTGCCCCTACTCTGTCCGTGCTGCCCTTGGCCCGGCCCTAGCCTGGACAGCTAGGGGGAGAGACCTTGGAGACCCTGACCCGTAGCCTCCCAGGCATGGTGATGTCCTGGACGTCCAGGACCGCAGGACTGGGGCTCGCTGAGGCCTGGCACAGCTGGGCCCGACAGGTCTGCCCTCCTCCTCTTCCTTCTAGGAGTCAGCTTCGGTTTGGGATCAGGGTGTCTCCAGCACGGAGGCCGAGACAGTCCAGGATCATGTCAGGAATCAGGAATCACGGAGCCTTCCCATGAGGGGCGGGGAGACTGGGGCTCAGGAAGCAGCTCACTCACTCGCCAGCCGGCTGCATTGGTATCTGAGGAGCTCAAACCACCCTCCACCTGCCCAGAGGCAGGGGTGAGTTTCCCCGCAGATCCCTGTGTGGGGACCCTGCTGCCCAGACCGAAGCCTCCTCACCCTGTGCCTCTCCACGACCTTTCCTCAGCCAGGCACACACAACTCTCCCCTGTCTGCCCGCAGCCCAGATGCCCTCACCCTCCTGAGTGTCCTTGTCCCCTGTCCACTGTCAGTGGGCTCTCTTCTGCCCTCGTCCTCACTGCTGAATAGTAATCGTCACATTTATTTAATAACTGCCATGTAATGATTCCTGCTGACTGCCTTGTGCCCTTCGGCCCCACGGGCAGCGATGACTTGGTGTTCCTTGAGTCAACGTGCCAGGGCCCGGCCCGGAGCTCAGTGGAAGGAGATGACAAATGTTCTTCCGATGGACTGGTGGCCGTCAGGGCCCTGCTTCTCGGAGTCTGTTTCCTCATGGCTAACAGGAAGGGGAGGTGGTAACCTTTCACAGGCTGTGGCTCCATCCCTGGGTTCAAAGGCTGAGGTGCCATGGCGGGAAGGTGGGGGACAGGCTCATGAGAAGAAATCCCTTGGGAGAGGAAGGTGGTCTGGCCCTTCCTTCCACGTAGGGAAACGTGACTCAGACAGAGAGCAGAAATGCTAGACGGGGAGGAGAGGCTGAGCGAGCTGACCTGCGCAGACCCACGGCTAGCCGAACAAGCACCCCAGTGAGACTCTTCCAGACCAAATCACAGACCTGGAGGGGCTACGGAGAGGGGCTGCCGACAAGTTTAATTGGGGGAGGGTCATTATGTGTTTAGCACAACCACCATTAAAATCAAAACAAAAGGCATAACTGCTCACCAGCGGAAAACAATGCATTTACTAATGGAGCATAGGAAAGAAGGAGAGGAAGCAAAATGAAAGTTAAAGAGGATGTAAATTTGATTATAACGGTGATTGCAGGAAATGTAAATTGGCTGTACCCATTAAAAGGAAACCTTTCATACTGGACTTAAAAGAAAAAAAAAGCATCCAGGAAGATGTTGTTTCCAGGAGATATACTTAAAATAAAAAGATGTCGAAGGGTGAAAAATCAAGAGCTAAAAATACATATTGCAGGTGTACAGAAATCAATAACTCTTAAAATTGCCATCTAAGAACTCTTCCGAAATAGACTTTAAATTTGAAAATATTATGAGAGAAACGGTATGCCCTGTGGTAGTTGGAGAGGGGGAGGGTGGCCAATAGGAGAGCTCCTGGCGTCCAGTAGGTTGTGACAGGTGACATCCACCCCGGAAGGCAACATCGAAGAGCCAGCTTGAAAATTCAACATGGCTGTGCAGAAGCAGCGAGGAGAAAGGGATCAGAACGTGAGCTTTGAGAGATGAAAGGGAGAGCCTCCCAGGTGTCTTCAGGGACCAACGAGGGACCCATGTCCACAGGGGACCAAGGGACACCGTCCACCCTGAGGGCAGTTCCCAGAGGGCTGAGACGTCGAGTAAGAACAGAAGACTTACAAAAAGTTACAAATGGTTTTGTCGCTTTTCTCCAAGTACAATTTTACCGTTTAAGGGACTGTAATTGGTTTTTGAAACATCTGTACATCTGTGCATTTGTGTAAGTAAAACCCATCTCGAGCCCCGGTCCGGCATCTCTGCTCCTCCAACAATTCTGTCCACAGTCTTCTGAGCTCTGCTTTGATCCAATGCATTGCTGACTTTTCTAGCACTTTCCAGAAGTAGATTCACAAAGTGTGCAGTGTTTTCTGTCTGGCTTCTTTCCCTTATTACAGGGCTTTGAACTCCATCTCGCCGCACGTTTTAGAGACGTTTTCCTGTTCCTTGCAGCAATATCACAGTGTGGGGATAGACCAACATTTCCGTCATTTCTCATTTGTGTTGACTCCTGGAAGGAGTCAGATCACACTTTTCTGGGTGGCCATCTTTTCCTTTCTCCTGGGTAAAACCTACGAAGAGAACCCAAGAGTTATGCCACGGGGTGTGTCTAACTTCCCAAGAAAGCCAGCAGTCATTTTCCAAAGTGCTTCTATAGTTTTGCATTTCTACCGGCACTGCGTGAGAGTTCCCACGGTCCCACGGCTCACCCACATAGTAGTGCTGCTCTATTTCATTTTAGCCACCAGGCCACTGGGCAGCTCAGTGTGGAACTTGGGTTTTCTAATTAATAATGGCTTTCCACGTCTTTCTGAATATTGATCATTTCAGATGGAGACCTAACAATGAGATTATGCTGTGACTGGATTACAGCAATCATGTTCTGGATTTCAAGTATTTTCAAATATATATTTTTGTTAGTTGAATTTTTGTTGTTGTTGTTGTTACTGTTACAAGGGCTTGAACTTGGCCTGGGCACTGTCCTATAACTTTTTGGTTCAAGGCTAGTGCTCTACCATTTAAGCCATACTTCCACTTCCAAATTTTGGTTAGTTAATTGGAGATAAGAATCTCACAGAATGTCCTGCCCCGGTTGATTCTGAACCCCAGTCTTCAGGTCTCAGCCTCCTGAGTAGCTGGGATTACAGGCATGAGCCACCAGACCTGGCTTCAAAGCTAAGCTTTGCAAATACGTTTCCTCAGTCTATAGCTTTCTTTTTAAAGTTATCCTAACAGTGAAACTCAGGTTATTCTTATTTCTTTTCCTTGTGTGCATCTTATGAGATTTTCCCTTAATGTAAGGTCACAGAAGTCTTCCATGTTCTTGGTTTCTTTTCTCTAGAATTCTTGTAGTGTAGATTTTTCACTTGGATCCACAGTCCATTTGGAGTGATGAGGCAAAGGTTGGTTGAGCCACATAAGGCACAGATGGAGGTTGGTTGAGCCACGTGTTCTGTTGCCCACAAATACCTCATGGCTTCAGCATCTGCTCCAGTTGTTAGCCATCCTTCCACCACATTGCCTTGGAACCTTTGCTAGAAGCCAATGGATAACACATGTGGAGGTCTATGTAATCTCCTTAGCTTGCTTGTTCTAGTTGCCGGCACTGTTGCCGGTCCCACACAGCCTTGTTCATGTTCTGCTACCATAAGCACTGAAACCAAGTGTCACTGGTCATCCAAATTTGTTCCTTAAAAAAAAAAATAGAAGAGTTATGGAGCATTTTAGAACCGTTCACCAATTTTTTTTGGGGGGGGGGTCCGGTCGTGGGAACTCTGGGCCTGGGCGCTGTCCCTCAGCTCTTCAGCTCAAGGCTAGTGCTCTACCACTTGAGCCACAGCACCACTTCCGTCTTTTTTTCTTTTTGCTTATGTGGTACTAAGGAATGGAACCCAGGGCCTCATGCATGCAAGGCAAGCGCTCTGCCACTGAGCCACCTTCCCAGCCCCGGTTCACCAATTTTTGCGAACAGAAACTTGTTTCCGTGGTTTTGTTTGTTTTTGGTGCTGGTCCTGGGCTTTGAACTCAAAGCTGAATGCTGAACCCAAGCTTTCATGCCTCAGGGCGAGAGCTCTGCCACTGGAGCCACAGCGACACTTCCGGCCTTTTGGAAGTTCATTGGAGATAAAGAGTCTCAGGAACTTTCGTGCCTGGGCTGGCTTTGAACTGTGACCCTCAGATTTCGGCCTCTTGAGTAGCTGGGATTACAAGCTTGAGACACCAGCGCCCGGCCTCGTACTCTCATTATGATGGTGTTGAATGCATGCCTCAGTGTGGGGAGAATTCACTGAGTAATATCGCGTTTCTTTTTCCATGAACATGGGATGCCACACAAATGTCAGTGTACACTCAGGTGATTTGGCACTTCATAGCGCTTGTGCTATTTTAAATGGCATTCCTATTTGTATGAATTAGTTGTCCAAAAGGCACTGATGTTACACTCCAACATGTACATGTGATGAATTAACCTCAGCCCCCATCACTCTTATCCCCTCCCCCCGCGTTTGACCAGGCTGCATCGCTCCATTTTATGCATGCAAACACATTGTATCCACCATATTCATCCTCATTCACCCTCCCTGTGAACCAAACCCCCTCCGCCAGCCGCCGGCATACCCTTCCCCCCACCAGCACCCCCTTCCCCCCCCCACAGCCTTCCCGGTTCATGTCTTCATTTGGTATGGTGAGTAGCTGCATCCAGAGGCTCAGGCACAGTACTTCCAATGGTCCAGTGGTTGCCCCATCCCCACTGCCCCCAGCTCCTGAGACTCCTCATCCAACTTTGTACTTACTGAAATGCCTTTTGAAGGGTTTTTACCCACTATTTTCTCTTTCCTCCCTTTCCTCATTCTCTCATTCTCCTATCGTTAGAATCATGATATACATACATATGTAGAATTATACATTCTATATTAATATATAATGTGTGCATCTTGGTATATATACATATGTACATGTTAATGAATACGAATGTCTTCTAGGCCTAGCTTTCACCTGTCGATGAAAACAGTATTTGCCCTTTTGAGCTTGCCTAATCTTGCACAACTTAAATGTGCTACAATTCCATCCTTTCACCTGCAAATAACAACTTCGTTTTTCTTTGTGACTGTGTAATAGTCCATGATGTGTGTGAATGTGTGTTGTTGTGTATGCATACATCACCATCACCATCTTCCTTCCTTCATCTGTTGTTGGGCACCTTGACTAATTCCACCCTGTGGCTATTATCAACAGCATTGCAATAAACATGGGTAGGCAAGCATGTCCCTTCCATATTGGCTTCACCACTTCAGATATGGCAGGGTTACAGATAGGCCTATTTTCAGGTTTTTGGAAACCTCCATACTGAGTTCTGTAGTGGTTGCAATGGTGCCCAGCTCCCTTCCCCCCTCCCCCCCACAGAGCGGGAAGGCTCCTTTGCCCCAGATCCTGGCCGGCATCGGTTGTTGTCTTTCTGATGGTGGCCTTTCTGACTAGGGAGAGTCAGGATTGCAGTACGGAGGACCAGTATGGAAGCATCACAATGACAGACCGTAAGTTGTATGACAGAGTCATCGAAGCTAAAACAGCTTGCCAGCGGTACACAACCAGACCTGAAGACTAACGGAGTGAAAGAAAATTCAGAAATAAAACGACACAGCCACAACCAACCACATTTGGACAAAGGAACCCAAAACATACTGCAGGAAAAAAAAAGACTGGCAAAACCAGTCATCTCCTGGAAGGAGATTGGAACTTGGACCCTGTCCCTCAGCCTGTAGAAAACTCACGTCCAAGTGGATCGAAGAACTCAAGGACTGGAGTCAACTTTGAATCTGTTCCAAGAACACAGAGGGAAACTCCACAAGTTATAGGCACAGGGGTTTATTTTCTGAATAGGACTCCAACTGCCCAGGAGCCAAGAACAAGAATTGACAAGCGAGACCACAGCCCATGGATAGGTTTCTGCATAGCAAAAGGAATAATGACCAGAACAGAGACTCACCCTCAGAATGGGAGAAAATCTTCCCCAGCTCTCCACCAGATAAAGGATTCACTTCCAGAATATATAAAGAGGGGGAAAATGACAGCAAATGACCAAGTCATCTAGAAAGTAAGCAAGGCAGGTGAACTGAGCAGAGCCCTCAAGAGTTCTTATGTCCACGGTGATGTGCTATACAAATAAAAACCATTTACTTTTCATCCTGCTATATTTTTTTTAATTTCCCATTTTATGGCTTGGATTTCCAGCAGACAAACACATTACCTGCTAGGAAGTCGGGGGTGAGCAAGGGATGACATCTTTGCATCTGATTCAGGAGGAGAGTGCTCAGCCTCTCCCAGGGCGGTGGGAAGCCAGCTGCGGGCATCTCACGACAGCCTGGCCAGGGACGAAAACTGATGACCACTGAGCCCCTGTGCATGAACTCTTCCTGCAGGTTCTCTCGTTAACTGTCTATTCAGATGCATAGTTCAGCTTCTGAAATGGCATTGGATTCTTGTTGAGCTGCACACCTTGCCAATGTAAGAGACGCAAGTTCTTTTACAAACCAGAGGATTTGTGTATATTTTCTCCAAGTCCTAGCCTTATCTTTCCATTTTCTTCTTTTCCCTTCTCTTCTTTTTTCTTCATTCCCCCTTTCCCTTCCCCCTCTATTTCATTTCTTCTCCTTTCTCCCCCCATCCTTCCTCCCTTCTTCCCTCTCTTTCTCTTTCATCTCTTTCATTTTCTTTCTTCATTTATTTCCCTTTCTTTCTTTCTTTCCCCTCCCTCCCTCTCTCCTTCATTCTTTTCTTCCTTCCTTCCTTCCTTCCTTCCTTCCTTCCTTCCTTCCTTCCTTCCTTCCTTCCTCCCTCCCTCCCTCCCTTCCTCCCTTCCTTCCTTCCTTCCTCCTTCCTTCCTATCTTTCTCTCCCTTCCCTCTCCCCCCTCCCTTTCTCTTTCTCTCTCTCTGCAGTACTGAGTTCCAACTCAGGACATTGTGTTTGCTATGCAGGTGCTCTGTTCTTTGAACCACTCTTCCATCATTTTTTTCTCCTTTCCCTCACTCTCTCCCGGTCCCCCCTCCGACTCCACCCACGAGTTGTATCGTTCACTTTTCACCCTTTTCCGTTGAGATCTGTACCTCCCCTCCCCCTGCTGAAGACATGCATGAGAGCACACCACACATAAAGAAAAGGAAACAGTCGTCTCTTCGTTATTTTTAGGAGATGTGTTTGCCCCGGTGGCTGGCTGTTGTCCTCTTGTCCCGGGGTGGCAGCACAGGCCACCGCTCCCAGTGTGGCTGAGAGGGTCTTTCAAGAAACTCCAGTCATTTGCATTTCTTTATGAAAAGGAAAACAGCGTTAGTTTTGATCAATTCAGTTGATCAGATTTTGGTATTACCTGTCTGTTGCGTATTATGTACAAGGAATGTGCCCCTAGGTGCACATCAAAAAATTATTCTCCTATCTTTTCTTCTAGAAGTTTTATAATTAAGCTCTCACATTGAGTGACACATTTGGAGTATTTTTTATGTTTTATAGACTAGTGTCTATTTTTTCTCTTCTTCCCGTCCCTTCCTCTTTCTTCCTTCTTTCTGAATATGTTTCTAGTTATTCCTTTGCTAGTTCTTGACAGGATTATCCTTTCCACTGGGAGAGAGTGAGGGGAGGGCGGTGCTGTCTAAAAGGCAGTGCACTCAGCCCCTGACTCAGGGAACTGCAGCCCCTCTGTAATCACCTTTATAACAACAATTAAACACTTGAAAACAAGGTTATCCTTTTCTTTACGGTATTTACTTAGAACGTGTGCTAAATTAATAAATTGCAAGTGCACTGATCCATTTCTTTTTCTTTTTTTAAATTTTTTTTGAGTCAGGATGTGGGGCCTGAACTCCGGGCCTGGGCGCTGTCCCTCAGATCTTCAGCTTAAGGCTAGCGCTCTACCACTTGAGCCACAGCGCCACTTCCGGCTTTTTCTCTTTGCTTATGTGGTGCTGAGGAATCGAACCCAGGGCCTCATGCATGCAAGGCAAGCGCTCTACTGCTGAGCCACCTTCCCAGCCCCCATTTCTTTTTCTTTCTTCCCCCTTGATCACATATTTCAAAATACTTCCTTGTAAACACGGAGCAAACTTTTTAATGACGATGATAGTCACAACTGCTTTGGTCTCAAAGTTCTAGCATGCCATGGAATGTGTTTTTGATCGAGTGCAAGGACACTCGCAAGGATGCTCAGTCCTTTCAGAGGATTCTCCCACAGGCATGGCTGCGTCCGTGGTGTGAGACAGCCGGGGGCCCGGCCATGCCTGTGGGGCCCTAATCCCCCTCCATCTGGAATGCCAAGGCTCCTCGCCCCCACCCCATCCGCTGGACCTGCGCCCAGGACGGCAGAGGGAGGCTGGACCCAGCTGTGACCCCAGGGCGCTGCACGAGCTGGCCTGACCCTAAGGAGGAGGAACTTGTCTGCCGATTGCTGGCCAGGGGCTGAGCCTCTCACGCCGGTGCTGTTCTCTGTGAGCCTGTGTGGTGTCCGAGCCAGTGAGCTTTCTGTCCAGGTTTCGCTGTCTGGGAGGTGGGGAACCTCCTTGGGAAAACCGAGCACCACCTTTCACACTCGGTGTGTTTCTCCTCGGGCTGGTTCTACCCGGCGTCCTCCAGCTGCCCTCCCTGCTCACGCTTCGCTCTTGTTCCCACAGTGCTCTGGCCTTCCATGCTCCCTCTGTAAGGCGCCAGGAGCGACGCTGCTCAGAAGGAAACGCACTCCATCCCACGGACGCTGCCTGCGCACAGAGGCCTGGTTCCTTATCATTATAGAAAGCTGATGTACAGAGGAGATTAATTCCCATTAATTCTGTTTCTTTGATCGCTATGTCTATCTTTACACCAGTACCTACTGTTTGGATCATTTTGACTTTTATAGATAGCAGAATTTGAAACCAAGTATTTTTTGGGGGGGGGGTGGTGGTGTCCGGTCGTGGGGCCTGAACTCTGGGCCTGGGCGCTGTCCCTCAGCTCTTCAGCTCAAGGCGAGCACTCTACCACAACCAAATATTTTTTTAAAATAATTTTTCTCAAAAAATCATGTGGCTGGGCGTGTTGGCACACATCGGGATAACATTTATTCAGGAGGTGGAGATCACGGAGCCTGCTATCTGAAAAAGATCTAAAGCGAAAGGTCTGAAGGCGTGACCCAAAGGGTAAAGCTTGCACCTAGTGTGTGGCCCTAGTACTGCCAAACTCCAGTACTCTCAAGTGGAAGCAAGAAATGGGGGGGGGGGGAGAAGGAAGGAGGAAGGAAGCAAGGAAGGAAGGAAAAGAAAGCAAGACAGTTTTACATTCCTAATTAAGTTTCTTGGTGTGTCTGTTCATTGACATTTTCTTCTTGTTTTATTTGCTCTCACTTAATTTCACATTTTTTCTAGGGGTTTTCTCATTTCGTATAAATTGTATTTTGTGTGTGTGTGTGTCATCAGATTGTTCTCAATCTCTTGTAACATTTTTAGTTTTTAAACCTCTGCAGTGAGATCCTGTTTCATTCCTGATTCTGTTACATCTTCATTTCAAATGCTAAGATTTTTTTAAAGCTAAACTTACCCCCAATATTACTTCAGCAGCAGCATCTAAATTTTAACATCGTGTTTTAATTTTCATTTTGTTTGTTATATTTTTAATTCCTATTTCTTCCTTGACCTGTGGGTTATTTAAAGATGTGATGTTAAATTTCTAAGTATTTGAGAGTTTTTCTAGTTTCTTCCTCTATTGATTTCTCTTTCCTTTTCTTTTCCTTCCTTCCTTCCTTCCTTCCTTCCTTCCTTCCTTCCTTCCTTCCTTCCTTCCTTCCCTCTCTCCCTCCTTCCCTCCCTCCCTCCCTTCCTTCCTTCCTCCCTGTACCAGGGTTTGAACTCAAGGTCTTGAGCTTGCTTGACTGGTGCTCTATCACTTGAGCCTTGCCTCTGGTCCAGCATTTTGCTGGTTAATTGGAGATCTCATTTTGAGGACTCCCCCCACCTCCATTCCTGAGACTGGCTTAGAGCTGCAATCCTTCCAGACTCAACATCCTGAGTACCTAGAATTACAATCATGAGTCCCATGTGCCTGGCTCCTGTTGTTAATTTTTAGTGTAATTTTTGTCGTGGCAGATAGCATCCTTTATATGATACTTTAGATTATTTTCATTATTTTGAATGTGCTGAGACTTTTTTAAATGTCTAGCAAATGGTCATAGAGAATAGTGCTATTGTGCGTAGGGGGGGAAAGTATTTTTCTATGGCTGGGTGGAATGTCCTGATTAGGGTTGGTAAGGTCAGATTGCTGGACAGTGCTTTTCACATCTTATAGACACGATGCTTTGTGTTTTTATCTCATTTGCTCTATTATTTACTTACAATGCTCATCTTACACGTGGCTGAAACTGCTGAGGTATCTTCTTAAGTCCGCTCTGAGTCTTGCTTTGTTGTTTGACGGCTCTGTTCTTCAGGGTGTGGACATTTATAACTGTTCTTTCCCATGACATATCGAAGCTCTTCTTGTGGTGAACTTTCTCTCTTTGGCTCTGTGATCTATTTTATCTGACGTTACTATGGCCACTCTGGCTCTCTTCACAGTTTGAATGTTACGTCTTTTTTTCCATCCAATTACACTCAACTTATTTGTGTCTTTGAAGTGTGTATTTTATAGTCAGTGTTTAGTTATATTTTTCCTTTCTATCCAGTTTCACAATCTCTACCTTTCAGTTGTAATACTTGGTCCATTCATCTGTTCCTCTAGTCTTTCCATTTTCTTTTCTAAATTATATTTTTATTGTCTTTAAAAATTATTATTATTGTTATTATTATTATTGAGTGGTTGTACAAAAAGGTTATAATTCCCTAGGTCAGGGTATGAGGACAATATTTCTGTTTGGGTGTTTTTGGGTACTGGTCCTGGGGTTTGAACTCATGGCCTGGGCTCTGTCCCTGAGCATTTTAGCTCAAGGCAGTACTCTGCTACTTGAGCCACAGCTCTACTTCCAGCTTTTGGGGGCTACTTGGAGATAAGTGTTTCATGGACTTTTGCTGCAGGGCTGGCTTTAAACTTCGGTCATGAGGTCTCAGCCAGCTGAGTGGCTAGGAGGACAGTATGATCCACCAGCACCGGGTCTGACACTTGACCAGAGCTAAGCCTAGCTTTGCTCTCCCCGCTCCCTCCCCCTTCCCTCCCCCCTCCGCTTCCTTTCTTACCCTCAAGTTACCTGGTTGAGTTTTTACGTAAGGTACACAGAATATCATGACTACATTTGCTCTCCCTTCCTCCCTCTGCCTTCCCACTCAACATATGTTTCCACTTCCAGGTATTCATTTTTTTTCTTTATTGAGATTGTTGGGTATTCATTTTGATAAGTAGTATATTTGCTGTTCAGAGGAGTTATACTTTGGGATTTTTCCCCTAAGTGTATCATCCTTTGTTTGTATGGAAATGCACAAATGTTCTCTAGGTCTAGCATCTACATAGGAGAGAAACCATGCACCATTTGCCTTTCTGAGCCTGTCCATTTCTCTGAGAATGACATAGTATTATTCTTCCCAGTGAATGAGCACAACTCCATTGTGTAAACGCATCCCAGTTTCTTGATTCATGCATCCCTTGTAGGGCATCTGGGCTGGTTCCCTAATGGGGCTATTGTGAGCAGTGTGGTAATGAGCCTTCCTTCCGTTTTCTTAAGCAAGTGTTTCAAGTATGCCGTTCTCATTCTTGTTGATTTCTCCACTGCATTTTTTCTTAATGGCTGCTCTGTAGACCATCAGATTCATCTTGAACCTGTCACGGTATTTCAGATTAATAAGAACATAATTCTAGTGACAACATGGATAACTGGTGTCGGTATGGATCCCTTCCCCTGCCCCTTGTGTGTGTCATTATTCTCCAACTTATCACTGCCAGGTCTGTCGGGTGTATCTTTTCATATGGTCTTTTAAGTGATTTATCCAGGTATTATATTGCTCTGAACAAAATTTATCATGGTCTATTAGTGTCATTGTTTCACTGGCTCAAGTGAAGCACAGAAAAAAATAGGTCTCTCTGTGTCCTTTCTCCCATTCTCATTTATAACGCCTGCCAGATAACCACTTCTGCACACTCAGAGCAGTCCCCATGTCCTGCTGAAAACACGGTCCAGCCGTCAACGAGGACAGAAACCTCAAGGGAAGAAGAAAGCCTGTCATCTTTACTGCACTTTTTCCATCTTTTTTGATGTTCCAGTATTTGTCTATTGCTGTCATCTTTAAAAAAATTCAAGAATTGCCTTTAAGAATCCATTTCTTTAGTTGCATATGTGGATCACGCAAAGGTGATTATGATATATCTATACACGCATAAAATATGCTTTGATCCAATTGGCCCCTCTACGCTTTGCTCGAATGTTCCCTCACTCTCCTTCTTGTTTTCTTTTGCTATTGTCCACGGGTTTCATTATTCTCTGCGCACAGGCTTGTGATGTCCTCGTGCCTCAGGGCATTCTCTTTTTGTCCTCCCTTGGCACTGTTTTCCCTCTCCCAACAGTCCCTTTTGTGTCTTTATCTCATTTTTTCTTTCCGGTCTAGATGCTTCACAGGAGATAAAATAGTGTTATTTGTCTTTCAGAGTCTGGCTTACTTTGCCGCACATGATAATCTCCAGTTCCATCCGATCTCCTGCAGACAACATAATATGACTCTGTTTTATGGATGAATAATACTCCGTTGTGTATCAGACCTACATTTTCTTTATCCCTTCATTGGTTTACATCTGCCCAGGCTGATTCCACAGCTTTGCTGATGTGAATGGTGCTGTGATCAACATTGGAGCTGGCGTGCCTGCATCTCTATTATATGCTGATTTACCTTACTCTGACTAGGAAAGGTCCTGTAGTCATTCTTTTTTTGTTTTTGTTTTTGTGTTTCTTTTGGTGGTGCTTGGGGATTTTGAACTGAGCGGTTTGTGTTTCCTAGACAGGTCCTCTAGTGCTTGAGCCATCCCTACAACCTTTTATTCTCTGGTTATTTACTTTCTGATGTTTGTACTGAGGTTTGAATTCACAGTCTCATACTTGTTAGGCAGGCCAACAAGCCTCCCTTCTAGCCTTTTTTGAACTGGTTACTTTCATTCATTCATTTATTTATTTAGCATCTCCCCTGCCCTCCCTTCTTTTACTTCTGACTCTCCTAACCCGTGTGCTTATTTTATCTCGGGGGTTGCTGGGCTCTTTGTTTAAGATCAGCACATAATTTCATATACTCGATCCAGTTTTCTGGTTTAAGGCAAGGGGAAGACGTGTGTAACATCCTAGCCAGGGACAGTGGTCTTTCTAGAGATTAGAAGTTGCTAGAAGAAAATCCCAGAAGTTAGGAAGCCTCAGAGAAAGGCACCCCACACTTACTGCAAGTCAGGCCTTTCCTGACTCCCAAACTGCAGAGCTCGGATCTAATAAAGCAATGCTGGAGGGTTGAAGCTTTTGGCAGAGGTCTCAGAATTTTCCTAGCACTGGAGAGGCAGGATTTAGAATTCAGGACCGGCTAGTACACAGTTCTTTGTAAATATTTTGGAATTTCCATTAAAAAAAGAAAACTGAAGTGTCATATCTAAGGACTAAACCTATACCAGGTGCCAGTGGCTCGTGCCAGTAATCTTAGCTATTCAGGAGCCTGAGATCTGAGGATTGTGGTTCAAGGCCAGCCCTGGAAGAAAGTCCATGAGACTCCTCTACAATTAATCACCAAAAACTCAGAAGTAGAGGTGTGAGTCAAGTGGAAGAATACCAGAGCTAAGGGATAGTACCCCAACTCTGAGTTTAAGCCCTAGTCCAGGCACAAAAACAAAACCAAACAAAAACCCCAAACCAAAGCCTACACTGTATTCCCCTGACCTGACAGAACTAAAAAACCAAGTATTTACAGGATTCAAGTAATCCACCAGCTCTTTAAGCCAATCTTCTTCACAAGAAGACACAAAAACAAAATAATGCATAATATGTCACCCATGGTATCTTGCATGAAACAAAGAAATTAATAGACATAGTAAAAACCTCCAAGCTGTCATCTAGACAGACATAGTTTCAGCATAAAAGAGCAGATTGCTTAACATAGGTCTTTGAATTAAAATGACTTTACAGTACAGTAAAGACAGTACAGGAAAAGGTGGCTGCAATGCAAGGTAGGAGAAGAGGTGAAGAATTTCAGGAGACAGAAAAATAATGAAAATAAGCTGAACGCAACTCACTAAAATCAACCGTTGATTGGGTAGGATTAACTTTATGTAGGATATGTTGTAGAAGGAAATAATGAGAAGGAATGAAAATATGTCAAAGGAACTTCCCAAACTAAAATAGAGAGAGAGGAACAAGTAACCCAGTCTCAACAACCTATGGAATGCTCTGAAAGTCTAATATGTGTGGAACTGCAATTTGAAGGAAATAAAAGAGGAGGCATGGAAAACATTTTGAAGAAATACTATAATACAATTATAGTATGAATTATACATATGAAGTGCTATAATATTAATTAGAGGAAAATATGATCATGCCACCATTAAAGTATCCACTAAAAGAAGAATGCAGCTGAGTTCCAGTGGCTCACACCTGTAATCCTAGCTATGTAGGAGCCTGAGATCTCAGGATCCCAGTTGGAAGCCAGCCTGGAGAGGAAAGTCAGTGAGATTCTTATTTCCAATTAACTAGCAAAAAGTCAGAAGTAGGGGTGTGGCTCAAATGGTAGAACACTGGCATTGAGGGGAAAAAGCAGGTGAGAACATGAGGCCCAGTACTGGTGCGGGCATGTGTGTGGCCTTCCTGGATATCTAAAAAAATAGATCCGTTGCTAAAATATAGTTGAAGATGGTACAACCAGAGGAACAAGGAAAAAGAGCCAAGGCCCAAACTGAAAACAAACAGCAAGAGGGCACCTCAGATCAGCAGTCATTATGTAGATGCAAATGCATTTGATGCAAATGACCATTTACATAGATGTAAATATAATTTGTCAGAGAAAAAGGCACATCTCATGCACCACAAGTACTAATTATTAAGAAGACATAATAACTAAGCGTGTTTGCACCTTATAACAGAACTTAAAAAGACATGAAGCAAAACCTGACAAACTGAAGGGAAGAGCTGCAATTATAGATGAAGACTATTACATTTCTTTTTCAGAAACTGATAAAATAAGCAGACGGAGCATGTAAGGCACAGCACATTTGAAAACTCCCAACCATATTGTTATAACTGCCATTCTCGTGCCCTGCCAAATGCAGAATATTCATTCTCCTGTGGGCCTACAGCTCTTCCTTCATTCAACTAGGACTGACGCTCTGCCACAGAGCGTGTGGAAGCAACTTAGAGATCATAACCGAAAGGGTAACCAGAAATCTTTCCATGTGAGGAAATTAAGGAATACATTTCTAAATAATCAGTGAGTGGACAAAAAAAAATCTCAGACTCAAGGGGTGTAAAGTTAGAATCTATCAAAAATGTGTGAGGCTCACACACTTGTACAACACAAAACTGTTAAAGTCATCCAAGACCAGGAAGTTTGAAAATGGCCGCAGTATCAAGGAAATGAAGGACATACCATGACTTAGCGTGATTTGTCCTGATCACATGCTGGCGTGGGAAGAAGACATTGTTAGACCAAATGCCGGTGGTCAGGTCTGTAATCCTAGCTGAGATTTGAGGACCATTGTTCAAACCCACCCAGGCAGAAAAGTCAGTGAGACTCTTCTCCAATTATCTACCAAAAATCCAGAAGTGGAAGTGTGGCTTTAGTGGTAGAGCAACAAAGCTCAGAGACAGAGCCCAGGCCTTGAGTTTGAGCCTCAGGACTGACACCAAAAACAAAAAAAAAAAACAAAAGGTACTAATTAAAGCCTAAGTAAATATGGACTTCAGTAAATAGTGATATATCATCATGCCAGTATGCATTCATTAATTGAGACAAATCTTGTGCATACACACACATGTACTCTTACGTCCTAAGTGCCAGGCATGAATGCCGGACAAGCTGGGTGCGGTGCTGAGACCATCCTTTGCAGCCTCCTTGTGAGCCCCAAACTGTCATTAAACTTAAGGCTTATTTTAAAAGGTGTTGGGACTTCAGATTATTTTTGGAGGGAAATTATAGCTTTGAATGTTTATATTCAAAAAGAATAGGAAAATTGATATCAACAGTCTTTCCTTCAGTGTCAGGACATTAGAAAAAAAGAACAAGCCAGACCTCAAGTAAGGCGAAGAGGAGCAGGAAAGTGCAGGGATCAACTCAAGAGAACATGGCCACGCAATACAGAAAACCAGCATGCCTCAAAGCTGCTTCTCTCTAAAAAAAAAAAAAAAAAAAAAAGCATTAATAAAATTGGTAAAATCAAGTCAGGCAGATTTTAAAAAGCAAAACCAATCACCAGTATCTGCAATGAAAGTGGCTACGCTGAACCGGTTGATAGACCTTACAAGGAGACGAAGCGGGTATTATGGGAAAATTAATGCAAATAAATTCAACAACTTATACAAAATGGAAAATTCCCTTGAAAAACTCAACTTACTGAAATTAAGACAAGAAGAAACAGAAAATATGAAAATTCCTATATTTATCTATTATGGCACTTGAATTACAACTTAAAGCCCACAGAGCAAACTACCAGCCCAGATGGCTTCTTTTTCTTTTTTTCTTCAATTTCTATCGAACATTTAAGGGAGAAATAATACCAGTACTCTACAAACTTTTTTTTTTCTGAAAATCTCTCAACTTATTTTATGAGGTCGATGCAAAGTGGATACCAAAATCTGAAAAAGGCATTATAAGAAAATTAAAGTTAGAGCCCAATATTGCTCAGATGAAAGTTGAAAACCTCTCAACAGAATAAGTGAGTGAATTCCAATGACCTACAAAATGATAATGAGGGATGAGCATGGGAGGGTGTGCTCATGAGTGTGGATTTCAAAGGTCATTCAGTGTTATAGGACCAAGTGATTAAGGAAAAAAAATACCATCATTTGATAGATCTCTAAGAAGCATTTGCAATATTCAGTGCTTATCTCCTATTTTAAAATTTAAAAGCAGCACCCCAGTAAAGGAATTGTGCCAACAACTAGTCGAACAACGCTAAGTGGGGCTGGGAAGGTGGCTCAGTGGTAGAGTGCTTGCCTCACATGCACGAGTTCCCAGGTTCGATTCTGCAGCACCACATAAACAGAAAAAGCCAGAAATGCACTATGGCTCAGGTGGTAGAGCACTAGCCTTGAGCTGAAGAGCTGAGGGACAGCGCCCAGGCCCAGAGTTCAAGCCCCACGACCAACAGAAAACAAACAAACAAACAAAAAACCAACACTAAGAGGCAGAACTCTTCCCCCACCCCTGGTCAGGATGGAGATATTTTCACTCTCCATAGCTTCAGACAGGACACTCACACCATGAAAAATAAAAGGCACACACAAATTGGAAAAGAAGAAAACTTCCTTTATCCTCAATTGACCTGAGTTTGCCTATGAAAATTCTACAGAACCTACAGAAAAAAAATGTACTGGAAGTAATTTAGCAAAGTTTTAGTGTACATGGTTGGGTATATAAAAATCAAATTTATTCTAACAAGAAATCATTGAGGAAAAATGAAATTTAAGCATAGCATTGTTTCAAAGAACATGAAATGTGAACTTCTTAGGGATAAATCAAATAAGATTAACATTTTTTTTCAAAATAAAGCCGAGTGCAGGGGGCTGACGCCTACCATCCTAGCTAGGGAGGCTGAGATCTGAGGATCAAGGTTCAAAATCAGCCCCAGCAGACAAATCTGAGAGATTCTTGTCTAACAAAAGCTGGAACGGAAGATGTGGCTCAAGTGGTAGAGCCCCAGCCTTGAGAGAAAAAAAGCTAAGCAAGAAAAGCTCCAGCACTGGCACACAGAAAATAATTATTCTTCAAAATATCATCATCATAAATGAAAGAAAACCGATCCACATGACAAGGTACACCATGCTTCTAGACTGAGAGACACAATGTTGTCAAAATAATTCTCCTCACAAGGATCTATAAATTCAAGATGATCTCAATAAATATTTCAGCAGTCTTTCTTACAGAAATAGATAAAAACAATTCTAAAATATGAAGAGTAGCCTGCTTCTCTCAGCTAGGACAACACAGTTCAGATTGTTTCATCTGAAACAATATATATATATATATTTGTCAGTCATGGGGCCTGAACTCTGGGCCTGGGCGCTGTCCCTCAGCTCTTCAGCTCAAGGCTAGCGCTCTACCACTTGAGCCACAGCGCCACTTCCGGCTTTTTTCTGCTTATGTGGTGCTGAGGTAATGGAACCCAGGGCCTCCTGCATGCAAGGCAAGTGCTCTACCACTGAGCCACCTTCCCAGTGCCTAAAACGATAATTTTTAAAAAGACAACGCATGAAATGACATCTTTCAAGACTCTCAGCAAAGTGCAGCAGTGCATGGGCACGTTTGTCTGAGGGGAGCTCAGGGCTGGAGAGGAAGGCCTGAGCTGATCAGCAGTGGCCATGTGGGGCATCCAGGAGCTGGGAATACCGTCTCCCAGTGTCCTCCCGACTCACGGAGCTTTGGGTGAAGCTCTTAGAAGGGAGTTGCTGTCAGAAGGGAATAGAATTATCCTTCATCAGGGTTAGGACCAGAGTGAGTGTGGATGAGACTTCTGGCCCAAATTGAAGGTGGTCCTGAACTCCACAGCTCTGCACCCAGCCGCATGTCTGTCTCTCCTACTCTAAACACTCCTGAACAAAACTCAGACAAGATCCAAGTAATCAACATGTGTACAAGCTGTAGAAGCTGCAACTTAGACCAGAGCTTCAGAATATGTATCAAATCTTAGCACCCAGTAAAGGTTTTCAATGTCTAGAATCCAGTGAAAAGTTTCTGACCTACAAAGAAGCAGAGAAGTTGAATCCTCTAATGAACCAACCCAGAAATGTCCTGCTGCTAGAACTAGAAGACCAGGATGACAGAGCCACTGTTAGAATTGTGTTCTACTTGAGTAAAAGTTAAGTGAAGTCATGCAATGTATATAAAGACCCAAATCAAATACCTTCGGTGAAAAATATACCAAATACAGACAGTAACCTATGAGACGCTAGAGAAGAAAGGAAGGTTTTCACTAGTCCATGAATCAGAAAACTCAAATTCGTTAAAATTTGAACTCACTCCAAATGGATCTATAGAATCAATATAATTCCCATTAAAAAAATCTCAGCAGAATTTTTTGGTTGAAATTAAAAAGTTGATTCAAAAACTTGCCTGGGAATGCAGAGGAACTAAAATGAATGAAATGACTTACACGTGGTTTCCGGATTCGTGAAAGAAGTATCTCGGGCTATATATTATTGGCTGCAACATAGACCAGTAAGTTCATTGACCCAGAAATACAAACAAAACAAAACAAAACAAAACAAAAACCTGATTTTCTGCAAAGGTACAGAAATAGGAGAATGGATGACCTTCTCAAAACAGGTGGTGGATTTTTTGGAGAGCTTACAACTGGCATGATAAACTTTGATCCATATCATATATATGTATATATATGCGTATATATATAGTATATGCAACCAACAAACCTCAAGTGGATCTCTCCTCTGAAACTGTGAATCTTCTAAAAGAAAAAATATGGGAGATGAGAACTTTTGACTTTACATGAAGCAAAGATTGTTGGGAGGAGCATTAAACTCAGTACACTCCATAAAATAAATTGTACTTCACTAAAAGCAAAACCTGTGCTCTTCCCGAAGTTCCATTTGGAGGCTAAAATACAAACCAAGGCTGGGAGAACATATTTTTGAAGCACATATCTTATAAAGAGCTTTTGTGTAGAATGGATCAAAGAAATGCAATGTTCACTCATCAAGAAGAGTAATAGTATGTCATTTTCAGGGAAATAGATGGACCTAGAAAAAAATTACTTTAAGTGAGGTAAGTCAAGCTCAGAGAGACAAAAGCCACATTCTTTCCTTCTTTCTTCACATGTGGGAGTTACAGGTAAAATAGAAGCACATCCATGAAAACCCACATAATACTACCAGACTGTATGGTGTACCCTGGAGAGGATTCCAATGGTGTACTTTCTTTGAGCAATTAACTGACAGTTTGCCAAAATGGATGTCAGAAAGCTGAAATATGTTTACTGTCTTTAGAGGGGGACTGATGGGGGATGGAAAAACGGAAGGAGGAAGAGTAGGTGAATAGCAGTCATAATTCTCAAGGTTCTTATGTGAATTTGGAGCTGGGTAATGGGGTGGGGTTGACATGGAGGCAGAGAATAACTGGCCAAGATTCATTGTTCTCGTCAATTGACACACTCAATTGAATCTCTTTTGTACAACTACTTGAAGATAATTGAAAAAATAAAACACAAACTTAGGTCTATGACACCTGAAGAATTCTCAAGATCCAATTCTAAGAAAATAAAACTTGGAGTTTTTTTTTTCTTTTCTGCACATTTACTAGTGCTTACTAATTGTATAACAGGGGAGGTTTGCCGTGATATATTCATACATTCACCTATTGGGTCCTATTTATCCCCTCTGTTACCCTTCCTTATCCCCTTTTCCCAGCCCCTATTCAAATTTTTTTGAAATGGTGGGGCTAGACACATAGCTCAAACCAGAGAGCGCCTGTTTAGAAAATACAAGACTCTGAGTTCAAACTCCAGTACTGAAAAAAAAGATGAAAAAAAAAGAAGCAAAATTAAAATGCCAGTCAGGGTTGGGTTGTAGCTCAGTGGTAGATTGACTGCCTAGCATTGGGTTGTAGCTCAGTGGTAGATTGACCTCCTAGCATTGGGTTGTAGCTCAGTGGTAGATTGACTGCCTAGCATTGGAGGCCCCTAGTTCCTTCTCTAGCACTGTAAGAAAAAAAAAAGTAAAGCAAAGGGGAAAAAACGAAAAAGATAAAGAAAGAAATTGAAATGCCAGTCAAGGCCATTCCTCTAAAAGCGTGTTCCAGCACAGATATCTTTAGATGAGACGCCTACCAAAATTCTTAAGGATCAGGTCAGGTAAGTTCTCTTAGACAGACTGTTCCAGAATAGAGACAACAATGAGATCTGCCCAGTTCATTTTATGAGACCCAAATAATGTTGATTTCAAATTGCAGGTTTGACCGATGTAAGGGAGGAAAAAAAAAACCCTATTTAATCTATAAAAATAGATGCAAAATTCCAATAAGTGTCTTCACACTGCAACATATTTGGAAAGAAACAACCTCGGCTGGTTTGTTCCAGGAACATGAGACCACCTTCACCTCAGGAATTCCATCAGGCTACCTACCGGATTCCTGAACTGTCAGAGCAAACAGAAACATCTGAAAAAGTCCAACATCTTAATAGCGATTAATTTTTTTTTTAAAAAATCCAACAATCCAAAAAACTTTCAGGATAATTTCAGTAGAGAGGAACATTAATGTGACGAAATCTTTGCAGGTTTTGGGGGTCTGTGAATATCCATTGCTCTGTAGGTGGGTTGAAAATTCACTCCCTTGAGATCTGGAAGCAGGATGATGGAGACCAGGGCTCTCCAACCCCCTGCCCCAAGGCTCTGGCTGGTGCCCCAAGAAGATAATGTGAGAGGCTGGGAAAGGATGAGGGAAGAGGCAGAGCTGTCATCCAGCACAGATTACATGGCATCCACATAAAACCCAACAGAATGAACAGTAAATTGATTGGAACTAATAATAGAGTTTAGCGAGATTGCTGAATGCAAGATCGACTTACTAAAATTAGTGGCTTTCCTCGACACCAGCATTAACCAATTAGAAATATAATAGAAAAAGACATGCATTCACAAGAGGAAGCAAAATGATGAAAGATCTAGAAATTAAGCCACGGGCTGGGGTGGGTGGGGGGAGGAGGGAACTGCAGAAAAACCTTATAAGGGAGAAAAAAATTGTTAATTAAAAAGTAAAGGACAAGGAAGAAGGCATGAAAAATCGAGAGATAAAACTGAAAGCACGAACAAATGGAGAGAAAGATCATTTTATGGATGCTTCAAATTACAAAAATGTCAAATCTTCCCACATTAATCTATAAATTTCATGGAATTTTGTTCAAAATACCAGCTGGACTTTTTGAAGGACTTGACAAACTCCTTCTAAAATACATATCGAAGCCATCATGTCCACAATTGCTAAGCTTATTTTGGAGCAGGAGAGCTCAAGATTGAGGGCAGGCTGGGGGGGGGGGTAGCTCACCAAGCCGAGGGTTCGTTTTCTATCTATCGTCGTGCGTGTAGGAAGCGCAAACTTGGCGACTTCACACAACTTCTGTGTTATTGTTATGGCTGTGTGGGTAGAAGTCCGGCCCGGCATGGTTGGCTGTGTGCTGGGGGAGGTGGCATCTCATGTGGCGGGTGCCCCATGTCCATGCCACCCTGAGTCCCCGGGACACGTCCCTCTTCACGTCCCTGCTCATGGTTAGGCCGCTGGTGAGGGGTTTCTGGGGTGTCTTAGGACTCACGGACCACATGAGTGTGACCACATGATAGAACAGAAGGAAGCAGTATGGTCATCTTCGGCCCCATGGAGCTGGGGCAGAGCCCCATGTGACTTGTGTGAGGTTTGCAAGGGACCTGCTCGAAATCCTCTCTCAGATGATTATGGCCCAGATGTGCAGACAGTCGCATTATGTGTGTGTGTATAATAGCCATTGCTGGGCGGTCTCAACATCGTCAGGCTGACACACACACACACACACACACACACACACACACACACACACACACACACACACACACACACACACACAGAGTAATATTTTTTGACCCAGAGTTGTTGAATCTATGGGTACAAAGGACCATGTGCAGAGGAGGAGGATAAATCATGGAGGGGAAACTGAGTCACTGTAGACAAGAAGGGGTAGAGTTCCTAACACTGCAGGTCAATCTGAGTGGGTTCATTATAAATGGATTAAACATTACCTGTGAGGAGGAAATCTGTGGTACTAGCTACAGCGTGGACCAGATGCTGGGGTGGGGCACCTGCAGCAGGCAGTGGGCAGCTCCAAGAGAAAGCTCTGGAAGCAACCATGGACAGGAAGAGAAACTCAGTCCCAGCAGCAATCTGGGGTAAAGGCAAAAAACAAAAACAAACAAACAAAAGACCCCGAAACGCAAAAATAATCCTTAACAGAAAGAACAGTGCTGGAGGAATATCAATACCAAATTTCAAACTCTACTACAAAGCCATACTAGTCAAAACAGCTTGATACTGACACAAGAACAGACCTCAGGACCAATGGAATAGAATTGAAAATCCAGAAATGAACTCACAGACCTATAGCCACCTACTCTTTGATAAGGGAGCTGAAAAAATAGAATGGAAGAAAGACAGCCTCTTCAGTAAATGGTGCTGGCAATGGTTAATCACTTGTAGATCCTTATATATCACCCTGCACCAGAATCAACTCCAAATGGATCAAAGACCTCAGAGTCAAAGCA
>NW_027206069.1:2902500-2985000 GCF_024711535.1 Dipodomys merriami
TCCTCCTCCTCTTCCTCTTCCTCTTCATCCTCCTCCTCCTCCGCCTGCTCCTCTTCCTCCTCCTCCTCCTCCTCCTCCTCCTCCTCCTCCTCCTCCTCCTCCTCCTCCTCCTCCTCCTCCTCTCATTATTGTTGTTAGTTTGGGGAGCTGGGGACGGAGGGCCTCACGGGTGGCAGGCAGGCCCTCTGCACGGGACCTCACCCCCCTCATGTGCTCCCAACTGCAGGCTTTCTTGTAGAAGTGGTGGGGTGGGGGGGCCTGCGGTGCGGGAGCAAGGGGCATCTCAGGGGCAGGAAAAACCATGGCCACTGCAGCTCTGTGTGCAGAGGTGACCTAACGGCGACCCTGGGGAATGGGTGAGGCAGGGGAAAGGGAAAGAGGGGGAAGTTTGTCACTGTCGATCACAGAATTTGAAGGAAACACAGCAACCAGACATGTGGACAGATTCTGAAGGCTTCTTATTGAGTGAAAGAAGTAAAAAGCAGGAGCTGCATAACACAGCAAAGCAAACTTAGAGTGGACGCTGTATGAACACCCCCAAATAACTGCTATGTGGTGGGAAAGAGAAGCACATCCAGAAACAGAGTGGACCCTTGAGGTCTGTGGATGCGTGCATGGATCCCAGGAGGCCTCCCTCAAGAAAAAAATAACCAGGAAAGCCCAGGAAGCGTAAGGTGTGGTCTGTTCTGTGGATGCTGATTTCCAGTGATGACACCACCCAACCTACACTAGAGACACGCCACCTTCCACAAATCCCAAATGTTTACTTTGTCACTTAAATGAGGCACACTTTAAACCTTGGTTTGGGGGCGCCATTTGCTGTGTGTGACACACATTGCATGGCTCAGCAATCGAGTTGCGTGTGACTCATGCAATTCAAACACAAATGACCAAAGAATGTCTGACTGACATGAGAGAGCTCCAGACTGAGCTATGCCACAGATGTGCGGGAAATTCGTACCTCTTTTTTTTATGAGATCTCCTTTTGATTTCAGTGGTGCCCGCACTTGGGTCAAAAACCATTTGTAAGAAGCTTGTGGATAAGGAAGTGGTGCTGTGGCTCAAGTGGTAGAGCGCTCGCCTTGAGCTAAAGAGCTGAGGGACAGCGCCCAGGCCCAGAGTTCAAGCCCCAGGACCCACAAACACATAATAATAAAATATTAAAAAAAAAAGAAGCTTGTGGATAAGATAGACTTCGGCATCCAGGATGCAGTCCGTGAGGCCCTCAGGGGTGACAATCGGTGGCATGAACCGATGAGTAGCCAATGGCTTTGGGCCACAAAGTGAGGAGAAAGAGCCTCAGCTGAACGGAACTAAGACGCTTAAAAAGCATAGGAATGATGGAGGTTGGGCTGCCAGGAACCTGCTCACCCGGAAGGGGGTTGGTGCTGGTGACAGCTCCACAAGGCCATCTCACCCTTCCTGCCCTGGGGCCGAGCCTGGCCATGGCTGACTGAGCCTGCCTGACTTTCTGGGGGCTCGTGCCGAGCCTGGCCGAGCCTGACTGCCTTTCTGGGGGCTCGGGCGGGAGGCCACCACGCCTGGGCCGAGGGAGATTGCCAGGCACGGCTGGAACCCTACCGGAGCACTGAGGCTCACGGGGGGCCGGGGCAGCCTCTGGGAGGGGTCTGGCTCGCCACCCTCTTCTATCCCTCACACTTCAAGGTGTACAAGGAAGATTGGAAGGTTCCAGCAAACTTTCCAGTGGCCCTCACTGTGCCAGGAGGGGGTGATCAGGGCTGACACGGAGAAGGCGTCTGGTGACAAGGGTCCCCTGCTCTCGAGAGGCGGCTGTCAGAGCCCCACGTCTCCTGACCTAACGCACAGCCTTCCGTGGGGATGGATGGGCCAGGGTGCCCACGAGGGCTCTCAGGGGCTCTTGAGGATGGAGCTGGGGCAGGGATAACGAGCTGGGGACTCAGGCCCTCCCACCTGGGCTGCAATTATTTCATTTTCCTGCCTCCTTGTGATGAATACTGGGCTGATTTCGGCGCGCACTTGATGTGAAGTGTGTGCCCATCCATCCCTCGAGCTGTCCTGGGAGAAGTGTGTGCTGATTAACGGCCAGGGTTTCCCGTCTTATGGAGGGGTTTGCCCTCAGCCTCCAGCCCCTGCCCTCCCAAGGGGCAGTGGAAGGAGTCGGGGATGGGGAAGGAGGTTTCCCGTCTTTTGGAGGGGTTTGCCCTCAGCCTCCAGCCCCTGCCCTCCCGAGGGGCAGTGGAAGGAGTCGGGGATGGGGAAGGGGGAGGGGAGAGGCGCCCGTGACTCTTCAGGTTCCACACTCGCCTTTCCTCTCACGCCGTGGACTGAGCTGTTGAATGCATTCAGAAGGGAGCTTGAAAGAGGCGCTTCACCTTCAGACCAGGCCCCTGGGGTGGGGGGTCCCCCTGGGGCAGGTGGCAGGGGCGAGAGGGGGCAGGGGCCTCAGAAGAACCCCATCTCCTCCCGGGCTGGCCAGCCTCCAGGCCTGGGAGGAGGAAGCAGAGTGCTCTCATCTGAACCCCTTATCTTTGATACAACAGCTGTTTTCAACCCCTTGCATCATTGGTTCAACACCCCCTCTGTCAGGCTGCACCCCCTGACCTGCCAAGACTGACCTCCGGGGCCCCTGAAGCATTCTCTTTGTCCCCTCTTCAGGAAACATGGCTGTTTTCCAGAGGACTGAGAAGTCGGGGGGGGGCGTGCCCGTCTTCTGCAGCAGGGTGCCCTGCCTGCCGGACCCCCCCATGACCCCGTCCCGGTCCCCTGTCCTCGGGTTGAGAAAGATGAGGACCTGCCAGGGCCCAACTATGTCGCTATGACACAATGCCGTGGGAGCCACGGCACCGGGAGGTGGCGGCTGGGGATGCTCTCGGCCAAGTCTGGTTCACCCCAGCCTTCACACCTTCGGGGAGGGGGGGGAATGCTGCACAGCCAGGGCCACAAGGCCGGGTGCCGGGAGTTCAGACGCCCAAGGAACACCAGCCATCCCGGAGGAGAGGAGGCAGACGTGAGGGCATGGCTGGCATCCTCAGGCCCATCCAAGGGAGGTGAGTCAGGACCAGCATCCAGCTGGCACGGACTCAGAGCCCTGACAGACGGCAAGCTAACAGGGTGATTGTTTGCTGACTGACTGGGATAACTTGGCGGGCCCTGGTGCAATCGCAGCCCTGCCGCGCAGGGGCTGGGAGCTGATGCCTGTAGTCTCGGACCCTCAGCTCAGAGTTCCCTGCATGGGGAAAGGGTGGACGTCCCGCCGGCGTCCGGGGAGCAGGGGACGACCACACTCTAACCTGACAAGGACTTCCTGTGATCTGTCACTCACTCCCCACTCCGCCCTGTCCTCCCAGGGGACCCGCTGGGCTTGTCCCACACATCCCCATGGGCAGTCTGGTCTCTGCCTCGCCCTCCTCTCCTCTCCTCTCCCTTCTTCTTCTGTGCCATTCCAGGCTCCGCTCCCCTCTCTGTTTTTATGCTCAAGGCTCGCACTTTACCACTGGAGCAACAGCTCAGCTCCACTTCCTCTTTCCATTGGAAATAGTAAGAGTCTCATTTCCTGGCCTGGCTTCTAATCTTGATCCTCGGATCCTAGCCTTTTGAGTAGCTGGGATTACAGGCATGTGCCACCAGTGCCTGGCTACAGTGAGCACTTTCTTGTTTCTTCTGAAACAAGACTATGTCTCTGGAGTGGCCCCACCTGGCCTGGGGCCACTGACCTTTCACACCTTGGTCACTACTCCTGAGCTGAGCTGGAACCCTCTAGCTCACCCATGAGTGCCCGCCAGAGGCTGGGCATCAGGCTGTCTGAACTCCCCTCCTTCATGGGGTATGGGGTCTATCCTCCTGATACCTGGGGGCACTGGGGGTGAGCGAGGCCAGCTCCTCCCAAGCACTTGTCTGCCCAGGAACCTGCAGCCTGTGAAAGACCATGTGTCCACTGTTCTACACCGTGCATTCCCCATTCAAGGGTTTTGGTTTCCTTCAGTGCTCCTGGCTGAAGCTCGGATTCCTTTAAAGTCAGCCCTCCGCAGCCTTCTCAGGCCTTGGGCTGGGTGGCGACCCTCCTTGAGGGCCCTGTGGGGTCCTGGGCCAGCCATTCGATCGCATGGATGGCATTTACAGCAGGTGTGTCTCCTGGGAGGTGGTGCAGGTTTTGGGGGTAGACCAAGGTCAAAGTGCCTCCAGCCTCTACCACAGGACATTTGCATAGCAAATACCCACGGCCAGGCCTGGTACACAGCCTTGCATCACAGACAGAAGGTGAAGGCAGCCAAGGTCTGGTGCTCAGGTGCCATCTGAGAGCCTCCTGGCGTGCAGCCACGGCGGCCCCGAGCGCGGTGAGCGACGCCGTGGACAGGGAAGCCGGCATCGCGGGTGAGCCTTGCTTTGAAGAGGATTCATGTTCCAAATTGCAGAACAAAGAACACAATGTTTAGGAAGAAAGCAAGCACATTGCTAAGGTAATGAAGGCGTTGAGAGCGCGGCTCAGGGCGCGGCGCATGCGCGCCTCCGGCTCGCTGGCCGGGCCGCAGAGCGCCGTCCTGTCAACCGAAGGCTTCTTGTGCGAATGTCCAGCCTTGCCTGGGAAATTGGCTGGTGGCCTCCAGGGTAACAGCCCAGTTCGGCCTAAAGATGCGGAACCCTGTTAAAAAAATAGCAACCAGAGGAAGAACGTGGGGTTCGGGCTGGCAGTCTGGGGGGGCAGAGCTGCAGGGAGCCAGGGCGGGGCGGGGGCGGGGGCGGGGCGGGGGCGGAGCCTGGGGCGGGGCCGGGGTGGAGCCTGGGGCCTGGGGTGGGGCGGGGCCTGGGGCGGGGCCGGGGCTGGGGCGGGGCCCGGGCTGGGGCGGGGCCGGGGCTGGGGCGGGGCCCGGGCTGGGGCGGGGCCCGGGCTGGGGCGGGGCCCGGGCTGGGGCGGGGCCCGGGCTGGGGCGGGGCCCGGGATGGGGCGGGGCCCGGGATGGGGCGGGGCCGGGGCTGGGGCGGGGCCACGGCTGCGCAGGTCCAGTCCTCAGAGCAGAGCCAGGACGCTTCCATGCAGTCCCAGCCATTCCTTCCATTCACAGTCCTCTTGGGTCCACGTTTCACTTCACAGGTGTGGAAACCCAGAGGAGTTGGAGGAGTGTGCCTCGTGTGCCCCCGCTCGCTGGATGTGAGGGGCGCTGTGGCCGGCACTGGCCCGCTGTGGATGGGCGGCGGAGTCGGGCCCCTGACTTGGAGCTCCGGCCGGCTGCCTTGCGGCGCCGTGGCCCCGCGTGGAGGGCTGCACGCACGCGCGGCCCGGCCTGCCCCCGGGGCCCGGCCAGCCCTGGCAAGCGCTTCTGCGGCCGCCCATCTCCCTCCGGGAGGCCTGTGCCCCGCGCCCCTCTGGAGATGCCTGGCCCTGGCTCAGCTCTGCCCACCCGGGAGGCCTCTGGAGGTCACGGGGGTGAAGGTCACAGCCCTCCCCAGGGACCTCCTTCCTGCTCCAGGAGACCACCCGGGTGGTGAGCAGAGCCTGGGGAATGCTGTCCACTCCAGGCCCCGGGCAGAGCCGGCCCGGCCTCAGCTGCGAGGGAAGCCCCGCGGCCAAATGCAGGGGACCACTGCCCTGGGCCTGGGTGGGGCCGGGGCATCGGAGGATTTGATTCCATCCAAGAGGACTCGTTTCCCAGCTCCTGCCAGCAGCAGGATCAGCCGTGGGGGTCAGCGCTCCTCAGAGGTCACCGGGGCTCTTGCCGCTTGTTCCTCTGTGCTCTGTACCAGCAGCCAGTCCTCCCTAGACCTGGGCTGCCCACCTAGACCTGGGCTGGGCTGGAGGCTGGTGGTTGGAGGACCTCCTCCCACCTGCCCAGCAGCTTCCCACCGGCCGCACATGGAGCGCTGCCTGCCTGCAACGCTCCACTGAGGACTCACGCCCAGCCTGAGAGCCCTTGCCCGAGGTGCTGTGCGCTCCTGCTTCATCTGTCCCCTCCCGGGGGCTCTAGAAGGGGCTCCCACTGGTCTGTTCTGGTGGGACTGCAGGTGCCTGTATCCTGCTGTGACTCTGGGTCTGGGGTATTTCTCTGTAGCGCCCTTCCCCCCTCCCAGCCATTCAGCACCAGGTTCTGAGACCCATGAGGACAACTCAGACCCCAACCCTGAAGAGCTCCCTTACAGACAGGGAAACTGAGTCCTGTCCCCATGAGATGCCACCTCTGAGATGCCCCAGGCAAGCCCACCGGATGGCTGGAAGATGGAGCTAGAGGACTGGAGAGGCAGTGGCGTCATCTCCAGGCTCTGGAGGCCTGGAGAAGCTGGGGCTCCAAGCGTGGGGTGAGGGTGAGCAGTGTGAGGGCCAGATGCCATGGCCCGGGGAGATGGGCCCAGAGAGGGTGCTGCAGATTGACGGGGGGGCTCAGAGCAGCAGACCCATCTCCAGCGGGCTCCGTGGATGGGAGAGGTCGCTTCAAGAACTGGAGGCCCATCCATGGGCAACAGGGAGCTGTCACACCCTAAGATGGAGGGGTAGGAGTTTTGGGCTCTGTAGGAGAGGGGAAGGGAAGGCTGAAAGAAGGTTCTGGAAGGTCTAGAGGATGGTGGGGAGAGTCTGGATCTGGAGCAGAGAGCACAAAAGTTGATGCTAAGAAGAGATGGGGAGGGGCTGGGGGTTTAGCCCAGCGGAAGGGCATCCGCCCAGCGCGCGCAAGGCCCTGGGTTCGGTCCTCAGCCCTGGAAAAAAAAAAAGACAAAAAAAAAAAAAAAAGCTACAAAAGAAGAGATGGGGAGAATTTTAATACAAGGTGCCAGGGAACAAATAGAACCTTCATATGTCCCATATAACAAGTCACTCAAGCAGGGCGCTGGTGGCTCATGCCTGAAATCCTAGGGACTCAGGAGGCTGAGATCTGAGGATCCCAGCTCCAAACCAGCCCAGGCAGGAAAGTCTAAGACTCTTATCTCCAATGAACTACCAGAAAACCGGAAGTGACATTGTGGCTCAAGTGGTAGAGGGCTTGCCTTGAGCAAAAGATCTCAGGGACAACACCCAGGACCTGAGTTCAAGCCCCACAACCTACACTGTCACCACTACCAACAACAGAAGTCACTCAAAAGAGGTAAGAGCTTGACAGTGAAACTATGAACTTCTAGGAAAAATGTAGATTATCTTTGCGACCTAAGGGTGGAGCTCTCTTAGACAAGACACCCACAGCAAAGTCTGTCAAAGAGGAGGTAATGGCCTGGCTGTGCCCATGGCCAGGTTTGCCTATTCCAGACGCTGTTCAGATGGGCCAAGTGTAAGCCCCAGCCTTCCAGCCAACGTCTGCAAAGCGTATCCCTGACCACGGACTCACACCTAGAATACACGAGAACTCCCCAAACCCAATAGCCCAGAAACGTTCTAAACAGAAAACGGCAAAACCTGCAAGCAGACATTTTACCTAAGAGAGACTACAGCTGGCAAACAGGCTCACGATCAACATGCCAGCGGGAGCCGCCACTGGGAAAAGAACGTTAAAACTACCCTGAGATTCCACCTCACGTCTCCTAAACCAACGCAATCACAACAGTGATGAGGCTGAGAATAATGCCAAGTGTCCCCAGGTTGAGACACGATCTACCAAACACCTGTGGAGCAGAGAGGGCTCCACAAAACAGAACTGTCCCCACAGTGCCACAGGCTGGCACTGGAGCTGTTATTCTGGGGGGGGGGGAATGGATGGGGAGTAGGGAGTGTGTGGCTACTCTGGAGCTGTTGAGCCCCAGCACATATTGCTCCCCCCGCCCCCCGCATGCTCCTGGGGCCTATGCCATGGAAACAAAGATTTCAGCTCCTCAGAATGCATGCACAACAACCCATGCATGATGCTCCTAATTCTGCATTGGCCCAGCCCGGAATCAAGAGCCCATCCGCTGAGAGGGCTGTCCAGAGCTTCCCTGGGGTGCAGGGGTGAGGCTCCAGCCCACAGCTCTGGCGCCATGGGAGAGCAATGCAGGCGGGAGGAGGGCTCCTGGGAGAGGGGCTAAGAGGTTGCACAGTGAGGTGGTAGCACATCCCGTGACAGAAAGCTAGTTGCAGAGCGGGAGAGCAAAGCGACTTCGATGGGGCTCAAGGACACTGTCTTGAGTCAGAAAAGCCCATCCTGAAGTCACCTGCGGTATTCTCAAAGGGACCAAGTTAGAGAACAGAGAACATACTCTGGGTTCCTGGGGGCTAGGGGTGGAGGAAAAGGAGCAAAGGGAATACTATACATCCCAGAGCAAAGCGGTGGCAGGCAGGGTTCTGACCGGATCAAACTGCTCCTTGTTTTGTGTCGGTGGTCACTAATGTGACTCTATTCCTGAGACAGGTAAAACTGCATAGGGTTCAATACACATATGCAGGGAGTGCGTACGGGTGTGGACAGATTACTGTGTGGGAGCTGTCACCCTAAGGTCATGGGCGGAGCTCCTAGGAATGGACTCAGTGCCCTTCTGAGAGGTGGCCTGACCAGGACCCAGGAGCCCGATGGGCCGCCATCTTGAAACTGGCCTTCTCGGGCCCCTGCCACCGCGTGAAATCAAAGTGAGTTCTCTGAACCATCTCCTCTGGGGATGCCTGCGTGGGCCGAGGGCCGTTGGTAAAGTCGAAGGAGGCGTTTGGAATCAGTATCCAAATTAGATCTTTGCATTCTACCAAGGTCATTTGCTGACCCTGAGATTGTGTGATCTGCTATCATCTCGGAGCCTGGATAAAGGGTCCAAGAGAGTTCTCCGTAGTATTTTCTTTTCAACTTCCTTTGCATCTATAATGATGCTCCTCTTCCCTCTTCCCCCGCCCCCCCCCCCCCCGCAAAACCAACCCAAACAAACAAGGAGGAAGAGGAAAAGAGGTTGGGGAGGGGGAGGGCATAGCATAGGTCTCATGAGGGAGGGCCGCAGAACTCCTCAGAGGGCAGATCCTTCCACCAAGCCCGGGGCTGGGAGGTTACTCAGGCAAGGAAGATGCTCCCCGCCCCCCCCCCCCAAGAACAGTAACCTCCAAGCCCCCCGGCTCTGCTGTGGCCGTGTGTGCTGCCAGGCCAGGAGGGGTGCTCAGAGCCTCCCCTGCCCCCCCAGCCATCCCTGATGCCAGCCCCCCAACCCTTGTGGGAGCTCAGGGGAGCCCTGGGGTTTCTGGGAGCCGTCGCGCAGGCTTCCAGGCAGAGAAGTAACTAAACAATCTTGCTTTGCACATTAGGAGCTATGCTCATCCCACTCTTCCCAAGTTACATGAGGACATAATTTATCTTTAGCCCGAAGCCACCTGCTTGCTAATCTGTTTCTGTGTACCCGAGTGATCCCACCCTCCTTGCCTTCACTGCCTTTATTTAAAGCTGTCAGCCTGCGAGCACACCCAGACTGGGGGGAGGGGGCAGCGGGTGTCCATCCAGGCGGTCACTGCCTCCTCGGGGCCCACCTGTCCCTCACCGAGAGAGGGGCGGTGTTCTGCCAGGGCCGGGGTCGTGAGGTCACGCCCCAGACCTCAGCAGGAGGATGTTCAGGGCAGGTAGATGGTGGGGATGTTTGATTTTTCGTCTCTCCCCCCATCTCTGTGGGTCACTAAGGCCATTCTTCTTCATCTGAATATTCTGGTTTCTTTTCCAGACAAGTGTTCAAGCTGGTTAATAAAAATTCTGCAAGCGCTTCTGCGCCACGCTGCCCCAAGTCAGATGGTGAGCTACATACTGTTCACACCTCCGAGGCTGGAGGTCAGCCCCCGGGGCCAGCAGAGCCGCCTCCGGGCCCTTCCCTGGCATACAGAGCACCCTCAGCACTTTCCAGCTCTGCCGACAACTGGGCAGGTGCACACCATGGCTGTGCAGACCCCCAGGTCTCGGCCAGGGTCCGCGCTGACATCCCTTCCCACGGGGCCACATTCAGATGATCACCTAACTCCAGCAAAAGCCAGGCAGGAACGGGGGGGGGGAGGCGGGGGGCTGCCGAAGGGGCGGAGTCAGGTCAGCCTCCTGCGGAAGGTCCCTGGGGAAGCTGGGCACCCCCTGGGAGGGTCAATGGCCAGCCCACACAGGCCACCTCCCCGGTTTCTCGGGATGAGGACATGTGCCCCCCTTGCAGGTGGGGCGTGGGGAACACGGAGGGACTGCAGGGCTGCAGACGCACAGATCTGTGTTATTCCACAGAATCCCTAAACCTGGGCGCCTGGAATCCCAGCTACTCAGGAGGCTGAGATCTGAGGATTGAAGCTCAAAGCCAGCCCAGGCAAGAAAGTTCTGAGATTCCTACCTGCACTCTATCACAGAAAAAGCTGGAAGAGGCTCTGGGGCTCAAGGGTTAGAATGCTAGCCTTGAGCAAAAGGAGCTCAAACAAACAAAACTAGAGCTAAAGAAAGGGGTAGGGAGGGGGTGGCCCATGCCTATAATCCTCGCTACCAAGGAGGCTGAGATCTGAGGGTCACGGTTCAAAGCCAGCCCAGGCAGGAAAGTCCATGAGACTCTTATCTCCAATTAACCACAAATAAACCAGAAGTGGAGCTGTGGCTCAAGTGGTAGAGTGCTAGCCAAGGAGAGTGAGAGACCTTGAGTTCAAGCCTCAGCATGCTCTCTCTCTCTCTCTCTCTCTCTCTCTCTCTCTCTCTCTCTCTCACACACACACACACACACACACACACACACACACACACACACACACACACACGATTCCCAAAGATCCCTGGATCCCCTCCATGAACTGGGGGTAGAAATAACCAACTGACAGGTTCACACCATTTTATTGCCTCTTTTTTTCTTTTGGTATTGTGGCAACTACAAATAACAAAAAGAATTGCCATTTAAATGGCAGCTTTACTGTGTATAATACAGTGGCTTACATATACTCCCTTTCTTTGCCGCTGTTGCCACCATCTGTTTGAAGCTTTCTCATTGCCCCAGATCCAAAGCCCATCCCCCACTAGCGGTGGCTCCCTCTTCCCCTCCCCCTGCGCCCTGCAGCCTTGGCTCTGCCTGGAAATTTGTCTGGCTGTTTTGTGTCAACAGAGGGGTGCATTGTGCAGCTTTTGATGACTGTCTTCTTTTACCCACATCACCCTGTCAGCCTGCCTCAGTGCTTTGTTCCTCTTTGTGGCTGTGTAATATTCCTGTTGTGGCCAGAGTGAATTGTATGTGTCTACTCTCCCATTGCGGCTTTCTGGAGCGTGTGGGTGTCTTGAGTGGTCAGTCTATCGTCAGAGTATCTTAAGAACGTCACATGCAGGAGGCAGGGACTTTAGGGGACACGCAGCTGTATCCCCGTGTCTGGAATACTTGGTGAATGTGAGCGAATGAATGGGTGTGGCCACCAGGAGGAATGAGAGCATTTGTGCTGTGAGCGAGAATCTGGCCATGGAGTCCCAGGCCCTGCTGCAAGGAGTTACTTGGGCGACTTGCTTCATCTCCCCCCTGCCATGACAAATTACCAGACACTCGGCCACATAAAACAGCACCAGTACCTGGAAGGCAGAAGGCGGACAGAAGTCTCACTGTGCTAAACTTCAGGCGTCCACAATACTGTACCCTTCCACAGTCTCAGATGGACAGCCTGTCCCTTGACTCTTCCAGCTGCTGGTAGCTACCTGCATGCCTTGGCGCGTGGCCCCTTCCTCCCCTTCCAAGCCAGCAAGGACTTAGCATCACTTGGAACCTTCCTCCATCCTCATCATCTCTTTCTGCATGACAGTGGGCAAAGTTCCTCCTCTTAGCAGGGCTCTGTGATTGAGATTGGGACCACCATCAAGCTCCTCGGCTTAATCCTTTCTCCAAAGGCCTTTGTGCCATGTAAGGAAGAAGTTAGGATAGATTCTTATTCTGTCAACCACAGATGCCCTTGGCCTGTCTGAGACTCAGTTTCCCAGACCGAGAAGACAGGGAAAGGGTTTGAGCTCAAAGCCTTGTGCTTGCCAGGCAGGTGCTCCAACACTTGAGCCACACTCCCAGCTTGGCTCTTTGCTAGTTATTTTAGAAATGGTTCTCATAGACTTTTCTGCCCTGTCTGGCTTAAAATCAAGCCCCTGTAGATTTCAGCTTCCTGAGTAGCTAGGATTACAGGCCTCAGTCACCAGGAGCCAGCTTTGAAGCAGACCAATCTGCTGCTGTTTTCTACTTTATCTGAGGACAGAAAATCCACTTTAGGGTGAGCTTTAAAAAAAAATCCAGTGCCTTGCTGGATATGGGTGGCTCATCCTATAATTCTAGTTAGGAGGCCAAGATCTAGGCCAGGGAGGAAAGTCCATGAGACTCTTATCTCCAGTTACCCACCCAAAAAGCTGAAAGTGGCCCTGTGGCTCAGAGTGGTAAAGCTCTAGCTTTGAGTGCAAAAGCTCAGGGACAGCTCCCAGGCCCTAGGACTGGTATTTAAAAAAAAAATTCCAATGACTTTTGCATATTTGAAACAGGTCCTTTGAAGGGGCTGAGACATGCAATTAGTTTAAAAGTATTTGCAATGGACTGTTCTTTATTTTAAAAAAAGATAGCAGAAAGGCTGAGCCGCGGTGGCGGGTCTGTTGGCGTGAGCGTGGCGTTTCGGTGTGCACCTTCTGAAGGCCTTTGCAGGGGGTGAGCTGTGGAGGGAGAAGCCGCAGTTGGCTGTGCAGCACCCGGCGGCTGTGGCCGAGGGCCGTCTGGGTGCGTGTGTCCATCCTCCCCGGGTGCGCAGGCCCGCCAGCGGCCGGGAAGACGCACTGTGCGTTCTCACCAGGCCTGAAGCCCTGCGGGGAAGACGCACTGTGCGTCCTCACCAGGCCTGAAGCCCTGCGGGGATGGCCGGCGGGGAATGAGCTTGCGCCCACCTCGCACTCCATTGTGCCTCTTCCACACAGGCCCAGAGAAAGACTCCGGCGTGCGGAGGGGGAGGCAGAGGCCTAAGAACTCTGATGCTCAAAAACTCGCCCTGATGGCTTTCAGGGCCACACGGGCTGAGTACCCGGAGGTGCTAAGCACCCGGCAGGCTGTGCACTGGCAGCAAGCACCTGGGAAGATCACAGCCCCTGAACCTGGGAAGCGGGGCAACTGGGCTGGGGCAGGGGCGTGCAGTCTACCTGCTCAGCTCCTGACAGCCGCGGTGGCGTGCCAAGGAACATCACAGGTACAGACGCTTCAGAATACCGTGGTCCTCAGGTGGCCAGCATCGGGAGGGGGCTTCTCAGGCACCAAGGGCACACATACCCACACGATGGGTGTGATGCTCCTATTTCCACAGGTGAGCACCCGAGCATTCTAGAAATATGTATGTGCATGCTTCGCATGTACAAGTCCCTAGGTTCAAACCCCAGCACCAGAGTAAAGACAAAGGAAAAAGCTAGGCCCTGGTGGCTCACGCCTCCTGTCATCCGAGCAGCTGAGGAGGCTGAGATCTTTGGATCGCAGTGTGAAGCCAGCCCTCCCAGGAAAGTGCGTGAGACTCTTTTCTCCAAGTAACCAGCAAAAACCCAGACGTGGAGATGTGGCTCAAGTGATAGAGAGCCAGCCTTGAGAAAAATAGCTAATAGATAGCCCCACGGCCCTGAGTTCAAGCCCTAGAATTGGTACAAGAAGAAAAAAAACACAAAGAAGAAAAACGAAGCGCGAGTTCTGTGCGTATGGAGTGTGGCCTGCTTGCAGCCCTCCTGCAGTGACAGGAGGTTGCTTCCTGCCCCTAGGAGGCTCCCAGTCCTGGGAGATGGACCCCAGCAGGCCGGCAGGCGGCAGCCACGTACTTGTAATGAGCAACTTCTGTGTGTTGATTTCTGGATTTATTCCTCACCTGCCTCTCGCATGCTGCGTGTGCTACACACACATCAAGTGCCCCTGGAGGAGGTCACAGGAAACAGCTCGGTGTCAGCCACTGCCCTGGGTGTGGTGAGAGACACAGACCCTTGTGCAGGTTCTAGGGCTCGAGCTCTTACGTGGCTTCTTCATTCAAGGCTGGTGCTCTACCACTTGAGTTTTGCCTCCGTTTTCGTGTCTTTGCTAGTTCAGTGGAGATAAGAGTCTCACAGACTTTCCAGGCTGGTTTGGAACCACGATCCTCAGGTTGCCACCTCCCTGAGCAGCTAGGATTACAGGTGTGAGCCCTCAGCACCTCACAGCTGCTCATCTTCCGATTTCCCTACCTCATCCCACACATGGTTAGACAAATTGTAATTATAAATTATTACAGAAAAATATTAAATGTAAATGTCAAAATATACAACAGCGTTCACAGATTGTGCCCTATGTATTAATGAAGTCTACTCTTACCTGCTGGAACTGTTACTTTGCATACCATTTTAGATAGTGAGCGAGATTCACTCTGAGCAGTGTGTTCTTCAGTTCTGGGCCTGTGTCCTAGATGGCTGTGTCCCCACACGGGTGGACTGCAGGTGTGTGTTTATGACCTCAGACAAAATAATCCGAGATCAAATCAAGCACAGAGAACATGATGCTTTTGGAAGTATTGTGCACTTGGATGGACGAGACTGCCCAGGGTGTTTTCTCGGACGTTGGAGTGGAGGACCATGGAAGGTAACAATAGACAGATGAGTGACTACGTCTTGGGGTCACTATGAGGTACGACGCGGGAAGTGGTTGGTGTCTGTGTGGGGTCGGCGGCACTGCCGGGGATGGTGTGACATCGAGGTAGATTTCCCAGCACCACTAAAAGTGTACGCCGCCACCACAGCACACCTGTGGACGTTCTGTGGCACGGGACTAGGTTAGAATGATCAATATACAGTCATTTACACTTCCACAGAAAGCACTCGCAGGCTGGACAGGTGCTGCTGAGCTCGGCTTGGGCTCTGAGGAGACCAGGCCAAGCCCCAGGTGGGGTGGTCAGCCCAGGGCACTGGGGTTTTGTTAATGTGTGCTTCTTGTTCTGGGGTCCCTACATTTAGGCAAAGCGCGTTGATCAGACACAGCCCCTCTGATGCCCTCCTACCTTCCCTCTACTCCATGCCAAACCCTTCTCCACAGCCTGGTCACACCCCCCTCACATCGATCCCCACCCCCCTCACACCGTTCCCCACCCCCTCACACCAATCCCCACCCTCCTCCCACCCTCCCCACCCTCCCCACCCTCCCCACCCTCCTCACACCCTCCCCACCCTCCTCACACCCTCCCCACCCTCCTCACACCAATCCCGACCCTCCTCACACCGTTCCCACCCTCCTCACACCGATCCCCACCCTCCCCACCTTCCTCACACTGATCCCCACCCTCCTCACACCGATCCTGACACTCTTCACACCAATCCCCACCCTCCTCACACGGATCCCCACCCACCTCACACCGATCTCCATCCTCCTCACACTGTTCCCACCCTCCTCACACTGATCCCCACCCCCTCACACCAATCCCCACCCTCTTCACACCATTCCCCACCCTCCTCACACTGTTCCCCACCCTCCTCACACCAATCCCCACCCTCTTCACACTGTTCCCCACCCTCCTCACACCAATCCCCACCCTCCTCACACTGATCCCCACCCCCTCACACCAATCCCCACCCTCCTCACACTGATCCCCACCCCCTCACACCAATCCCCACCCTCTTCACACCATTCCCCACCCTCCTCACACCAATCCCCACCCTCCTCACACCAAACCCCACCCTCCTCACACCGATCCCCACCCTCCTCACACCGATCCCCACCCTCTTCACACCGATCCCCACCCTCTTCACACCCTTCCCACCCTCCTCACACCCTCCCCACCCTCCTCACACCGATCTCCACCCTCCTCACACCCTCCCCACCCTCCTCACACTGATCCCCACCCTCCTCACACCGTTCCCCACCTTCCTCACACTGATTCCCACCCTCCTCCCACCGATCCCCACCCTCCCCACCCTCCTCACACCAATCCCACCCTCCTCACACCGATCCCCCCACCCTCCTCATACCGTTCCCCACCTTCCTCACACTGATCCCCACCTTCCTCACACTGATTCCCACCCTCCTCCTCCCACCGATCCCCACCCTCCTCCCACCGATCCTCACCCTCCTCACACCATTCCCCACCTTCCTCACACTGATTCCCACCCTCCTCCCACCGATCCCCACCCTCCCCACCCTCCTCACACCAATCCCCACCCTCCTCCTCCCTGGCCGCTCTTCCTCTCTCTCCCACTAGCACCCAGCCTGGCTGGCACTGCCTTCCTCGCTGGCATTCACTGTGTAAGCCTGCTCCCGTTCGGAGGCTTCACCTCAGCATCCCATCCCCTGTGTGTTTACACATGAATCACACACCAAACTGTGCACGTTTGTGCATGACTCACATCTACCACGCCACCTTCATCTTTGTGAACCTGGCTTAACCTGATGACCTCCAGTTCCATCCATTTCCCTGCAAATGAAGCCCTTCCATCCTTCTTTCTGGCTGCATCATACTCATTGTACACAGTCATATTTGCTGTAAAGGTATCTTGTCTCTGTCCTGGGAATCGGGGTCAGCTTGGAAACTGGGCCTTGTCCCGCCAGCACTAGGAGAAGTTCAGGGAGGCCACGGTGCCAGACCAGGCAGGAGACACCGGGGTTCCTGGCGAGGGGGCAGGCTCCCTGCAGACCTGCAGCTGCCCAGCGTCTGCCGACGGCAGCCCCTGGCTCTCTCTGATTGGGAGCAGCAGTGGGAGATGGAGGTCTGGGAGCAGCACTGGGCTCACACCCCTGAAGCTCCCGTGAGTATCAGCTCCATCTGGTGCCCCGGAGGGGGGTGATGGTGGTGAAGAATCAACCCCTATACTCTCCCAGCTCTCCTGACCCCAGGGCTAGGGAGGTCAGAGGTCATGCAAGCCGTGTTCTGACTGCTTTTCTGTGGAGGAGAGGATCTCTGGAAGGACTCCCAGAGTGCGTGTGTTGGGGGGGGGGCACAGGTGGACAGAGGAGGGAGCGAGCGAGCCCAAGCCCTGGGCACCATTTCAATTTCTCTTCCCTTTTCTTTTTGCAGGACTGGAACTTGAACTGAAGGCTTCCGTGTATGTCTGCGCGAAGCTGTCAGGCGCCCGGCTGCCCCCCAGAGGGACGCCAGGCCCATCTCCATGCTGGTCAGCCAGAGCCTCTCACCCGTACAGGCACGCTGGCGGACCCGGGGCAAAGCCTAGGATCTGGGACAAATCTCCATGAGGTAGGAGGGATCCAGAACATTCTCTAGCCTCTCTCCCTCGAGCGTCCCTCTCTCCAGCCTCCCTCATTTTCTTATTGGAGGAGTGAGAGTCCCACAAATGCTTTCGGCATCCACCCAGGAGACCCAAGACCTGGGGGCCACGCCTCTGTGTTCTCTGCGGGCACCTGGAAGGTGCGATCCCCGGGGTCAGACCCTGAAGTTCCAAACTCGTCCGAGGTCCGGGGTTGAGGAGCCCGGCTCTGCCCACCCCGAGGCCACCACTGAGGTGTGCGTGGGGCGTGGCCCACGTGTCTGGCAGGTGTATTCAAGACTGGCCCTTCCTTCTCCTTCCTCCCCCCTCCCTCTCTCAGGCTGGGCCGGCCTCCCCTGGAAGCCAGCAGACGCCATCTTGGTGGGTCTGGGAGCCCAGGACGGAGGACCTACCATTTTCCCGGAGCAGCAGACAGAGGGAGGGACGGTGGTCTTGGACCCTCTGGGTCTTAGGACCAGCTCGGTTCATTCCAGCCCCAGGCCCTTGGGTGCTGAGGGTGGCCACTGGGGGGCAGTGCGAGCCAGGACAGCTGGCAGGGATCCACCACGGCTCAGCTCTGGCGCAGCTGGCTGTGCCGGCCAGGAGCCGGCCTGGCCTCGGGCCGTGCTGCTCTCCTGGGTGTGGGACCAAGGCTCTGCCTGGGCGCCGGGCTTTTTCTTAATGTCTGAGATCTTACCTCTGCACCACACACACACACACACACACACACACACACACACACACACACACACACACACACAATCCATGCATGCACACCTGCACAGATTTGTTTGCACACACATGACCCCTGGCTCACCCAGGGACACGAGTCTGCGGGGAACAAGGGGACCGTGATGATCCTGTTTGCTTTTCTCTTCCTCTCTGGCGGCCCCCAGGGCCCAGGGCGGCCCCTGTGGCTTGCTGTGCTGGACCTTGGAGGGGACTCTGGCAGAGTGCTCCTTCCCTTCACAGGGCCCCTCCTCCAGCGGGGCCTGTGGGAAGTCACTCCTCCTTGTCCAGAGTCCCAGGCCAGCACTTCTGCTGGCCAAACCCAAGCCAGTGCCCCCCTCTGCCCACCCTGGGGAGCTGCCCTGCCCATCAGAGCCTGCCCTCCAGCTCCAGCCCCGGGTCCTGGAGTAGACGGTGCCGAACCGAGTTCCCTCCTTTGCACCTCTGTTCCCGTATGAGACGGGGTCCCAGGATGCCCCCCACCTTCTCCAATCCTTCTCCACCCATCTTACCAACCGCGACCCGCAGTCTCCAGACGGAGTGACGCGAGCAATGTCCCCTAGCCCCGCAGGCAGCAGCGCCCCCGCTCCCGCCCCGCGAAGCCCGGCGTAGTGCGACATGGGACTCCCACGTTGTAGACCCGTGGATGTGCGTGGCTGGGGCCAGCTCTGGGGCCTTTCCTGAGCTGAGCTTCTCCCTTACCTGCAGAGTCAGACACGGAGGACAAACCGGAAATGGTGGCCCGAGAGGCTGGGGTTTGGGGAAAACACCCAGGGAGAGGCAGGGACACCAGGAAGGGGGACACGGCTGTCAGCATGAGATGACGCCCCACCCCTCCCCTCTGCCTCCTGCCGACATCCTCCCCAGACGCCCCTGAGCTGCCCTGCCGGAGATGCCTGGTGGGCCCCAGTGTCCCCTGGCATCCACCCACCAGCTGGGGGCTCCGATCTGTTGCAGGCTCGGTCTGAGTGGGCTCCGGGAGGAGGAGGACAGGGTGGAGTGTGCAGGGCCTTCCTGTAGTAAATGCCCACCCTTCACCGCTTGCAAGCAGCGCCCCCCAGAGGCAGGAGCAAAAGGCACAGGAAGGAGATGATGGAGTCCGGCTGCAGGGCCGGCATCCCCTCCAGAGGGTCGGCTTTAGAAACAAAACTCTGTGGGGTTTTCCACAGCTTCCCCCAAAGCACCCCAGTTCTCTTGGGTTTTGCAGGCTCTGCTCTGTAGCTGCACAAAGTCGGTCGTCCTTTCCCATTGGCTAGCACACCCACAGAAACACCCTCATTGGTCTCCAAGTCCAGACAGGGCGGGACATATGCTTGCGGCCATGTGTGTACGCTCCCCATGAGTGAGCTTACAGTGTATGTTTGTGTGTGAGTGTGGAGGCACACACTGGTGCAGGGCACGTGTGGGCGCATGCACACGTGTGTGCCTGTGCAGACGGCCTGTCCCAAGGAGTCCTACACTGCCAGAAACAAGCCAGTAGAAACAGGGCTCTGGCGAACCTTGTTTTGAGAGGTTATTTTCCTCTCCTGCTCACCACCACACTTGGACAGATCCCCGGCCCGGCCCGGCTGCCCTGGCCACAGTGTTGACTGCCCCATGGGGAGGGGTAGCCTGGTGTTCCTGAACTAAGGTGGTGTTTTCCGCCCTGCTGAGAGGGTGGGCAGAGCCTGCGCCTGTCTGTATACAGTTTCCATCCCAGTTCCCAAATCTGTAGCCAAGGCAGCGGGCGACGATGATAAATCAGCCGGTGTTTACCTGGACTCTTCCACCAGGAGGCAACAGCCTCGCTTGGAATCTGCTGTGTGGCCTGTGCAGGAGGAAGCAGGAGCCAGCCTGGAGCAGGCTGCCTTCACCCCGGAAGCCGAGACTCTGCCCGGTGACAGCACTCAGCCTTTCCCACGGCTGGGCGCAGGGCACGGTGGGACGGAGCAGGGACCACGCCACCGCTGCCCCTACCCCAGGAGGACTGGCTCCAGGACCACCTGGGACCCCAAACCCCAGCATGGCGTTTGCCCTGGGCCTGTGCATGCCTCCCAGACACTTGAATTTCTCTCTCAATGACTGAGGCTCTCGGCTGCCAAGGCAATGCCGTGTACATGCTTCTTTCAGATCTTTTTCAGAGTAATGACAAATAAAAAGCCTCTGCATGTTCACTTAGATGTGGCTTATGCTGCCTGTGGTCCCAGTGACTCAGGAGGCTGACTGAGGATCCTGGTTCAAAGCCAGCCTGGGCAGGAAAGTCCATGAGACTCTTATCTCTAACTAACCACCAGAAAGCCGGAAGTGGAGCTGTGGCTCAAAATACTGGAGAGCTAACTTTGAGCAAAAGAGCTCAGGGACAGTGCCTAGGCCTTGAGTTCAATCCCTGTGACCAACAAAACACTATGTTTTTCCATCTGCAGATAGCCATGAGCCCTGATGGGCTGGGCTGGGCTGGGGCGGGGAAGCTGCCCCAAGGGGTCACTTGGCTACTGGTCTCTGGGTGAGCAAGAGCTAGGGAAGGATGGTAGAGGTCAGACCAACAAATGGGGGAAGAATGTTCTGGAAGGTTGGAGAGGTGAGCTGCAGCAGGGCCTGGTGCACTCGGTGGCCTGTGTCTGGGGCAGAAAGAAAGGCCGCAGGGGCTGTGGGTCCTGGAGGGTCTGTCTGGGGGCTTTGCAGGCCCTGTCCCTGCACTGTCCCCCCCCCATGTCCTCAGAGACCCCAGTCCTCCGGGAAACAAACAGTCCTGGAGGTAGCAACGCAGGTGACTCACTCACCACTTGGAACAGAGTGGTAATTTTATTTACCAGAAATTCTCCATAAGAGCGCTCTCTCTCTCTCTCTCTCTCTCTCTCTCTCTCTCTCTCTCTCTCTCTCTCTCTCTCTCTGTTTTTGAAAGAGTAAACAAGGAGAGTGGAAGGCAGCCCTGTGCTTTCTTTCTGTGGGTGCAAAGGAGGCCAGGGCTGGGGTCCTATCACAGTCCTGTACTACAGGATGCTGGCGGGGAGGGGGACGCTGAGCCTGGGACCGCCAGGGAGGGTCGGTGGTGAAGGGCGTGTGGAGGGGCGACAGGGCCAGTGCAGGCATGTTGCCGGGGAGCTGTGGGCCCAGAGGGGGCTGGAGGCCACTGGGAGTGGGGGAGACAGGTGGCCGCCCAGAATGGCTGCTGCTGAGTGCAGAGGGACCTGGGAGGAAGAACCAGCGTCTGTGGAGCTGAACCCCCTCAGGGCTGGGCTTCCCGTCCCTTCCCCGCGGGGTCTGGCCAGGGTGCAGGAGGTGACTCCCCTCGGGGCCACACCGTGGGGACATCAGAGCCGGACGGACTCCGGGCTGTGGTCTGCGCTGCCCTGGGCTGGCTCATCTCCCCCGCATGGCCACGTCCTGCAGCCGGGTCCCCGCTTCCAGCACCCAGCCGGCCTCACGGGGTGCTCTCTCATCCTGGACAGGTCTCTGGGCAGCCCTGGGGCCCTGGCCGTGGCCCTTGCCTCATGAATCTGTGAGGGCTCCAAGGACTAGCCTGGGCTGGGAAGGGTGGGCTGGGGCTGTGCCTGGCTTCACCCTGCCCTTCCGTCTCTGGGCCCAACCCCATCTCCCCATCCCCCCATCCCCAGGCGGGTGTGCTTCCCAGCGGCAGCCACCCCACCACCCCAGCCACCTGCCGCAAGCTCCTCCAGAGCCATCTTCTCATTGCTTCTCCCTGCTGGCCACTGGGGCATGCAACACAGAGCCCTGGGCTGCTGGTTTGTCCTTGTGGAGGGGGAGAGCTCTTCCCTGCCCTACTTCACCCTGCACACACCCCTGTCTGGGTGGCAGGGAGGCCAGGGACCGCCCTGCAGCTGCGAGGAGGCTGGGCCTTGTCTGTGCATGCTATGTGCATGTGCAGGGGGTCGTGTGCAGTCTGTGCACGTGTGCAGTACGTGTTCGCACATACACACGTATACATACACATGCAGTCTGTGTGCGTGTACAGGAGGGAGCATGCTGACTGTGCGTCCTGAGTACCCTGCACATGCCTACATGCACGTGTGTCCCCCCGGGGGTCCCCACTGTGTGGCCCATCTCCTGGAATGGCCTCAATGGGGCTTGTTTGAGCACCACCCATCATCCCTTCCTGGACAGAGATTACTAGAAAGCTGAGTCTAATGCGGAGGGGAAGTCCCTCCTGAACTCTGACCTGTGGTTCTGTCTGCTGCCCGCGCCAAGGCCGCCACTCATGCTGCATACTTTGTGGCCTGCAGCTGGTCCCTGGGGCAGCAAGGGAGCTGGGCTGGAATCCAGCCTGGGACCCTCCACTCACCAGGGCATGGGGTGGCAGCCCCACACCCGTGGCCGGAGGAGACGGGAGCCTGAGGCCTGGCTGGCCGCACTCTAGTTGGCAGGGACTGGGCATGGTCTTCCCGTCTGCCTGTGACCTCAGGGTGGCCCTCCATCCTGCCCCCAAGTGCCTCAGGCCTGAGCCAGGGCCCTGAGCTCCCTGTCCCGGCCCCTCTCCCCTCGTACCTGGCACCCCTCCCCTCCCACGCCTCCACCCTTGGGCTCACCTCCCTCCCGGGACAGCCCCTTTGCCCAGGGCTCCCATTCCCGGTAGCGTCTTGGTGTCACCATGCACACCTGTGGTCTCAGTGACTCACACAAGGGCTGCGAGACACCTTCGCTGCACATTGGAGCAAGGCCCAGCCCTACCTCGGCCCCACGCAGTGGCCAGCAGGAGGCGCTGGAGAGCCGGCTCAGCCCGGCCGCAGGATCCCAGGGGCCTTGGAAGAGGCGCAGGGGGGCTGCTGTGGAAGGCACAGAGTGGAGAGGGCAGTAGGGGGGAGGAGGCCACCCAGGGGACACAGGACAGCCCGAGGCTACTTCGTGTAGCCTGGCCTACCTGGGCAGGCCCTGGAGGAGGCAGGGAGCCCCCTCTGGAGCGGCCTGCCCGGCTCCCCCTTCCCCAGCCAGTTCTTGGAAGGCCAGTTCCGGGAACTGGCAGAGCCCAGGCCTGTCCCTGCCTGTAAATGCTCTTTCCTGGAAAACAGGGCCTCGGCCCCGGGGAGCCTCACACCCCACGGCTGCCAGCAGCAGGGTAGCCGGATCTGAAGGACACAGACGGTGGGGGCCAGAGGCCGGGGTGAGTGGCCAGGGGACCCCAGCATCACCAGCAGCCAGCAGACCTCCCTCCCACACCCACCCTGGGGCACACGGCAAGGCTGGGCACGGATGGTCTCGGTTCTCAAGGAGACAGCCGCATCAGGGGCCCAACCACTTAACCCTTGGATCTCCTGCAAACTGTGTATGACAGGAACGGGGAGTAGGGGGACTGGCCAGAGGGTAGACCCCTAGACGACCCCCCCGTCTGCTTCCCCCGCCAAGTGAGGCCTGCAGGAGCCACGGGACCCCCATGGGCTGGCGGAAGCAGAGGTGGAGCCCAACATGAGGGCTGGAGGACAGGAGGGTTTGGCAGGTCTTGGGGGCTCTGGGGATCCAGTGAGTCCCTGGAGAGGATGTAGAGGGTAAAGGTGAACTCTGACCCAGCAGGGAGCCAGGAGCGGGGTGGGGGGGTGCGGGGGGGGAGGGTCCCAGCGAGCCCACCTTCCTGGGGTGCCTACCATTCCCTGGCAGACAGATGGAAGGTGGGAAGAGGGACGCACAGGCCTGGATGGGCCCCCCACTCACGTTCCCTTTCCCGGCACCGAGGGCCCCATGGGGGCTGTTCTAATTGGTTTATTTCTGACTGTAGCAAAGAACAAATTGATTTCCCTCCAGCTGTTTCTGCAAACAGCCTCCGGCAGCAGCCCAGGGAGCCTGTTCTTCCGCTTCTCCAGGGACATTGGGCAAGGCGGGAAAGGGGACAGTATGTGGGGTCCAGAGGCTGGGGGGTCCTGGTGCCCCAGGCTGGGCCAGGCAGACCCGCACGCACACCTGCCGAGCGGCTCTGCACCTCCAGTTCCTCCTGCTTCAGATGAAAGCGGGAGCCCTCCACCCGGCCCTCCTGTGCCCCAGCTCTCTTCTCCCTTCACCGGCCTTTGAACTCAAAGCTATAGCCATGCCGATTTTACCCATGTGACATGTGTTTCTTGCTCCTGGGCCTTTACCCATGCCAGCCCCTGCCCCATTTCTTTGCCAGCTGACAGTCTATTCTTATCTTTTTGTGAAGAACGGCATTTGCCCTGTCTGCATGCAGCCCCCTGGGCTGGCCCTGACTGTGAAATTCTTGTTCCCTGGGTCCCGCTGACTCCTGTCCCTCATCCGAAAGACACAACGATTTTCCTCTCCTCTGTAGCCACATGTGTGAACATGCCCAGCCACGAGGCCTGAGAAACATGGAGCTTGATGTTGGGTAGGAAGGCAGAGGGCCGGTCGGGGAGAGTACGTAACGGGACAAGCAGCGGGGCAGCCACCAGCCCTGAGGTCAGCAGCTGAGAAAACGTGTCCTAACCAACACGGTCTCTGAGGCCTCTCCTCCCTCACCTGAGCTTCCCCCAATCCTCCTGCCTCCCTTCAGTCCCTCCTCTCCATCCTCCACCCTCTTCCCAGTCACCCGCCTTTCCCTCCCTGCCAGCCCTCCAACTCCTCTTTGTGATGGAGCTGTAAGCTGCGCTTGGCCTCCCTGCCTTCTTTTTTGTGGTTGTTGTTTCCTTTCTGCTTTACCCATTCTCCGTATTTCTCAGCAACAACAAAACAAAAAAGGGTCCCTGAAAATTCACCCAGCCAGGAGGCATCCTCCCCCTGGCCCCCTCTGGGAACCTCTCTCTTCATGCCCTGAATTTCCATCTGCATCATAAAACCTGGGAGCCCAGCTGGCCGGGAGAAGGTCCTGGGGGGTAGCGGGGTGGGGAGAAAGGCTGAGACTCAGCCAGTTGCCTTTCTTCCCTGGCCCAAGGGGCTTTTCTCATGTTAATAAATCATATTCCTTTCGAGAATCAAGGCAACCTTTTAACCAACTTCATTTTAACCCCACACAATTGCTCCTTTGGACAATGCTCCAAATAAGAGTGGGGGGAGGAGAGGATGAAGAGACTCCTCACACAACACCCCAAAGGAGGTTGGGGGCCAGGATGGCCACACAGCCTCCCTTTCGGAAGCCCCATCCCCACGTCAGTCAGGTCCCAGACTGAAGGGTAGGCCCATCTGTGGCCCCTAAGGACCCCATCTTAACCAGTTCACACAGATGGACGGACTGGACTACACTCCAAGTGTAAGGTAGGAATTCTAGGGTCTTGGTTTGTTCCCTTAACCTCCTCCCACCCCGAAATCTACAATATTGTGGCTAGAGCTGGTGAGTTGAACCATTGTTAGCTAAGCTCATTGAAGAGAGTGCAGTCTTAGAAAGATTCTGGCTCCCACCTATAGCCAAGCCTCTGGTCCTCACGCAGAGGGGAGGGTGGGTAGAGCAGCCTTGCTTTTCTGCATTCAGAGAGGGCCAGGGGCACTGGCTAACTCCACAGACAGCCCTAGGTACCAGGTGTGGTCCAGTCATGCCCAGCGCCCTCTCCCAGGAGCTTGGCCTGCCTGACTTCCTCTGTGGACTCTCCACGAGGACTTGTTTTTTTTTAATGCATTTTGTTGGTGGTGCTTTGTCTTTTCCTTCATCCTTCAGCATTTATGCCCTGAAAGAAATGAGAAGGTCAAAGGGTTTGTTTGTTTGTTTTCCTGTTGTGTTTTTTGTGGTGTTTTTTGTTTGTTTGCTTTTGTTTTGGAAAAGTTTTTGCAAAAGTTTTAAGGAAATGATTCTTGTGCAACGAAAAGCTGGAAGATTTGGAAGAGATCCACGAACAAGGGTCAAAACACACAAGTAAAGAGCCGCTTGCTTCCTTCCCTGCCAATGGGGCTCTATCTAGGACTGTACACCTTCTTTGCCGCGCAAGATGTGCAGCCGTGTGACTCCTACGAACACCTAGGATCTTCGCACTCAGACCCTGGAGGCCAGGGGAGAGTGGAAGGGCCAGGAAGAGACCTGGCAGTGCTGGGCTCAGCCAACACTGAAGATTATTCTCTACTATATCCCACGGCCCAGGGGTTCAGTGGCCAAGGGGCATCCTTTCCTAAACATCAAAACAGCCTAAAGTCTCAGGCTATCCTGTGTCTCTTATGGCATCCAGAGGACAGCCAAGGAAGAAGAGGGCAGGGTGGAAGGTGCTAGCTGTAAGGTTTTATGCGAGGAAAGAACACGCAGGAGGAGGTAAAGGTGTAAGAGAAAGGTTTATTGGGGTACGCTGCGGGTGAACTCCTGGTCAGGATCAGAGGTCGCAGTCTGGTTACAGTCGGGTTTATACGGCCAGGGCCAGCAGGAACTTTTAGCACATAACTTGTTTTGCAAATTTGAGCAGTTTCAGGCCAGTGCCCGGAAGAACTTGGGACAGGTGGTGTTTCTAATAAGGAAGTGGCTTTTCCCAACTGCCTCTGCCCTCCGGCGGCCTGACACTAGTGTCAAGAGCCGCAGGCAGGACTTGGGTGCCAGGGAATACCAGAAGAGAATGGGTATGGTTGCAGGGAAGGAGGATGGGCGTGGCTGAAGGCAGGTGGGCGTGACTGGAGGTGATTGGTGCAGCCATTGGGCCCTGGGTGTGTCTGGAACATGAGATGGGCGTGGCCGGGAAGGTGGGCAGGGTGCCAGGTGGGCGTGGCTGAAGGCAGGTGGGCGTGACTGGAGGTTGGCAGGGCCTTGGGGGACCCTGGGTGTGACTGGAAGATGAGATGGGCGTGGCCTGGCGGGAGGGCAGGGTGCCTGGTGGGCGTGGCTGAAAGCAGGTGGGCGTGGCCGGGCTGGTTGGTGGGGGATGGACAGGACTGAAGGGCCTTTTTGTTGCTGTTAAAATTAAACCCCGTCTCTCTCCAGTTCCAGGACTCCGCATCCGGACGCCTCTCTTCTGTGATGGGGTTGCCATCCTCACTCCGACCTAGAGTGTACCCTGGTGGGGACAGGGTCTGTTCTTCCTCGGAGCAACCGGCCAGAGGGCGGGACAGTGAGCACCTGGGGTGGGCTTTGGATGGCCTGGGGGGAGGGGCCAAGAGGCAGAGGGGAGGGGACCGAGGGAGGGGCCAAGAGGATGAGGGGAGGGGCTAAGAGGCAGAGGGGAGGGGGCCGAGGGAGGGGCCAAGAGGACGAGGGGAGGGGCCAAGAGGCAGAGGGGAGGGGGCCGAGGGAGGGGCCAAGAGGACGAGGGGGAGGGGCCAAGAGGATGAGGGGCGGGGCCAAGAGGCAGAGGGGTGTGGCCAAGAGTGCAAGGGGAGGGGCCGAGGGAGGGGCCAAGAGGACGAGGGGAGGGGGCTGAGGGAGGGGCCAAGAGGACGAGAGGAGGGGCCAAGAGGCAGAGGGGAGGGGGCCGAGGGAGGGGCCAAGAGGACGAGGAGGAGGGGCCAAGAGGATGAGGGGCAGGGCCAAGAGGCAGAGGGGTGTGGCCAAGAGTACAAGGGGAGGGGCCGAGGGGAGGGCCTGCTATGGAGGGGCGTAGGGCACACCTGCGCAGCTCTGCCTGCCAAGGGCCCGTAGTGCGGGCGAGGCTGTGGGGCCCGGCGCCCCGGCTCGCGGCCCTCCCCTCCCCGGACCCACCTGCCCCCCCCACCCCTGGCCACACGTCCCCGGCCTCGGCGGAGGGGCTGACCAGGCCCTCAGGTTTGGAGCTTGTGACCTCTGAACCTGCGGGGTCGCCTTCACTAAGGCCACCACCTGGTTTAGTCTGCTCTTATCCCTGCGCTCTGCTCAGCCAGCCCCTCTCTTCGGACATCCACCGGAGGGTGAAAGCGGGGTCCTATCCAGAAATTTCCAAGGTGTCCCGTCTACCTGACACCTGGCCACCACTGAGGCACTGGGGGTGCGGGGTGTGCAGGGGGTGCAGCATGCACGGGGGTGCCATGTGCTCAGGGGGGTCCGTGTGTGTGCAGGGGGGTGCCATGTGTGCAGGGGGGTGCCGTGTACGCAGGGGGTTCCGTGTGTACGCAGGGGGGTGCCGTGTGTGCAGGGGGGTGCCGTGTACGCAGGGGGGTACCGTGTACGCAGGGGGTACCGTGTACGCAGGGGGTTCCGTGTACGCAGGGGGGTGCCGTGTGTGCAGGGGGGTCCGTGTACGCAGGGGGTGCCGTGTGCGCAGGGGGTTCCGTGTACGCAGGGGGGTGCCGTGTGTGCAGGGGGGTCCGTGTACGCAGGGGGTGCCGTGTGCGCAGGGGGGTGCCGTGTGCGCAGGGGGGTGCCGTGTACGCAGGGGGGTGCCGTGTGCGCAGGGGGGGTGCCGTGTGTGCAGGGGGGTCCATGTACGCAGAGGGGTGCCGTGTGCGCAGGGGGGTGCCGTGTGCGCAGGGGAGTGCCGTGTGCTCAGGGGGGTGCCGTGTGCGCAGGGGGTTGCCGTGTGCGCGCGGGGGGTGCCGTGTGCGCAGGGGCGTCCATGTACGCAGGGAGGGTCCGTGTGCACAGGGGTGCTGTGTGAGCAGGGGGGGTACAGTGTGTGCAGGGGGGTGCCGTGTGCGCAGGGGGGGGTGCGGCGTGTGCAGGGGGGTCCATGTGCGCAGTGGTGCCGTGTGCGCAGGGGGGGTCCCTGTGCGCAGGGGGGGGTGCGGCATGCGCAGGGGGGTCCGTGTGTGCAGGGGGGTCCGTGCGCGCGGGGGGGGGGGTGCCGTGTGCGGGGGGTAGGTGCCGTGTGCGCAGGGAGGGGTGCGGCGTGGGCACGGGGTGCCGTGTGCGCAGGGGGGTCCGTGTGCACAGGGGGGGTACGGCGTGCGCAGGGGGTGCCCTGTGAGTGTGGGGGGGCTTCCGTGTGCGCAGGCGGTGCGGCGTGCGCAGGGGGTGCCGTGTGCGCAGGCGGTGCGGCGTGCGCAGGGGGTGTGGGCAGAGCCCGGGGTCTTTCTGAGCACCGGGGATGGAGCTGGAGTAGGAGGAGGTAGATGCAGCTGGGGTATGTGGGGCAGAAGAAGGAAGGAGAAAAGAGGGGGCCATACATAGAGCTTTGCAGACAGGGACGGGCAGAGAGGCGGTCCCCACAGAAGGGCCAGAGTCCGCTGGAGGGCTGAGAGGGGACATGTCCCGCACCTTCCTTTCCAGGCCTCACCTTCCCCATCCACAGGCAGGTGCCGTGCTAGTTCCCATCACCCAGACGGGGCAGTCAACAGCACTCACAGAAATACCAACATCTGGCACCTAGCAAGCTCAAGTGTGTAGTCCCCTGGGATGCATTTTATTTTAATTTTTTTTAAAGTATGTATGTAAAAAAGAAGAAAAAGATGCCTTGTAAATAGGAAAAAACTCTGTTAAGGAAGATTGATGCAGAAATCCCAGACCCGATAAAGTTAGAAGAGAGGTTCCCAAAATAGTTTTCTAACTTCATTCTGTATGTTCAAGACACTAAAGGGAAAGTTGAGCCTGGTAAGTAGAGACATGTGACCAAAGAAGAGGAAAATGAAACTTCAGAGTTGAAAATAAAGCATCTGAGTTTAAAAATATACTGCATGAGATTACCAGGGGATTGAACGTGGTAGGAGAGAAGGTGAGCCCACTTGTAGAGGTATAAGAGAAACGATCTAAAATGGGACGTGGAGAAAAGGGAAGACAGCACTAGAGAGCACAGGGAGCGGTGAATGATACTCAAAGGCCTAACGTCTATGAAAGTAGAGTCCTGGAACAGGAGAAGAGGAGACAGGAAAGATATTTAACAAAATAATAGCAGAAAGTTTTTACCAACTTGGTGAAAACTATGAGCACCAAAGTCTAAGGGTAACGAGCCTCAAGTATATAAAACATGAAGAAAAGCAAGACACACTCTAACTGGATTGTTTCCAGCAATGACAAAGAAAAAAACTTACAAGTAGCACTCAGTATGTACAGAGGAACAAAAGGAAGATGGAAACAGATTTCTTGTCAAAAGACAATGCAGGATATTTAAGAACTGAGAGGAAAAGAAAAACAAAAAACAAAAACTCGATTCTACCCCCAGGGGAAAAAAAATCTTTCAAAAATAAGGCAGCCAAAGGCCAGTGGCTCATACCTATAATCCTAGCCACTTAGGAGGCTGAGATCTGAGGATCACGGTTTGAAGCCAGCCTGGGCAGGAAAAGTCCATGACAGTCAGCGCAAAAAACTACTAAAAAAGCTGGTAGTGGAGTTGTGGCTCCAGGGGTAGAGTGCCGGCCTTGAGCAAAAGAGGCTCTGGGAGGGTGTCCAGGCCCTGAGTTCAAGTCCTAGACACACACACACACATACACTCACCAAACAGCAACTGATAAAGAGAATACAAACCAAAACCACATTGCATTTTCATCTCTCTAGTCAAAATGATATTCTTCAAGAAAACAAACAAATGCTGGTGAGGATGTGGGAAAAGGAACCCTTCTACCCTGTTGGTGGGAATGTGAGCTAGTGCAACCACTATGGAAGTCATAGATGGAGCTTATACTATCCTTGGGCTTATATCCAAAGTAGAGTAAATCAATGTACAAGAATACCTGCATATGCATGTTTGTTAGAGCTCTGTTCACAATAGCCAAATGACATCAGCTGAGACACACAATGACCACTGAACACATACAAACACACACATGCATGAATGTGTATGTAATATGTATAATATATATAGTGTCTGTGTGTATATGCATACATGTATGTGTGAATGGATATATGGAGTGGGCATATACATCAGTGTATATGCACACACATGCACCATGGAATATTATTTCATCATAAAGAAGATAAAACGAGGTTGTTTGCAGAGAACATCATGTTGAGTGAGATAAGCTAAACTCAAAAGGCCAAATAGTGAAGATTTTGCTCATCTGGGAATTGTGGACCTAAAATGTTGATGGCTAACTTGATGGTGATGGAGAATGGCTATGGGGGAATGCCAGCAGGAGCAGGAAGGGGAGAATACTGAAGGGTGAAGAGGATGGAAGGACATTGGACAGTCACACACACACACACACACACACACACACACACACGAATGAGGAACAATAAAGCCCACCTAGTGAAGTCTGGAAAAGGGGGTAAAGAAGGAGATGAGAAATGAGAATACAGGGGAGGTGAGGACGGAGAGGAGAAATGAGAATAATGAGAGTACAGCAGAGGGCGTCAGCTTGCTCAGAGGGCCTGTGTGCATGGGAGTCTCACATGGAAACCCTTCATATTACAAACACATGTTAATTCAAAAATAAAACGAAGTGAAGGCAGATGAAAGATGAGTTGAGACAAGCAAACACTAAATGGTTTTGTAATCAGCAGACAACACTATGAGAAATGCTGAAGGGAGTCTTTCCAACAGAAGAAAATGGAATTTGGAGGGGTTTGGGGATCTCTGCGATGGGGCTGAGTGCAGTGGGAATGTCCCCTACTTAAGAATCCCTGCTGACAGATCATTTGGGGAGACTCACGCTGGGCAGGGCAGTGTGCACTGTGTGTACAAGGAAGTCCCCCTGACCCTGGGATTCTGCAAGGTGGCGTTGAACTGATAGTACTCTGGGCCATCCCAAGTCCTTCGGAGGACAGCATGGCATGAAAATGCGTTTGGCGGAGGCTGACTGTCTCTGCAGAGGGAAAGGGATTGGCTCGATGGCCGGCATCTTCTCCCCGGAGATTATAAGGTCTTGTGACTGACCAGTGGCGATAGGACAAAGATGGCGCGAGTTCCACTCAGAGGTCATGGCGGCCATTGCTGTTGGGAATTCACATAAGGTTGCCCACAAGTACGTGTTCTCATCCACAGAGAAGGAGGACCGTGCGATTTGCTATTGAGCAAAGGTCACAAGGTTTACATGCATGAGGGGACACAAGAAAGTGACCCACAAATCTAGGATGGATGGACAGATGGATGGATATCAGCAAGTGTTTGGCGATGCTGAGAAGAGAAAGACCCTTTTCTTGTCTCCTGGAGACAAGAGAAACCACTGGCATGCACTCAGCCACTGAGGTTCCCTGCGGATGTGCTAAGGGACAGGAGGCTGGGGCCTCGCGCAGTAAAAGCTGCCTGCTAGGCCTGGGTTCCTCCTCAAGGAGGATAGCACCAGACTCACGACCTCTCTTCATCCTATCCATCCATTCAGCTAAGTCTCCATTTTATCCATCAATTCAACCAAGTTCCCCTCTTCTCATTTGCAAAATGGAGTCGTATGGCCCTTCCCCCCGAGCTACAGTGGAAGGCCTGACCCCAGACACCCAGCTCCTCGGCTTTGCTCTCAGTGTCTGGAGTTAGAGAGTTGGGGGCTGCTCAGCTGACGTGACCTGGTTGAGCCGCTCAGATCAGCCCATGGCTGAGCCCCTGCCCTTCGCTGACCACTGGGCCTCATCCACATCTGGTGTGTGTCTCGCTAGCGCCAGTTGATCCTCCGCTTTTCATTAGAAGGACTATGTGTTAAGTAAATACATTGTCTGCTTTCCCAATGTCCGGGGCTGCTAGCAGCTGGGCCCGAGCCAGCTGCAGCTGCCACTGTCCGAGATGTCACAGATTTCGTTTTTCTCTTGGAAAGCTAAACTCCCATTGAGATCATGGAGACTTCTACCAAAGGCTGCTGTTGTCAATTAAAAAAGAATATTTTTGTTTAAAGGGAGGATGACATCATTTCCAAGTGTCAAGAAGCTGAACTAATTAGTGGGATGTTTTTGTAATCACTTTTACTTTACTTGCGTTGTGCTTCTAATCCACAGGTCCGGAGAGCAGGGTTGGAGCTCCATCCTCCCTACATGAGGGCCAGGGCAGCTTGGCCACCTTTGTAGCCCCCTCCCTGCTTTACTTAGGAAGGGCCAGGATGAGGTCTTACAGAAAAACCCTCCTACCCAGCCTCAAAGATGTCTTGAGGGTCGGAGTCCATACTGGACCATGCACAGGAGCTTCGTGACGCCAGCTGGAGAGTTTCTCAGATGTACCGTCCTGCAACAGGGGATGCCTCCTTCACCCAGTCTCCCCTGCCAGGCTGACACAGGTCTGTGGCTCTGCTGATTGGCTCAAAAGGAGTCTTCCCATCAGGGCCAGCGATCTGCCAGTGTCCAGGGGCTTGATTGGATGGTTGTATCAGCCGACTTGAGCTCCTGTAGCCAAATGTCACAGGTAGGGTGGCTCAAACAATGCAGAGTTCTTCCTTGTGGTTCTGGAGGCCAGGAAGTCCAAGGCTAGTGGCTTGGTTCCTTGGCTTGGGGACGGCCATTGTTTTACTGTGCTTTCATGTGGTAAGGAGATGGGGAGGGGGATGGAGAGATAGATGACATCATTAGGGTTTCCACCCTGTGTCACTGAAGACATTGGAGTTAGGGCTTCACCAGTATGAACTTTACGAGCAGGCACAGTTCTGGGGTAATAGGGAAAGCAGCTGTGGCTCTCATGTCTGCAAACCTACAGGCAAGAGTCCTTTCCTTTTCCTGCCAGGGCCGTGGGCCCAAGTTCCAGAGGCATCTACTCACCTTGTTCTCAATCCTGCAACGTTCTTCTCTTTGGACTCTGGCCTCCACATTGTGCTGAGGGACAAGCCTCCCGCGCCCTGGCAGAGTCCAGGCCCCTGGGCCCGTCATCCCCCATTCCACCTGTGCCTTCCACACTGGGATTTTCTCTTTCTTTCTTTCTTTCTTTCTTTTTTTCCTGGTTGTGGGGTTTGAACTCAGGCACTGTTCCTGAGCTCTTTTGCTCAAGGCTAGCACTCTACCACTTTGAGCCACAGCTCCACTTCTGGTTTTCCAGTAGTTAATTGGAGATGAGAGTCTCATGGGCTGGCTTTCAACCATGATCCTCAGATCTCAGCCTCCTAGTAGTGAGGATTATAGGCGTGAGCTCTCTGGCCTGGCTAAGCTGGGCTTTTCACTGTGCAGTTGGCGGTGCCTGGGTGGGCCCAGGGAACCACAGCCAGGGGTCCATGAGCACTGGGTTCTTTTAAAGACAGGCTAGGAAAGCCAGACTGTGTCCCCGGGGCAGCCGCTGCTGCCTGATGTAATCCTCGCGCGCTGTGTAGAGTGGGTGCACAGTGTGTAAGGCAGGTGCGTGGGCTGCCTGGGTCCTGATTTCTGTCTGGGTTGTGACAAAGAAAGCCACTGCTTCAGGGGATGCTGGGGATCAAAAGACTCGCTCTGTTTTCCAGATGCCTCCAGGCAGGTACAGGGACTGATCCTGGGAGCAGGGAAGCCCTCTGAGCCCCCTCAGAAGGCTCTGCCGAGCATCTCTTTTTGTAGCTACAGAAAAAGAAGCTGAGGGGAACCAGAGTTGCCTGAGGACACCCCGGAGGCTCCGCCGCGGGCCTCGCCTCCCAGAGGCACGAAGAGAAGAGAAAGCCCGAGTCAGGGCAGCAGTGCATGTGGGGGGAAGATGGCAGAATGGGCACCTCCAGAAATGATCTTCATGAAAGCACGAGTAAACACAGACATTAGCAGGATTGTGTGTAGTAGAATTCCAGAAATTAACCAAAGACTCGAGTAACTCTAGAGCATTCATTCAAGTACAACAAGGTACGACTGAATCTTGATAAGACATTGTTTTTATTTATGTGCCACTGCCAGGCTTGAACTTGGGGCCTTGTAGTCTCTTGGTTTACTTACGCGCAGACGGAGCTCCACCACTCTAGCTGTACCTCCAGCACAGCCCTTCGCTGGTTAATCGGAAAGAGTCTCACAGGCTGGCTATAAACCTTGATACTCCATGTCTCAGCCTCCTGAGTAGCTAGAATTATAGTCATGAGCCATGGGCAGGAGGAAGAACAAATTCTGTAACATTGCAAATCTTCTTCCATCCCCTCTGTTTAGTCTTGAAAACCCAGCCCTTGGCACCCGTGGTGAAGACCAGCTGGCGGGCAGCCACCACGGAGAACCTTCTCAGGAGACACCTAAATCCCGTCACCCCAGAACTGTCATTAAACCAGCTGAAGGTCCACTGTAAAACAGCTTAGGATGACAGGCAGGAGCTAATGGCTTCCATCAAGGCTGTAACGATTTGGCCTGACTTGTAGTTCTCTCATTAAAAAAAAAAAAAAAGGCATTTTGAGGCTATCTATAGAAAAATGTTTAGCTTCTTTGCATACCTGGGAAATTGATAGCAATGTCATAAAATAATGAGGTAGCACAAAAAGCTTACAAAGAAAGCCTGGGAACTTGCTGCCCGTGGAGGTTTGGGAATCTAGATGGCCAGGTGAGTGCTTCACCTGAGCGCTCATCTGTGTCTGATTTGAAAGTAAAGACTACAGCGGCATGGCCAGTGATCTGGTGAGACATTTAAAGTAAGGTGGTAAATGCTTTCCTCTTTGCCGAGGCTGTGTGTGTGTGTGTGTGTGTGTGTGTGTGTGTGTGTGTGTACAGTCCAAAATCTATATACTGCATTTAAAAACTACTGTAAGGAGTGTTTTTTTGGCCGTAAGTGCCGATACTATAAAGAAGAATGGTCTCAAGGCAATAACCTATACTTTAATCTTGAGAAGCTATGAAGAGAAGAGTAAATGAGATCCAGACCAGCATCAGGAGGCTCACAATAAAAAGTAGACATGAAATAGAGAACAGAAAAACATCAAAAGTCAGCACCGCTAAATCTTACTCTTTTAAAGATCAATAACTGTAGCCAACTTTTTGCATGATTTCCCCAAAAAGGAGAAGAGACTCAGTTTACCAAACAGGAATAAAAGGGAGGGCATTAGTACCAAACTTAAATAAAAAATAATGAAAGAGAAAATCTATGAATACTCATATGTCAGAAAGGTTTGCTAACCAATGTGAAATGTACAAATGGATAGATATACACATACTAATACAGACTCAAGAAGAAATAGAAAATCTGAAGAGCTACAAACATACAGAGAGTATGTTATTAATAGCAATAGCATTATACTTCCCACAAAGAAAAGCCTAAGACAAGACACTTCACTGCTGAATTCTACAGGAAGTTTACAGAAGAATTAATGTCATTCAGTCACAAAACCTTCCAAATCACCGAAGAATAACCAATACTTCCAATTTATTTTAGGTATTAACACGGAAAACAAAGCCTCCGAAAGACATTGTGACAATAATCTTCCCCAAGGGCCTGGCACGAGCATGCTGTAATCATGTAAATGCCTGTACTTCCAGCCACTCGATAGGTGGGTGCGGGAGGAGGTGACTGGGAGGCCAGCTCACACAAAGTTCTTGACCTCAAAAACAAAATTACAAATGAAGCAACAAAAATAATTGCATCTGCAAAATTACCCAAAGGGAGAAACCATGCGAAAAGCACATCAAAGAAGTATAAAGGTTGTCCTCTGGAAAATACAAAAGATAATTGGAAGAAGTTAACGGAGTCCTAAATAAATGTCAAGGCATTGCATGTACGTAAATTAGAAGAGTTCATCTGATTACGATGACAATACCCCCTCCTCCCAAATTGAGGTAGATCAATGCAGGTTTATAAAAATCCCACATAGCTGATGTCAGACACCATTTTCCTGATCCTAAAATTCATTTGGAAATGCAAAAGCCCAGGATAGCCAAAACAATCTTGACAAAGACAATAAAGTTGGAAGACTTGTACTTCCTCATTTAAAACTTGCTACAAAGCCACGGCAATCAGAGGTATGTATGGGCGGGGACCGGTGTTCTGCTGATGACCACTTAGATACCTACAGCCCGACCCCTGAGCCATACAAAATGATCACTGCAGGCAGATGGGCTGTGGACAGCCGGCAAGAAGCTCAGGAAGAGGCGTGAGCCAGGCATCCCCCACCTGGGTTAGTAGACTAGATCTGAGAGCCCAGAAAAGTCGTCCTTGCATGTATGACTTTTTAAGAACAGTGTCACGAAAACCGGTGGGGCCACGAATATTCTTCTCAACAAACAGTGCCAGTTGGACAGATGAGCTTTCGTAAGTGCTCTAGAATGTAGGCAAGAGGCTGCAGTATTCTGGAGGGACATTAGACAACAACAACAACGGCAAAACCTGCTGATAAGGCACGGAGTTGCTGTCTGTGCCCCGAGCGGGCTCCCCCGCGGTCCACACACGGTGCTGGGCTGAGGTTCTCCTGGCCCAGGGCTGTCCCCCAAAGAATCTGGAAAGCAGCAAGAGAAGAGTGACTCTTCACGCACAAGGGATGATGCATAACGCTATTGGCAGATTTCCCAGCCAAAACCTGGTCGCACAGGAAAGACGACACATCCGCCATGCTGAAGAAAAAGGACCCTGCCATTGAAGAATGCTACAGCCCAACCTCTATTTTGAAATCTCCATGTTTAAGGAAAACAAAACATTTCCCAGACACACATGAACCGAGAGAGTTTGTCACCACGTAAGAAGTGCTAAGTGGTACCTCAGGTGAAATGGCAGGATAATTAAGAGCATCTCAAAAGTATAGGAGAGGAGGTCACTAGTGGCTCACACCTGCAATCGTAGCTACTCTGAGATCTGAGGAAGGATTGAGGTTCAGAGGGCAAGGGCAGGAGAATCTGTGAGACTCTTACCTCTAATTACCTCCCAAAGAGCCAAAGGAGAGTTGCGGCTCAAGTGTTAGAGCCCAACCTTGAGCAAAAAAAGCTCAGGTACAGTGTCCAGGCCATGATTCAAGCTCCAGGACTACCTGGCACACACACCCACACACAAAAGCACATGAATGCTTACATGATGTTTAAAATACATCAGGAACAAGGTGTTTATGTGTGAATGGTGGATGGGGAATGAGTAAAGTGGGGAGATTTTGTTTTGTGCTTTGGTATTGCAGGGTGTGGAACCTAGAGCCTCATACATGCTAAATAAGCACTCTACCCCTGAGCTCTATCCTTAGCCTTGGAAATTAACATCTCTCTCTCTCCATATATATATATATATATATACATATATATATATAGTTCTACATATAATTATATATTACATAACAGAATATTACAATCATATAATTATACATAATATACAATTATATATAATATAGAAACATGTCATATATATGATTACAATTATAGAATATATAATGATATTATATATTATGATGTCATTTATAATATGTAATTAGATATTATAGATATATATTTCAGAGGAAAGAAGGACTGAGCTGCAGAACAAGAAACAGTTGTCACAGCTTGGCTCTTACAAGGTCTGCACAGACCCCTGTGGCACAGGCTTGCTTGCCAGCCGGTGCCCCATTGCGAGGTGGTGGGATCTTCAGGGCATTAGTCTTCCTGCGTGGCAGTGGGTTACTGGGGTGTGCCCCTGAAGGGAATGTTGGGATGTCAGCCTGTCCTTCTCTCTGCTGCCAGACCTCCTCTCCCACGCTCTGCCACCATATTGTACCCCTTTACTACAAGTCCGGAAATGGGGAGCCAATCATGAACTTTAACCTCACAAACTTTGAGCCAGAATAAATGTTTCCTCCTTATGAAGGCAAAGGAATTTTCCAGAGTGAAAAAGGAGTGACCTAACAGTGGGTAAAACAGCAACGGTAATTTCTTGCCTAACCATAAACACGCTAAATACAAACACTGTACCAGCTACCCACCAGAAGATATAAACTAGCTTACTTTAACAAAGTATACATTTGTATTTGAGTAACACAAACAAGGTCCGACTAATGAGGTCTACAAATGGTTCATCTTAGATTTAGTAGCACATAGGCCTGAAGTGAGAGAATGAAAGGATATCTACCCTCTCAGGAACCTAAAGACAGGCCCCACGGTGGTGTTATAGCAAAGTCAACTCCAAGTCAAAAACAGCCACAGAAGGATGGAGGAGCATCACAAGAGGTCACTGAAGGTGCTGGCAAGGGGGAGGGGGAGCCGGGCCTCACGTTGGTTTCTTGTATGTCTTTGCCCATGGTAGAACCCTGTTTTCAATGATCTCCTTAATCTATCAAGCCGGGTTTTGACAGTCCTAAGGGGGACAGAGACAGCATGGAGTAAAAGTCGATGTTTCAACACCCCACTTTCAACCCTGTGTAGGTTGTCCATACAGGAGATCAGCAAAGAATCAGGAGAGCCAAACATTCTAGACAGGACAGACCTCAGAGCAGGGGGTCACACAGCAGACATGCTCTGAATTAGATCACATTCCAGGTCAAAAAAGAAGTCTTCACAAATTTAAGAAGATGGACATCGTCCCAAGTTTCTTTTCCAACCACAATGGAATGAAGCTAGAATCAGACACAAAAGGAAAATGAAAAAAGAAATGACAAATAAATTGAAATTAAACAGCACACCCGAAGAAATGGGGCCAAACTTTTAAAAAAAGAAAAAGAAAAACTGGAAAATATCTTGAAACAAATGAAAAGAAAAACACTATGTAATATAAAACCTGCGGGGTGCAGCAGAAAGTCACGCAGAGCAGAGTTTATAATGACGGACTCTTCTTTTAAGAAGGAAGAAAGATCTCAAATAACCTAATGCTGTACCTTGAGGAATGTGGCAAAGAAAAGACTGAATCCAATGCAGGACTCTGTCCTAACTACGAAGTTAGAACAGAAATAAATGAAAGAGAAAATGGAGAATCAGTAGAAAGAGCACACTAAAGAGCCAAATTTTGCTTTAAAACAAAGTTGACGAAATCTTAAGCTAGGGGGAAATAGAAGAAAAGCCACAAATCAATGAAATCGGAAACGAAAGAGGAGACATTACAACTGATGCCACAGAAATAAAGGCAAAGATCATAAAGGACCCTTACGAACAATTATCTGCTAATAAATTGCTACAAATATACAACTTACTAGGAGCGAGTCAATGGGAAATACAAAACCTGTGCAAACTAACAAAGAGATGGAATTGGTAAGTGAAAATCTCCCAACAAAGAGAGGCCCAGAAGATGGCTTCCTTGGAAGTACCCAGACACTTCAGGGAGAATTCATACCAGTCCTTCTTAAACTCTCCCCCCAAACAGAAGAGACAACACTTCCAAACTCGGTTTATGAACCCATTTTCACCCTCACCTCAAAGGCAGGCAAAGGTACAAGCACAGAAAACCACAAACCACTATCTCTGATGAACATACAATCAACCCCCCCCCAGTAATACATGAGCAAACCTAATTCAAGATCACATTAGGGGTATTGTAAACCATGACTGGTTGAGCAAGCCCTGCTCTCCCAGGCATGTGGGATTCCGAATGCAAATCCATGTGGTAGAGCACATAAACAGGAGGCTAAAAAAGATACCACACGGTTATCTCCACAGATGACATCTGACAACATCTAACAACCTTTCGCTATAAAACTTCCCAACAAGTTAGGTGTGGAGGAACTTAACTCTGCAAAACCAAATATAAAAACGCCTCCATGAACACCATATCCAATGGGAGGACACTGAGAAGAAACAAGGACTCCTCTCTCCAGTCGTGTTCAAAACAGTGCTAGAAAGTCGTGGCCAGGGGGAGTCGGCAGGATGAAGAAACACAGGACATGAAAATCTGAAGGCACTCATAAAAGTTGGTCTGTTTACATATGACGTGATCTTAATAAAGAAAAGCCTGCGTCTGCACAGAGAAACCGTTATAACTAATCAAATCAGTCAAGCTGAGGGATGTAAAATCAGCACACCAAACTCAATTGCCTTTCTGCACACTAACAATGAGCTATCCCAGAAGGAAATTAAGAAAACAATCCTATTCGTAATAGCATAAAAATACTCAAGAATAAGTTTAACCAAGGAAGTAGAGGGAGAGAGGGAGAGGTAGCAAGGGCCTGAAAGACTGAGGGAAAGGGGGAAGGCTGCTTAGAGACCCACAGCCTTAATCTTAGCTATTCTGGAAGCTGAGATGTGGAGGATCCTGGCTCGAAGCCAGCCAGGGCAGACTCATCTGTACACTTCCACCTACAAAACAACCAGCAAAAGGTTGAGCTGGAGGCCTGACTCAAGTGGCAGGGCACCAGCAATCAGCAAGCAAGAATGAAGCCCCGAGTTCAGACTCTGGTGTGGTCTGAAGAATGTGGAGAACAAAGAATCTTTGAACACAGCTGGGAAGTATGTAAATTAGTACAATCATCTAGAAAACAGTATGGAGGTTCTCAAAAAATTCACAGTAGAACAACAGTATGATCCCGAAATCTCACTTTTGGAAATCTATCTATCTATCTATCTATCTATCTATCTATCTATCTATCTATCTATCTATCTATCTATCTATCTATCTATCTATCTATCTATCTATCTATCTATCTATCTACCTACCTATCTATCTAGAGATCTACCCATCCATCCATCATATCTATCTAGAGACCTATCAATCTATTGATCAATAGATTGATCAATCTATTGGTCAATAGATCTACATCTATCTATGTTTATATCCATATCTACATATATCTATCTAATCTATATACAGAAATATGTATATAGATTAGATATCTGTCCATGGATGTATCTATCATAGCTATCTATGTATATATAAATCTGTAGATATCTATCTAGATATAGATTATCTATTGTATATCTCTATCAATATAGATGATAGGTAGACAGATGGTATATCTTCAAAAGTGAGATTTCTAGATCATATTGGTTTTACTTTTAATCTTCTTTGAAGGCTTCTATACTGTCTTCCAGATGATTGTATGAATTTTCTGCTGGCTGTATTTGGAGGACATACACATATATTCATGTATAATCTCAAGATAGAGCTGTTGATGACAGCATTATTCACAGTAGTTTACATATAGAAGCAACTCAAGATCCATTAGAGGATGGATGGGTTAAAACATGTGGCATGGTGGGTACATCCAGCGAGATCTCTATGGCTCAGGCTTAGAAGAGAGAGGTCCTGCCCTGGGTGGCTATGGATGGGCCTGCGGACATGTCCAGCCCTGGGTGACTGTGGGGATGGACCCGGAGGATGCTGTGCTGAATACAACACGATGGGTGCTGGGTGCCGAGTGAGAAACAGCACAGGACACCCCTGGTTTCAACAGCTCTCCTGAGAGACAGGCTCAACAGGGAGAGCGGTAGACACCAGAGAAGCCTGCTCAGAGGAACTGATTCACTCACCGAGGCTGGGAGTCCCACGACAGGCTGTCGGGTAGCAGGGGTGCCAGGAATGCCGGCATAAGTTTACAGCAGCACAGGGCCTGCCTAGGGAAGTCCCCGAGCCCACACCCTGAGAGCCTGAAGCCCAGGGAGCAGAAGGGTGCCCCAGTTCTCGGGGAGAGAGAGAGAGACATGTCTGCCTGTCCCTGCGCTCCGTGGGCTGGATGGATCATTGCTGCAGGGCCTGCCAGGTGGGCGCCTCGAATCCAGTCCAGGGGATACACAAGCCATAGTTACAGGATGAGTCCAAAATCATCAGGCTCTAAAGATGATCACTCAATTTGAGAAGACACCAGTGGTTTGTGTAGAGGGGTGATGTGGTCATGGACAAGGTAAGTGACAGCGTCCAGCGGGACCTGGCATCGACCCTGGGTGCCTTTCTTGGGTGTGTAAGTTACTTGCAGACTCACCAAGTTGTACACAATAGGTGTGCACAGGGTTTCGTAGGTCCATTGAGTCTTCAGATGAATTTTTAAAGATGACAACTCAAAAAACATGCCAATCGCTTGTGTAGACATTTTTTTAAAATACGTAAGTGGACAATAAACATCTGAGCTCTTCTACTGTGTTAGTCATTAGGGAGATGCAAAGGAAAATCACGGTGATACCCCTTCCCACCCACCAGGACAGCCAGTAGAAAAACAGGACATGGACTAACTAGGCGTGGTGAGGCTGTGGAGAAGTTAGAATTCTCAACTGTTGCCGGGGGGAATGCACCTCCCTTGGAAGCAGTCTTCCCATTCGCCAAAGAGCTACACGGAGCTACCAGAACCCAGCGATTTCATTCTCGGGAGAACCAAACCCAACATTATTCATAATAGCCAAAAAGTAGAATCTACTCAGATGTCCCCAGTGGGTGAGTGAATGAGCAAGAATGTTTCGGCCCCATAGACCAGAATATGACTCAGTCATTAAAAAGAATGATGTTTTGACCACAACATGGACGGACCTTGCAGACATGACCCCGAAGGAAAGAGGTCAGAGACAAAAGGCCACTCACAGAGGATCTGTGAATATAAAATGCTCTGAACAGGAGTTTTGAAGAGTAAGGAGGAGAAAAGGAGCAGCTAGTAGGGACTGGCGGGAGGAGGGGGAGGAGGGGCCAAGAGTAGGTTTAGAAGTTCTTCTTGGGGTGATGAAAATGCGCAGGAATTCATCCTGATGCATGTGTGATATCATGAATACTAAAAAACAGTCATGGATGTGTACATCGTAGAAGATGAATTTTATGGCCTGTGAATTGTTTCAGTAAGAACAGAACGGAGGTAGCAGGACAGTGCTTGAGGGGTGGGGCGTCACGTGGGGGCAGGAGGTGTCAGTGTACAGAGGACACTCACGGACAGGCTGACACGTTCCCTGCACACCAGCTGCCACGGCTGCACGCCGGCTGTGTGCCGGGCCTTCTCTGGGCATCACCCACCAGCCACGTGGGAGCCACTGGGTCAGAGAGACACGAGACAGGAGAAGGTAGATTCCAGGTGCCCGGGCAGGGAGTCCCAGATCCAATTTGCTTGAAATGATAATGGGAGTCAGAGAAAACCCAGACCCCTGTGGGGAGTGGCGTCCATAGGCCGGGCCCTGGAGTTCCCGGCAGCACCCCCCCCCCCCAGCCTCAATTGCCAGTACGCAGCGGAGGGCCGGCTGGGCAGACTCAAGCTGGGGACAGGCTCCTGATGCACGGGCAAGGGTTCTGGGAAGACTTCATTCCCTGGAGCTCTGCCAGTCTTCTGCCTCTTCCCTGCCTCCCCCGGCCCCCCGCCGCCCTCCATGCCCAGTGCCCACGGCACTGTTCAGGGCACTGCTGCCTCTCGGGTAGGTGTCAGGGCCAGGCCTTCCACAGTCGCTCCCAGGCGGGCCAGGTGGTACTCTGCAGGGCAACGTCCTGAGACCCAGAACCTGGGACGACACATCCTCTGTGCTTCGGGCGAGGTCTCTGTGGAGAAGGCTCTCAGCGGCCTGGCTGGCCTCGGCGGCCTGGGCTCTTCTGTTCCGGGTGGAACACAGGGACCTTCACAGGAGGGAGGGGGCGGGGAAGAGGGAGAGTTGCGTGGTGTCCCCCGAGCCTGGTGACTGGTTATTGAGGATGTTGATGGCTATAGCAGACGTCCCCCAACCTCCTGGCCTGAGCCAAGGAATGTGGGTGACTCTCAGGAGAGACAGGCCAGGCACGCTTCTTCCCCTGGCCTGCAGAACGAACACAAGCCCTGACACTCTGAGCAAGTGAGGCTGGTTCTGAACTCCTCTTTGTCTTGTATAGCATCATGTCTCCCAGGCTGGAAGCCAGTGCACGCAGTGGCTTGACTGTCCCAGCCGCAGGAGGAAATTCACCACCTACCCGACCCACAAAATCGGTGACTCCCATCTCCTCATGGCTCCAAGAGGCTGCCATCACCCCAGTCATCCACAAACAAAGCCAGCACACAGGCAGCTCTGGGTCAGCTCCTAGTGTCTTGAAGTCAAGGTCGTGTGTGTTGAGTGCAGAGACCTGGCAGCCACAGCACAGAGGTGACCTGCTTATCAAGGCTGTTTATCGGGGCTCTTTGAAAGGTTTCCCTTTCTCACAGGAAATGGGAGGTGATCCCACCATCCCAGCGCAGGAAGATGTGGAGGTGGTATGAAAGCCCTGGGAGAGATGACTCAAGGTGTGGAGGGCGGAAGCCAGCGTGGTGTGCCTCAGGAAGGAGTGCCGGCTCCGCCCAGCGGGCCCTGGCTGTGCTTCTGTTACGTACAATACCTCGAGAAGCAGCGAGGTCCAGCGGGGGTCCAGCAGAGCCCAGGTCGGCCAGGAGCCCCTCCTCTGCAGACGCCACTCACGCAGGGAGGGGGCCGGCCCGAGCGGAGGCCCAGGGAGGGGCTGGGCCCCGGGGCCGGGTTGCCCCCAGGAGTCTGTGAATTCTCTCTCTCTTTTTCATGGCTCCCACAGACAGGAGCTGGGGAGGAAGGAGATGGAAGCGGCGGGGCAGTGGGCAGCGAGGGTGGGCTGGGCAGGGGCGGCCAGCACTGTTCTTTCTGGAGCCGCTGCCACAGGGAAGAAGCAATGGCAGTCCCTCCCTCCCGGGTCCCGTCCGGCCGCGGGGCCCTCTGCAGCCCTGGCTTCCTGGGGCCCGCACGCCTGCCGCCCCATCTCAACAACCACGCTTCCCCCGGCCTGGGCTCCTAGATTTCACTCCCTCTAATGAGCTCATTTGAGGCCAGGCAAGGCAATTACGCGGACCAGGCCTGCTGTCCACGCTCCGCAGCCCGGCAGGCCTGCAGCCCCAGCCGCGCCCCGCCCACCGCCGCGCTGCCTCCTAATGAGAGGGTAAAGTCCGGGAATGAATGAGGTTGTGGGGCTGCGCTGTGCCCGGGAGGCCTCCTCCAGGTTTGGGCCTCAGAGGGGCTCCCGCTCCGGGGTGGAGGGAGCAGCCTTGCGCAGTAAACACCGGCTTTGCTTAGCCTGCCTGGCCTGAGGGAGGAGGCCACGTGGGCAGGGCTAGAAAGGACCGAGGGTTCTGACCTAGCAACATGCTGTGTGACCCAGGGTGGGTGTTTAGCCTCTCTGAACCCCGTGAGCCTCCATGGCTCAAAAGAAGGCAGCAATCTGGAGTGTCTGTCCGGCTGATGCAATGCCGTTGCTTATATCTAATGTCACCCAGGCAGCCCACGGGAACCCCTTGTCCCCGGAGCCCCTGGTCCCCCTGTCCAGAGGGCTCAAAACGGGCCCCTTGAGAACCCCCTAGCCGGTGCTCTGAGTGCCCAGACCTCCCAGGGCCGGTGTGTCTCGGGGTGGTGACGCCGGAGGGCAGGGCCTGCTGGACAGGTAGGGGCGGGGGTGAGCAGGAAAGGCCCTGGACGGCTGAGGATGGGGGGAAGTTGGTCCTGGAGGTCAAGGCGCCAAGCTGGAGGCACCTCCGGCCAACAAGGGTCTGGGCAGGGGCTGGCCCACCATGAAGGGAGAAGGCGAGGAAGGGGGAGGAGGCCCAGCTCGCGCCAACAGCCCCCCTCTGGGTAAACCCCTCCCCCGTCCACAGTCCTGACCCCAGCACCCTGCTCACCGCCTCACCGCCTCACCCCTGCTCGCCCTGTGGTTCTGGGGATGCTGCGGGCCACGTGCGGGCCACGGCGTGTGGGTGGGGATGGGGGAGGGGGGAGACGGCACGGGCGTCCTGGCTGGTACAAAGGGGGACACTGTGGGGGAGGGGCTGGGGGAGGGGAGGCCCACTCTCTGCTGCCCCCTCCTGCCCAGCGGCCCAGGCCCCACGCCAGCCCTGGTCTCGCTGCGGGGCGGGGGGTGGAGGGGTGGGAATGGAGCACGCAGTCTCGGTCTAGGCTCTCAGCAGAAGGCAGAAACCAACAACCCAGCACATCCAGAACCAGCCACCCCGGGGAGCCACAGGGGTGGAGCCAAGAAGGAGAAGCCCCATCACCCAGAGGGGCCTGGGGGGCTCCTGCAATGTCCACGGGGGGCCGGCACACCCTCCCCTGGCCTCCCCTGCCCCGCTTCTCCCAGCTCTCTGTGCCTGGCGTGACTGGTGGGGCTCTGTGGCTGGGACAGGGCGCTGGCGTGACTGGCGGGGCTCTGTGGCTGGGGCAGGGCGCTGGAGAAGGGGTCTCTCATGGGTGAGGCAGCACCGGGCGGCTCAGGGGAGGAGACGGAGCCTGGCAGGCCCAGGCCGCGGGCTGAAGGGCTGAGACTTGGATTTTGCCTGCTGTCCGTCAGAAAGGGACACAGAAGGGGGTCCCAGGCTAAGCCTGGATCACAAGCCGGTGACCCAGTCCAGCCAAACCCTCGGCCAACACTCCTGTGTGCCCACAGACCCGTCCCGCCCACGTGGCCCTCTGTGGTCCCAGCCGCAGTGGCATTGCTGCCATCTCTCCAGGACCCACCCTAGCACCTTGCGGTCACAGGGCCACAGCAGGACGGGACCCCCCCCCCCACTCCAGCCCTGGACCCCACATGCGCCGGGGTGGCTGGGGGAAAAGGCCGGGTCCCTCCAGGTCCAGCTCCACCCATCCGGGACACAAAGCCAGGCAGACGCCGCCCAGAGCGGGTGCCGTTGGGGCCAGGCCTCTGTCTGGCCTCGGGGGCGCCGCGGGCTGCAGCTGCGATGCGTGCTGCGTTCCTGTCCGCGCCAGCTGGTCCGCTGCGTCTCTCAACAGCTCTTCCCTGTTGCTTTAACAATAAAATGTTTTACCTCGTCCAGGATGGCTCCTTACGAGCAGCAAAGGCCAGGGAGCCGCCTTTTCCCTTCCCCAGGCAGTGGGGTCTGACCTTTCGCGCGGGGGGAGCCTGCCGTCCCCCACGGCTGGTGAGGAGGCCTGTGGCTTCCTGTTCACCTCTGGGGTGCCCAGCCTCAGTTTCCCCAGTTCTGCCCAGAGTGAAGTTGGGCTCCATGAGCAGGGGCTGGTAGGACAGTTTGGGTTCAAACCTTGGGGATCGGAGGAAGGCTCAGCCTGGGGGTGGGGGGGGGTGGTGAGTGTTCCTGGTGGGAGGGAGACTGGGTCTGTTTCCCTCCCCTCAGCTTCTGTCCGTGTGTCCGGGAGGCGCTGGTCCTGCCCTGAGTCCTGGAGAGCCAACCACGGAGGGGACATTCACCGACCCACGCCTGTCCCCAGGAAACACCTCACCCCGCCAAGGGCCCAGTGGGAAGGGAAGGGGGAGCTGTCTATGGAGCCGTGTGGAGCCGCACCCCGGGCCTTCCTGGAGCCTCACCCTCCCAGGTGGGCGCCGCTCCCACCCCACTATGCAGATGGCACAAAGTGGAGCCCTCCTCCCCCAGGTCAGAGGTCGTGAGAGCTTGCCAGGGTGTGTGGTAGAGCTGGGCTCTGCACTGTGTCCTCCTCCACCCTCTCCGCCGACTCCCCCCACGTCCGGCCTGAGTGGGAGGCTGCCCAAGGGCTTGGCTTGGGGTGGGTGGCAAAGGTGGAGAAGCTGCCCGAGCCACGGGCACAGGGTGCACAGGCCTCCATGACACAGTGACCCACCCCACCTGCGGGGGGCGGAAAGCCGGGTGGGGCCTGGCGGGGTGACCCCTGGGCACCGTCCACAGGCCACAGCAGCAGAGAGACCCGAGGAGCAGGACACCCTCCCCATGAGGATCCTTCCAGAAAAACCCGCAGGAAGCTGAGAGCGGCCAGGGCGGGCCGCATTGCTGCTTCTGGGGCCAGCACAAGCCTTGGAGGAGAGGACGCCGGGGGGCCGTGAGGAGGAGGAAAACATGGAACTTTCTCTGACAGGATCCAGGAACCTCCTGCCAGGTTGACCCTTTGAAATGAAGAGCAAATGTTAGAGCGCGCGGGGACCCCGTGAGGCCCACTCAGGGCGCCCCGATGGGGCGTGATGGCACAGAGCCTGCCTGGCCTGGCGGAGGGGAGGCACATGCCCAGGGCTGGGGGGCACACGGCCCAGCGCTGGGGGGACACACGGCCCAGTGCTGGGGGGCACACGGCCCAGTGCTGGGGGGCACACGGCCCAGTGCTGGGGGGCACACGGCCCAGTGCTGGGGGGACACACGGCCCAGCGCTGGGGGGGCACATGGTCCAGCGCTGGGGTCTCTGGCCTGAGACAGGAAGTCTGGCGGTAGGAGACAGGGCAGATAGGAAAACGGCCCTCACCTGTCTGCAGAGCTCTCAAGGAAGAGGGAGCTCTCGGAAGAGCTGAAGGAGTTTCCGTCGCTCAGCCCTGCACGTATGAAAGCCGCTTGCCAGCCCGGCCCAGGAGCACCCCGCCCACCCCACGCACTCCTCTGCTCCTGCCCTCCCCCTCCCAGAAGAGACCCCGATCAAACACTGCTCCTCAGAAGCAGCCCATCTAGGGTCTCTGGATTTGGGGGTGAAGAGTGAGAATCGGCTCCTCGAGAGTTCTGGGGTCCTCCTCTCCGGTCCCCGTGTTTTCTCCTGCCCTTGATATAACCAAGCTTTAGGAAGCCAACCCTCCACAGGCAGGTGCACAGCCACCCACAGACGCCCCCCTCCCCCCTCGCCAGCCTGGCCCAGACAGCGAGGGGTCAGGGTTTGGGTCAATTTGCCCCATGCTGCACACATCGAGATGCTCAGATCTTCACCATGCTCAGGCTGCGGGTGGGAGAAATCCACAGCAAGCCCCCAAATCCACAGGGGCTCCGAGCCCTCCTGGGGCTTGTGAGGACGGGACCCCGTGTGCCCGCCGTGCCCCCTCCCCCACCGGCCGCCCGAGTGTGAGAATTAACGTGGAAGTCGTGGCTTAGGTCCCTGCGCACTGGGCTCTTTTGGGCTCACAGTATGTGAGAAGCCTGTGTAATGTGTCATACCGCAGCGTGTTTTAGATCTAAGTTCCACATATCAGAGAGAACATGTGCGCAAGCTTGGCTCACTTCGCTTAACATGATTCGTTCTGGTTCTGTCCATTTCCCTGTGAATGACATTATTTTATTCTTTCAAATGGCTGTGGAAAAGTCCATTGTGTGTAGGTTCCACAGACTGTGCGTCTGCTCATCTATTACGGGGCATCCGGGCTGTTTCCATAGCTCAGCTATTGTGACACAGGCTGTTTTTAATGACATTCTAGTAAACTTGACATTCTAGTAAACCCCAGATCCCTGGGGTGAACTTTGTCTTTGTCTGGCAGAGGGCCTGAAACCTTCTTTGGGGGGAGAAGGCATCTGGAACCCTGGGGTTCACTAGACTTTCTCTTCATTGCAACAGCTCCTGAATGGCGGGGGCAGGAGGGCTGTGGACTGTCTGTGTGGTGCCCCGCCCCTGCCCCCCAGGTAGGAGGTGTCCCCTGTTCCCTGGCCACTCCGTGCCTAGCACACAGCTCTGGTGCTCTTGTTTGACAGTTGAGTTAGAACTACGGCAACACTGCCAATGCTCCAAGACCCAGATCAAGCACCGCCTCCTCCAAGAATGGTACCCAAGCCCTACCTGCTCCTCCTACCCCTTGCCGGAAATGTCCCATCCCTCCTCCACACCCCTGGAGTCCTTCCACACCTGCATGGGAGTCGGACCTGGTCCCGCCCAGTCTGTCACCCTATAGCGTCAAGTGTGGCTGCCTCGGGACAGCACGGGTACCCCGGAACCCCGGGACCCCAGTAAGCCTGCTGGTTGTTCCTAACTAAATTCTAGAAGGAACATAGTAGCTCACCAGCTCCCAGCCTGGCAGCACTGTGGTCAGAAATGGCCATCCTGTGACTTGGCCTTGCTCTCTGCCCCGCTGGTAGCAGAGCCGGGCCTCAATCCTCTCCGGGTCTCAGTGACGTCATGAACCCACACAGTCCCCTGGGCAGACATCAGAATAAGATTGAAAATACGTTTGTTTGTTTGTCTTCTTTCTTCTAAGCAATCATCCACAGAGGAGTTGTGGATCCACATTATTGCCTAAGGACACAGCATAGACTTGGACAAATGTCTAGCTGTCCGATCGACCTGATTCTGCAGCAGGCTTTCCTCCATTAGCTGGGGATGCACTGCCCACAGCTTGGAGAAATCTCATCTGCCTACTGTGCAGGAGTGCATGACCTAGCTCGTGTTCTGATTCATCCAAACTGGCATCTGAAATCTCCCCGGTCAACGCATGACCTTGAGCTGCTGTCAGAGATGCGGCAAGGTCAGGACCACAGACGGGCCCAGGCTCTGCTCCTCAGTGTCCCAGACCCACGGCCCGGTGACCTGCCATGAGCCGGCGGCAGAGGTGACATCGCCACAGCCGCCGCCCACCCAGAGGCCACCCTGCTTTTGGAGCCTGAGTCACATCCTACTTAGTAGCTCGGGCATGGTTTTACTTTGCAGTTAAGTCATCTTTAATAAGGTCGTTAAAAAGAGGGAGAAAGCAGATGAGGTAACCCCCAGAGGGCTGCCAGGGGCGATAGCACCGCGGCTGGGCTGGCCGTGGGCCCGTGGGCCGCCGCGGCGTCCGGAGGGTCTCGCTGGCGCCAGCCCAGCCTCTCCCGCTCTGGATGACTTGCCAGCATCGGCGTTTGTCTGCTTCCTGCCTCTCAGGCTGCCAAGGGCCGAGAGTCAGCTTGGGGAAGCTGGGTAGTGGGGAAGGTTTTGGAGGAGACGGTGGACCTGGGGCTGTGTGCAAGGCCCAGAAGCTGGAGGAGAGGGGGTTCTCACCAAGGTGGCCTGGGAGGCTCGAGGAGGGCATGGGACACTGCTGCACAATGGGCTCTTTGACGCCTGGTGGTGATGGATCAGACCCAACCCCCAGGGGTCCCCGGCTGAGGGTAGCTCGGGCTGCACAGGAGACGAGGCCAGGCAGAAAGGTGCTTTCCCAGGAGCCCAGTCCAGAGGAAGGGGTGGTACGGGCAGGTCCATGGTGTCTTCACCTATATGCTGGGCCTTCTGGACTGTAAGTGTAACTGTGCTCAGAAAGGAAACCAAAGCTGAAACTTTCCACTTGTGGGAGCAGGCATCTCCCCTCTCCTGCATTACCCTTCCCCCCGCTCCCGGCCAAGTCTGGGTTCCTACCTGTGTAGGGGAACCCCCCCCATGCCACGCTCAGTGCTAACGCTTTTCCCTTATGACAGGATGAAGAACTGTCAACTTTGCATCCATTCATCCACCCATCGGTTCATCAGGCTGTCCACCAATCCAATCATTCATCTATTGATTGGTTGTCTACCCTCTATTCCTCCATCCACCCATTCATCCTTCCATCCAAGAATTGGCCCTATATGGTGTCACAGTTGTGAATTTCTGTAGTCTAAAATCAATGCTTTTTCTTTAAACTACCCCTTCTCCTCCACATATGAGATATTTTCCTGTGGAATCCTCTTCATGACTCCTTAGCAAAGGAATCTCCACGGAGGACGGAGGCCTCGGCCCGCCTCCTGCTTTTCCCGGCCCCGCCCACCTTCCATCCCCACATTCCAGAACGAACAGACAGCACTGAGGGGCTGAGAAGTGGAGGCACCCTGCTCCCCAAGAGAGAGCTAGGCAGGAAGCCCCGCTGCTGCCAGTGCTGCTGCCTAGAGGGGCCTAGAAGGCCAGGGCTCAGATACTGCTCAATGGGCCCCACTTTGATTGAGGAGGACATGGTTAAATGATGGGACATGCAGAGCACACACAAGGAACATTTCCTTTTCTAATTCCACTTCTGTTTTCACCAGTGCCCGAGACCAAAGTTCTTTTCAATATGTCAAGCTTTTTAAAAAAAAAGATTAAAATGCAGTAGATTATTAAATAGAGCTGCTTCAGACTTAATTTAGCAAACTGTAACATTTTTATCATTTTTATAAAGCCCTTTTTAATGAAAACCGTCTGCAAGGAGACCAAATATCAAGGCTGAAATCATGTTTTCTCAATATTTGTTATCCCTGAAGATGTTATTTCCAGATTTTACAGAAATAATAAATTTCATTTAGAAGTCGGAGCCTCGGAGGCACCGCCACACATCTCTGGATTTTCCAATTTGCAGTGCAAAAAGCCTAATCCTGCTGTAATTTTTCATACTTGCCAACTCCTGACCACATTTCATACCTTCCCTGCCCCTTTGTAAATGCGGCTCTTGTAGCCACATTCGACCCGATATGTTTATTTTACGTGCGCCTGAAAAATGTTGTTCTAATAAGCATAAACATATTTTCTCAGTGACAAAATGTTTTCATCCTGCTGCTCCTGGATTTCACAGGTCAGTGCTTGTGGCTCTTTCCCACGAGTTGTGTCCCCAACCCACCGCCTGCCAGGGCCGGGGCGTCTGAGCCAGGCGCACACGCCGGTGATCTGTCCCGAGTCCCGTCTGCCCCTCGGCATCGGGGCCTGCACGCCCCTCGGGTGACACCTCATGAACTCAGGTGACACTGCCAGCCCCAGGAATTACAGCTACCGTAAAACCACCTCAAAAGTGGGTTCTCGTGTCCCAGGCCTGTGGTCTGCTCTGACGGTCTCGTGGGGGCCTGGCTCTGCATGGGAAGGAGGGGTAGCTGCAACTCGGGGTCCCTGTGGGAGGGGCCGGGCCCCAGGGCTTCCGCCGGTGGGGACAGGCTGGGCAGGTGTCCAGAGTGAAGCCTGGCAGCGGAGCCGGGCAGGGGACCCCACCTCCAAAGGTCAAGTGGGGTCACAGGACCCAGAGGCCTGCGTCCACCTCCTCACGCAGGTTATCCCGTTTGCTCAGAGGTCTCTGGGGACTAGAAGGTGTTTTAGTGTGTGGGTGGGGGGGTATGACAGAGCCCAATGCCTAGAGAGGCTGACCCACTGACAAAGCAACTGTCAGGAGTCAGGATCCATGGGAGCCGTCTGTCAGCAATCCAAATAGAGAGGGAAACTTTCAGGATTCCTTCTCCTCTTCTTCTTCCCCTACTTCCTCTTCCTCCTCTTCCCTTCCTGCTCCCTCTCTTCTTCCTCCTCCTCCCACTCTTCCTTCTTCTTTTTGTTGGTCTTGGGGCTTGAACTCAGAGTCCAGGTGCACTGTTTTTTGTGCTCAAGGCTAGCATTCTACCACTTGAGCCACAGCTCCACTTCCGGTTTTCTGAGGGGTTGATTAGAGATAGGAGTCTCCTGGACTTTCCTGCCCAGGCTGGCTTTGGACTGCGATCCTCAGATCTCAGCCTCCTGAGTAGCTAGGATGACAGGCGGGAGCTCGGGGTTCTGGTTCGGGTTTCTTCGGTGAGGATCAGCTGGGAAGGGCGGCTGTGGCCTTCTCCCTACCTCTGCTCCCGGGGGAGAGGGAGGCTGAATGCCTTCCCCAGCCCCGCCCCTCGGACACGGGAAGAGGCACGCCCTGCTCATGGGCACGGTGGGCACTGGGAAGCCCCCCGGGGACCACGGAGCTCTCTGCCCAGGCTTTTTCCACCAGGCTCCCTGCCCGGGCTGGGCCCCAGCAAACCACCCCCCAAATCTTCTCCGAAGAACTGGTGCCCACTGCAGTTCAGCTGAGGTCGCCAAGGACGCAGGCCGGCTTTTGTCCCCTCCAGTCCTCTGCTCCCTTCCCGGCGAATGCCCTCAGCCCGCCCTGCGGCCAGGCCAGCAATGTTCTGAACCCGTGCTGTGAGGAACAAAGGTCTGATTCAGCCTCGGGGGTGCGAAGGGCTCTCATTAAGACGCTGGCAGCTGGTGTGGGGGCCGAGGTATTGTTTTTAATGGAAAAACAAGAATTTGCCGTTATGTGTTAGATTAAAGGCTTTATCCAGGGGAATTCATCAGATTGCTACCGGCCTTCGGTTGTGTAGCCTTAGACTGACCATCTTCAGAGAAGTCACGGACCAGGCCTGCAAAATTGGTTCATTTCTCTTTTTGCTATTTAATGAAGCTCCAGACCGCTCTCACACGGCTCTCCTCGGGGTGATGGGAATTGCCTCTCACCTGCGCTCTGCGCCATGGCTGGTCAACGCTCTACCACTCAGCCGGACGGGGTTCAGCATCTGCAAACACAGCTCTGGGCACCAACTGCCAGCGTTCAAAGGCCTCCCAGACTGAATCTGCCCAGTGCCTCCCAATCATCTCCAGCACGCCAGCCCCAGGCTCCCCGCTCCTCAGACCTCCATTTGTGATGGAAGTCGATTATTCGGGTGGAGCAGTACACAGCTCCTCCGAGCCACACGGTTTTCGCCGCACGAATCTCCTGCTCGTGCTCATTGGCCTCCAGGATAAGAAACTGAGCTTCGCTAGCACCCCGGGCCCCGCACACTGCCGCCACTGTCTGAAAATCTGGTTCTTCAGCTTGAAACAGGAAGTTAGGGCTCAACTTTTGTACTGTGTGCGTGTGTGTCTGTGTGTGTGCACGTGTCTCTGTGTGTGTATATGTGCACGTGCATGTCTGTGTTTGCACGCATGCACAAGCACGGGCTGAGCTACTCAGGGTAGGGATTGTAGGTGTCTGTGTGAGGCCTTGCTAGGCTGTGAACCAAGTTTGGTTTGGGGGGCAGAGGGGAGGGGAGGGAGAGAGGCCAGTACAGGGATTTTTGCTAGGCTGGGACTCTTGCACTGAGCCATGCCTCCAGCCCTGTTTTTCACTGGTTAATTTTAGGATAAGGTCTTGCCAGGGCTGCGATCAACCTTCTTTGAGCCTCCTGTAGTTACCAGGGTCACAAGCAAGCACTATCCTGTCCGGCCTCACCCGGTGGGGATGGTCTCCTGGACGTGTCTCCCTGGGTTGGCCAGTAGCTGAGGTCCTTGGTCCCTCCCTCAGCCTCCCACGTGCCTTGAGATGACATGTGCCACAGTGCCCAGCTATGGATTCAGAAGGGGGTCTCTTAAACTTTTCAGTGCTGGCTGGCCTCCAACCACAATCCTCCCGTTCTCTGCCTCTCAAGAAGCTACCATTATAGATAGGAGTCACTGGAGCCTGGCCACGAACCACAACGTAAGGAAGCAGTGTGTGCGCGTAGTAGCCTGGGTCTTGATACACGCTAACATGTCGCCTCAGCAGGGACTGCAGGTGGTGGCAGAGAGGGTCCAGGAAGGAAGGGAGCAAGGAGAGGGAAGTAGGGTGGAGGGAGGGGAGCTACTCTCTCTGTGCCAATCCCTGCAGGTCCTGAGGAGGCAGAGGGTGGGCCTGGGGTTGGCACCTAGGAGCGGCCGCTGGGTCCCAGCTGTGGCCAGGATCTTCAAAGGAAGCTCAGACATGGCCAGTGAGGTCCCTGTGGGGCCTCGAGGGAGCCCCACGCCTCCTCCCACCGAGTCTCCGGGCAGCAGGGGACGTCCGTTTCCTCCAGCCTTATCCTGAGCCCAGGGTCCTGTCCAGGTGTCTGCGGGTGGGTGGGCCCCCAGGCTGCCCCAGAGCCCCACCCTCTGCCCGGGAGGACTCCCTGGCCCCCAGGAGACCTCAGTACCCCACCAGCACTGAGTCAGCCATTGAGACGCCCCGACTCCCTCCCTCACCTGGCAACATAGGTGCTTACTTCAGCCTAACAAATGTCCTAAATGGACTAAAGACGTGCAGGACCAAGGCTGGGGCGGGGCGGGGAGGGGGGCGCGACCCCGGGCCGGCGGCCTCCCACTCAAACTGCAAAACCAGAAGCTGCAAAGGGATCGGGCCGGTGTCACTGCCCGGCGTCCTCGCCGAGGGGCCAGCCAGACGCGCACACACGGGGGACGCTTGCGGCGTTTCTGATGGACAAAGGGGCCATGCCCTTCCAGAAACAAGACTCTTACACACTAATTGAAATTGCTCTCAACAGAAAAACCGTTCCCAAAAGCTTCAAACGGGCACTTCACAGAAGAGGGGCAAAAATAGCTGTGACCAGCTGAAGAGTTTCTCAGCCGGGGAAGTTCAAGTTACTACATGAAGCCATGAAGCCTCAGATGGGGTGCTCTTGCGGCCCGGGACACCGGCCCGGCAATGTGACCTTCTGGACAACATCCGGGGCTGTGGGCGGGGCAGGGGGGGCAGCCGTGGGTGTGAGGACATGTGTGTCTATGTATGTTTGTGAGTTTAGGGAAAGTGCCTCCTCCACAGAATGTTCCAGAAAGTAAAGTGCACATCTCCAGGGCACGAGGCCCAGAAACGGGGCTGGTGGAGGCCCAGCGTTCCTGGAGGGGACTCTGTTTTAGCATGGCGCCTAAGCCCTGCTCTCCTTTGGCCCCCAGCAGAATGGGGCAGTCATGGAGGAAGTGGGGGGGCCAGACTCTCACCGCCCCTCCCTGCAGAGCCTCCCCACCCCAAGCCCCGGCCCCGCCCTGAACGACCCACTTTGGTCTCCCAGGACCCCCGCAGGGCTGACAGGACTCCCGGGGAACCTCCAGGAGGCGCAGGCGCGGGCAGCGGCTGAGGGAGGGCCGGGCTGCACAGGCTGCCCCCCAGAGCTCCTGGGGCTCCTCACCAGCCCTGCGGGCCTGTGCGTGGGCTCACGTCCCAGCCCCCAGTCTCATCGTTACCATCTCTGGACCAGCCCAAAGTGGCCCGGGGTGGGGGTGTGGACACTCTGTGTCCAGTGTCCAGGGTGGGGTGGGCATGCAGTGCTACCTGTGCCGTCCCTGGGAGCTGGGGTGAGGGTGAGGCCAGTGTCCCCGGGCTGTCTGGAGGCGAGAGGACAGGTCCAGCCATGCTGCCGGGGCTGGAGCGTGTGAACAACCAGGGGCTGGGCCTTCCTGCCGCCCACAGCCCAGGCCTGGCCCCTCCTGTGGGAGGGAGGGGGGAGAGGGGCGAAAGGAAAGAGCCCACAGACGAGGTAAAGAGAGGGAAGGAAGGGAGGGAAGAGGGAGGGGAGAGGAGAGGAGAGGAGCGAGGGAGAGAGGGAAAAGAACAGGAGGGAACAGAAAGGAAGGAGAGGAGGGGGCGGAGGAGGAGAGGAGCAGAGGGCTCAGTTAACTCCCTTGGAAACAAACTTTTCTCCCCTTCCTTGGTGAGAGGGTTGAACCTTGTCCCTCCCTGCCTAGGCCTTCCGCACGCGCCTGCTGGGCTTCCGGCCTTGTACGCTGCTCTGAGTGGGAGCTGCTCTCACTCATCCCCACTCGGGGGAAGGGGTCAGAGGCCAAGGGGGTGTCCCTGCCAGGTGTGGAGCTTGGCTTCTGCCTTGAGTGCCCTCCCCCCCACCGTCCTGGCTTTGCCCTGCCTTGGGCAGCGCCGAGGTGAGGCCCCTGTGACCTGTGACCTGTCCAGGAAGGGAGGGGGCTTTGAGCCTTCTGAGGATTCAGGAGTCCCCCCACCTCGCTGGCCACCCCCCTCCGTGCTCAGACCCCCCGTGGACTCACCTTTTGGGGGTTCCTTGCCTCACAGGGGTGGAGAATAAACACAAGAGGCCCCCGAAGAGCAAAGTGGCCTGGCTCAGAAGAGGAGGCGGCCATGCCTGCTCACTGGTGTGCTCTAGTCGGGGAGTAATACGGGGAAACTGAGGCCCAAGGGTCTCCAAGGGCCTTTGTCTGGACAGAAGCTCCTTTCTTGGGGTCTGGACACCTAGGGGTCCCGATGGCTCCCTTCTGTGGGGGCTGCTCACCCTCGAGGACGGCCAGTCCTTCTAACGGTGGACACGGGCAACAGGAAAGCCTCCACATCATCCCCTGCCCGAGCCCCGGTCATGGGCAACAGGGCCAGCTAGCAGGGGGAAGGAAGCCAGCCCTGGCCACTACTGGATCTGCAGAGTGACTGGCCATGAGGGTCGGCCAAAGCCCCCTGCCAGGCTAACCCTGGAGCTCCGTCTGTCCATCCGTCCGTCTATCACCCTTCCATTGTGTTTGTAGCGATTTGTTACCACAGCCACTAGACACTCACCGAGACCCCTGTGTCCACCTTCCTGTGGGGCCTGGCTCTGTGGCCACTCTGGAGTCTGCTGTGCCCGCCCCTCGCTGACCCCTCTCTCCCCTGCCACCGAAGACCACTCAGATCGATTCGCTTCTTTCCCAAGGTCTGAGATCCAAGACAAGGCTTCGGAGCTCACATCAGGGTGTGGGGAGGGTACGTGTCATTTGGGGGCTCAGGTGGGGAGCGGGGGGCGGGGAGGACCCTGTCTGGGTTTTCAGCATTGCAGGCACCTGTGCCCTTGGCTGGCAGCTGGTGACCCGCACCTCTGTCCTCTGACACCCCCTCCCGCCCCATGCTGGGCTGAACCACCCATCCTCCTCCTCTCAGCATGAGCATCCTGCAAGGACAGGCGTGGGGGAGGGGGATGAGGGCCACGCCCCTCAGCATGTGAGGTGACATCTACAGGCTCTGGGGGGCTCATTAGAGCCCGCCTCAGCCCCCCCCCCATTACAGAGGCTCAGACGCTACCTCCAGGCTCCAGGGAGACACGGGGGGGGGGGAGGGTCGAGGGAATGGGGAGGTTCCAAGCCTGACACCCTCCCTGGATCTACAGTGTGCAGAGCCGGCCCCCGGGCCCTGCTGGTAGGAGGATATGGGGTGCCCAGAGCCCCAAGCCCCAGGGCAGAGGGGCGGGGCGGGGCCGCTGGCCTCCCCAGGCCCGGCGTGGGCGGGCCGGCCGGCCACACATGCTTTACATTAAGGCTGGAGAGTATGTTTTCCATCCCGGCCTGGCACACGCGGGAGGCGCTCGCTGCTCCGTGCTGGCGGCCCAGCAGCAGGCTGTGCGGGCGAGCGCTGGAGAGCCAGCCTTTGAAGCTGATGAGGCCCAGGGACTGGGGGGGTGGGAGCGGTGGGGGGGTTGAGTGGGGGGGTGCAGAGGGCAGAGGGCCGGGGGTGAGGCCTGCCTTCCAGAGGCCCGGTGCGTCCTCAGAGCCGGCCACACACACCCTGCTGGGCAGGGCGGGTCGCCGCCCCCAGCCGGACGGTGAGGGGGACACGGCCTCTCAGACCCGGCCTGTGAGAACGTTTCCCGCTCACCTGTGTGGGAGCCTCTAGGCCTCCCCTCCCCCTCCCTCCTCCCTCCTCCCTCTTGCTGTCTGTCTGTCTCTGCTGTCTGTCTGTCTCTCTCTCCTTCCTTTTTGTGCCAGTCCTAGGACTTGAACTCAGGGCCTGGGTGCTGTCCCTGGGCTTTTTGCTCAAGGCAAGTGCTCTACCATTTGAGCCACAGCCCCACTTCCGGTTTTCTTGTGGTTCATTGGAGAGAAGAGTCTTTCCTGCCCAGGCTGGCTTTGAACTGTCATCCTCGTATCTCAGCCTCCTGAGTCGCTAGGGTGACAGGCGTGAGCCACTGGCTCTGGGCTCCTCCTCTCTACTTTGGCCTGGTCCTCTGGCTGCGGTGGGCCACGTGCTGCGTGTTCTGGAAGGTACTCCATCGCGCATGTGTGCACATGGTCTGCCGAGCAGGAGAGGGTGACCCTGTGTCTCAGGGTCTGGGACCATTCATGGAGGCCTGGGCTCCGGCTGCCCACACCTGACGCAGGGTGACTTTCAGTCTTGTCTCTCTGGCCTGCACCCCGCCCAACCCTGTCCTCTCAGTAGTGCTCGACATCGCCCATCATAATCACATCATCGGGGCTGTTCCTGACCCCAGGAGCGCTCTGCCTGTACCCCCCCCCCCGCAGGTTCCCCACCTTGGGCATGGGACAGCGAGGCATCTGACAGTTTCCTCTTGCTTGTCCTCACCCAGCCCTGCCAGCTGGGCTCACAGAGGAAGGGCATGAATGATGTTTGCTGCGGCAATCGCTTTGTGACTCGTGTTGCTGCTGCACGCAATCACTCTGTGACTCTGAGGCAGAGCAGTATTGCTGCTGCTCCTGCCCTTTCAACTGGTGCCTGGAACGGGCTCCTCCGTGCTCAGACTGGATGAAAGAGTAAGTAAGGCACAGCATTCAGAGCGGATGCCGGGGCGCCGGCACTCAGCTGGACCACAGGGAAGTTCTGGGGTTATCAGCACCAGGAGGAGAAATGCCCTTTCCCAAAAGGACATTTGAGCTGGGTTGTGAAGGATGAGTAGGAGTCTTCCCAAATGAATGTGGTATTCCTGTGGGTTCGGTGGCCAGTCTTCCCAATGTCTACTTTTGTATAACTCACAAGCTGTGCTGTTACATTTTTGATAACTTGTATTTAAAAATGGAAAAGAACAGGCATCAGAAGCCAGATGTGGCTTGCAAGGCCCAGAACCTTCCATCTCTGGGCCTTTCTGAGAGGCTTGCAGGCCTCTCTGTCCTGGGGCCTTGGACAGTGGGGCTGGCACGGCTCTGGGGTGCGAGGGTGAGCGGCTGAGCAGGGGTGCTCCAGCTGATGTGGGTGCAGGGAGGAGCCAGCCCGTGGAGCCCCGCCCCTTTCCCGGCGGCCTGGGCCTCTCTGGTGGGGGACAGCCCCCTCTTTCAGGACGCTAAAGGCCCCGTGAGGTCCCCATGTCCCCGTGCTGCACTGTGAGGGGCTGGCCAGGGGGCCACGCGCCCTCCCACCAGATTCTTGAGCCCTGGGCCTGGGGGAGGGAGTTCACCCACACTGGTTTCCGCCTTAGGCGTATTTTCCCCCGGCTGGCGGGGTCCGAGGGCCGGGCCGGAGGACGCCAAGCTCGCACCGTTCGGCTCTAACGAGCTGGAATTCTGGTGGTTTCTTTTCATCCCACTGTGTTTACCCCAATCAGCCATCACAGGCGGGCTGGGCTGGCTCCTGCCTCCCGGGAGCCACGCTCTGGCAGGCCCATCTGTTTTCCAGGAAAGGCCCCTCGGGGCCCCAGCTCGGCTGCGTGGGCTCTGAGCCCCCGGGCCCCCTCCACACTGGGCTGGGACGGGGGTCCCCGGGCGCTGACGGTGCTCGGCACCTCCCCTGTGCCCCAGAACCACCCCTGGCTTCCAGAGACCCCCGGCGATTCCCAGCTCTCGTCTTGGTGTGGGGTCTCGAGCCACGCAGTCCGCGTGAGAGCCAGGGTTTTGGTGCGGTTGGCTCCCGTGGAGGGTGACCCATAAACACGCAGCGGTGATTACTCCTTCCTTCTCCCGGGGCCAGGAGTCAGATGGATCCCAGACCCGGAGGAGGCCTGGTTTCAGCCAAACACACGGATCCCTTCTGGGCTGGGTCCGCACGTGGCTTTGGGTGAATCGCAGGCCCTCTCTGGGCCTCGGGTTGTCTCCTACCATGAGATGAGAACCGATAGACCGGGGCAGGGCGCCCCGGGATACTGTGGAGAAGGAGCCGTCCGAGGCTCAGCCCTGAGCCCCAGGGTGGCCCTGCGCTGGTTAGACAATGGCAGGGGCCTCAGAAGGAGCTGGTGGGAAGACACCCCCTGGGGGCGGCGGAGGCCGGGCCTGCTGGCAGCGGCTGGCGGGTGGCGGGCTGCAAGCCCAGCCAGCTTCCCAGCGCGGGCTCCTCCCGCTGGGACTGCCCTGGAGCCTGCTGGCCTGGCCTCCCCGGCCCCAGAGAGGCCTCCTGTGCCTAGAACTCCCGCCGCCGCCGGGCCAGCCCCGAGCTCGCGGCTCAGAGCTCATGCATCTGCGCCGGGAAGTGTTTCCTGTGTGTGACTGGTCCCCACCAGGTTAAATTTAACAGCCACAGGACCCGTGTCACCTCCCTTAGTCCCGGCCGGGACCTGCTGGCCCGTGAGCCTCTGGCGATGACAGGCTCCTGCCTCCTTCCCAGCACGCAGGGCCGGCGATGCGGGGAACCTCGGGGCTGGGACCCCCGGCTGGCCCTGGGACCGTCCGCGCCGGGACCCGCCCAAGCCCTCCTGAGTCACCTCCAGCTTAGTCCACGGAAGGCTGCTCCATTCACGATGCTAAAGAGGAGCCCGGGGTGAAGAGGAGCAGGATGGGGGACCCCCCCCCCACACACACCCCAGAGGCATCCACATCCCAGGGCCTTGGAACGCTCGGCTGTGTACGGGCCCTGCAGAAGTCCGGGATTCGGGGACGGGTTGAGTGGCGCACTCGCCCCGTGTAATGGTGCGGCTGCTCACAGGGCAAACGAGGCCCGAGGCCAGAGACAGCGGACGAGAGCTCCTGCCGGCAGAGTCGCAGGGGGAGGGAAAGGCAGGGCACCGGAGCCTCCAGCTGGCGACACCTTGGCTTTCGCTCCAGCTGGCCTGTCTCAGGGTTCTGACCCCAAAGCGTACCATCCCTCTGTGCTGCCTGCCACGGCTAGCCACCAGCACGGGGTGACCGCTCACAGCCTCTGCCCGGGCTGCAGGTGCCCACGGATTGTCTGCAGATCCCCAAGCCCAACGTGAAAACCCACGGCGGCGGCGGCTGGCAGGCTGGGCTGGGCTTGGCATGAGGGGAGGCCTCGGTGATCGCCAGCGCTCTTCCTGAACAGACCCAGGAGCTGGTTTGTCCCCTAAAATGATGCGCGGACACGGTGAAAGCTGGCCACCAGCCCGAGCCCGAGGCCCCAGCAGACGCCGACGCCTCCAGGGCCTTGATCTTGAACCCACCAAGCCTGGCTCGTTGACAGGGTCGTTTCTATTAATTTCAAGCCCAGTCTCGTGTGTGTTTGTGCAGCGGGCTGGAGTTGGAGTGGACACGGTGCCACGTCCACATGTGGCAGGCAAGGGCCAGAAGAGCCCAGAGGGACACATCTGCGTGGCCGTGGGGGGCCGGCCGGTGGACTCGGGGGGAGGACTGCCATGGAAGCAGCTGCCTTCGGCCTGCGGCTCAGCCGTGGTGCACAGAATTCTGGGAGAAACTTGGGCAGCAAAAGCCACGAGGTCTCGGGTGAGACACGGCGAGGATCGAGCGCCATGCCCCGTGACGAAATACGGCAGACTTCACCGCACTGGGTCTGCGCTCTAGAATTTGTGGCAGGCACAGCATGCGTGCGTGCAATGACTTCTAAAGGAACAGTTCAAGCTTTCGGTAAAATGCCAAAGGAGAGGATGACGTAAGGACGGACTTATGAAGCCAAGAGCAAGAACATAAACGCTTTCAGAAAAGTCTCAACCTGTTTGTGTTAAACAACAACAACAACTAAAACCCATGCAAGTTTGCTTGAAGAAAAAGCATAGGTGTAGGTAGTGAAGCAACCAATAAGGAGATGCGTGGGTTTGAACCTGGGCCTGAGCCACTGTCCTGGCAAGTGCTGTTCTTCAGCAGAAAAGAACGGCCCTGGGGTGGCTCAGAGCCACCCTGAAAGAGGGACAGCATCGCCTGCCACACAGCCCCACACAGACCACACACCACACAGACCCACACACCACACAGCCCCACACAGACCACACACCATACACACAGACCACACAGCCCCACACAGACCACACACCACATAGCCCCACACAGACCACACACCACACAGCCCCATACAGACCACACACAGACCATACACCATACACACAGACCACACAGCCCCACACAGACCACACACCATACACACAGACCACACAGCCCCACACAGACCACACACCACACAGACCCACACATCACACACACACCACACAGCCCCACACAGACCACACACAGACCATACACCATACACACAGACCACACAGCCCCACACAGACCACACACCATACACATAGACCACACAGCCCCACACAGACCACACACCACACAGACCCACACATCACACACACACACCACAGCCCCACACAGACCACACACAGACCACACACCATACACACAGACCACACAGCCCCACACAGACCACACACCATACACACAGACCACACAGCCCCACACAGACCACACAGCCCCACACAGACCACACACCATACACACAGACCACACACCACACAGCCCCACACAGACCACACACCACACAGCCCCACACAGACCACACAGCCCCACACAGACCACACAGCCCCACACAGACCACACACCATACACACAGACCACACACCACACAGCCCCACACAGACCACACACCACACAGCCCCACACAGACCACACACCACACAGACCATACAGCCCCACACACCACACAGCCCACACAGACCACACATCCCCACACAGACCACATAGCCCCACACACCACACAGCCCACACAGACCACACAGCCCACACAGACCACACAGCCCCACACACCACACAGCCCCACACAGACTACACACACCACACACACCACACATACCACACAGACCACACAGACCCACAGAGACCACACACACAGACCACACAGACCACACAGCCCCACACAGACCACACACACAGACCACACAGCCCCACACAGACCACACACACCACACAGCCCCACACAGACCACATAGACCACACAGACCACACACACCACACAGACCACACACACCACACAGACAACACAGCCCACACAGCCCATACACACCACACAGCCCCACACAGACCGCACAGCCCCACACAGACCACACAGCCCCACACAGCCCCACACACCACACAGCCCCACACAGACCACATAGACCACACAGACCACACACACCACACAGACCACACACACCACACAGACAACACAGCCCACACAGCCCATACACACCACACAGCCCCACACAGACCGCACAGCCCCACACAGACCACACAGCCCCACACAGCCCCACACACCACACAGCCCCACACAGACCACACAGCCCCACACAGCCCCACACAGACCACATAGCCCCACACAGACCACACAGCCCCACACAGACCACACAGACCACACACACAGACCACACAGCCCCACACAGACCACACAGCCCACACAGACCACACAGCCCACACAGACCACACAGCCCCACACAGACCACACAGCCCCACACAGACCACACAGACCACACACACAGACCACACAGACCACACAGACCATACAGCCCCACACAGCCCCACACAGGCCCACACAGCCCCACACAGTCCCATACAGACCACACAGCCCCACACAGACCACACAGCCCCATACAGACCACACAGACCACACAGCCCCACACAGACCACACACCACACAGACCACACAGCTCCACACAGACTGCACAGACCACACACACCACACAGCCCCACACAGACCACACACACAGACCACACAGACCACACAGACCACACAGCTCCACACAGACTGCACAGACCGCACAGACCACACACACCACACAGCTCCACACACACCACAGACCACACAGCCCCACACAGACCACACAGCCCCACACAGACCACACAGACCACACAGACCACACAGCCCTGCACAGTCCCATACAGACCACACAGCCCCACACAGACCATACAGCCCCACACAGACCACACAGCCCCACACAAACCACACAGACCACACAGACCATACAGACCACACAGCCCCACACAGGCCCACACAGGCCCACACAGACCACACAGCCCCACACAGACCACACAGACCACACAGACCACACAGACCATACAGACCACACAGGCCCACATAGCCCCACACAGTCCCATACAGACCACACAGCCCCACACAGACCACACAGCCCACACACACAGACCACACAGCCCCACACAGACCACACAGCCCCATACAGACCATACAGCCCCATACAGACCATACAGACCACACAGACCACATGCACCACACAGACCACACACAGACCACACACACCACACAGACCACACACACCACACAGCCCCATACAGGCCCACACAGCCCACACAGCCCCACATAGACCACTGGGCAGGGCGTCCAAAGCCTGCGCCAAGCAGAGCTTCAAAGACAAGACTGCCCTCAGTACGTCCAGAAATGAGAGTCCCCGTCCTCGTGTGGGGGAGGTAGGCCTTCCTCCGCAGTGTGCCGGCGAGAGAGCCCCACCCGAGGACCTGGACCCCACAGGCCTTGTCCTGTCAGGGCCTGGGCTGACCCGGCCTGCGTTTCCGTTTCTTCGGGCCTGGGTCTCTCTTGTGGAGCGGAGCTGCCCCCACAGGCCTGCCCCACCGGTCATGCCTCACAGCTAGTGCCGACCCCCGGCCCCCGGGGTCACACCGGAGAGCAGTTGGATTGGGGTGAATCAGACCTCCGCCTCACCCACATCGGATTTAGGTGACATTTAGATGAGACTCTAGATTTCAGAATAGATTCTGGGATGAGTTATGGCTTTTAGGGATAATGGGGCATCATGAAATTCATTTTGCATGAGAAAAGGATGTGAGTAATTTTGGGGGTGAGGTAGGGACGGGGCCCAGAATGCTCTAGATTAAATGTTTCTGAGTTGTAAACCAGTGTCGGCGTGCTGGCATTCAGGTGCTGTCTGTGGTAGGCGATTGATGAGAGGCTTTATAAAAGAGACTCGGGCAGATCCTCTCCATCCACCACCAGAGGACAGGGCAGCCATCTCTGACTTGGATTTCCAGCCCTCCAGAACCGGGATACGTACATTCTGTTATAGAAACCCAAGTGTGTTAAGACAGCTTGGGATTCAGTAGCTGCTAAATCAAATCAACAGCAATGCTTACCCGATCACAGTCATGGAAGACAGACCTAAAACGATTTCCTGGAAGCGCCTGTGTGGTGGAAAACAAAGGGGACCTGGGCCGGATGGTGTTTGTGAACGCACAGAATCAGCCACCGGGGCTGGAGCTCTGGGGAGACAGAGCTGTGTCATTTCGGCCATGATGGGCTTGAACACAGGCTTTATACTTGCCAGGCAACCTCTGCATCATCTCGCTCTGCTTCCAGCCATCTTTAGGTTTAGCTGTTTGCCAAGTAGAAACAGCGCTTACCGTTTGTCTGGGCGAGCCTCCCACCACTGTCCTCCTGCTCTCTGCCCCTCCGCCCTGCCCGCTGCTGTGTGGGAGTGTGTGGAGGAAATGAAGACAGCAGTCAGGGCTCCCTGCTGCCAGAATTTCCCAGGGATGTGCCCCAGCCCCCCAGGGAGTGTGCCCCAGGCCCCCCCAGGGATGTGCCCCAGCCCCCCCAGGGAGTATGCCCCCGTCCCCCAGGGATGTGCCCCAGCCCCCCCAGGGAGTGTGCCCCAGCCCCCCCCCAGGGAGTGTGCCCCAGCCCCCCCAGGGAGTGTGCCCCCGCCCCCCAGGGAGTGTGCCCCAGCCCCCCAGGGAGTGTGCCCCACCCCCCCAGGGAGTGTGCCCCCACCCCCCAGGGAGTGTTCCCCAGGTCCCCAGGGAGTGTGCCCCACCCCCCAGGGAGTGTGCCCCAGGCTCCCAGGGATGTGTCCAAGGCCCCCCAGGGAGTGTGCCCCAGCCCCCCCAGGGAGTGTGCCCCAGCCCCCAGGGATGTGCCCCCGCCCCCCAAGGAGTGTGCCCCAGCCCCCCCAGGGAGTGTGCCCCAGCCCCCCAGGGAGTGTGCCCCAGCCCCCCCAGGGAGTGTGCCCCAGGCTCCCAGGGATGTGTCCAAGGCCCCCCAGGGAGTGTGCCCCAGCCCCCCCAGGGAGTGTGCCCCAGCCCCCAGGGATGTGCCCCCGCCCCCCAAGGAGTGTGCCCCAGCCCCCCCAGGGAGTGTGCCCCCGCCCCCCAGGGAGTGTGCCCCAGCCCCCCCAGGGAGTGTGCCCCAGCCCCCAGGGATGTGCCCCAGCCCCCAGGGAGTGTGCCCCAGCCCCCCAGGGATGTGCCCCAGCCCCCCCAGGGAGTGTGCCCCCACCCCCCAGGGAGTGTGCCCCCGCCCCCCAGGGAGTGTGCCCCCGCCCCCCAGGGAGTGTGCCCCAGCCCCCCAGGGAGTGTGCCCCCGCCCCCCAGGGAGTGTGCCCCCGCCCCCCAGGGAGTGTGCCCCCGCCCCCCAGGGAGTGTGCCCCCGCCCCCCAGGGAGTGTGCCCCCGCCCCCCAGGGAGTGTGCCCCACCCCCCAGGGAGTGTGCCCCAGGCTCCCAGGGATGTGCCCCAGCCCACTGGGATGTGCCCCAGCCCCCCAGGGAGTATGCCCCCACCCCCCAGGGAGTGTTCCCCAGGTCCCCAGGGAGTGTGCCCCACCCCCCAGGGAGTGTGCCCCAGGCTCCCAGGGATGTGTCCAAGGCCCCCCAGGGAGTGTGCCCCAGCCCCCCCCCCAGGGAGTGTGCCCCAGCCCCCCCCCCAGGGAGTGTGCCCCAGGCTCCCAGGGATGTGTCCAAGGCCCCCCAGGGAGTATGCCCCAGCCCCCCCAGGGAGTGTGCCCCAGCTCCCCCAGGGAGTGTGCCCCAGGCCCCCTGCAGCTAGTGCAGCCTTCAAGCCCAGCCACGCCGTTGGGTGCCCATGAAGCGCGGCAGGGACACAAGGAGCTCACCTTGGAGTGCAGCTGCTTCCTCCTCTTCCTCTTGAGGTTTGGGGGGAAAGACGTCATGGCAGCCACAAAGCCAGCCTCTGCCTGCACGCCACAGATACCCCAGGTCACCCTGTATCTCAGATCAAAGCCCACAGTCTTTGTTTCCAGCTCTCTCTAGGCCCGGGCACAATGAAGAGGTGAGGGAAGACTGTGCCAGCCCTGGGGGCTGGCAGTGGACTGGCCCCTGCGGCCCCTGCGGCCCTCAGGCTCTGCCCCCAGGTGGACAGCCCCACGCCCGGCCTGTGCTGGAATGCGAGGGGGCAGTGCGGGCCTTTCTGTGAGGATGGTGGCACAGAGCAGACTCAGGTGTGTTTCTGGAAGAGGTGAACGCCCCTACGTGTCTCGCGCTGAGTGTTGTGCTGGGCCAGGGATAGAGGCAGCAGCGCCCGGCCCCAGCCCCGGAGATGGAGATGCTTCCACCCCACTACCAAGCCGGCCACACTGTGCCAGCGTGGTCCCCAGCAGCGTCCACCCCAGCGAACCCACGGTCCCCAGCCACAGTGGTGTCCAGACCCGTCCTGCATGACCTCCGCCTTCCTCAATGGCTCACATCTTCTCTCGTCCACAAGAACTTGGTGAACAGCTTGGACACAAGCCCGGGGGTCCTCTCTGCTGCTTTCCCGAGGAGCCCGGGATCCCCAGAGCTCCACAGACCGAGGCAGAAGCCACGCCGACACCTGGACAGCCAGCATAGAGGACCACGGGTGACCAGAGAGCAGCCGGGGAAGGGGCCCGGGTTGCTCAGAGGATGAGAGAAGTCAGCCTTCGCAAGCACCGTGGCCACTGCGGAGCGGTGCCAGCCCAGCGGGCGGACTCTGCGCTCAGCTCTGCCTTCCACGCAACTACTGACCAACAGCCCTGCGCCCACCTCCCACTCTCTCCTCCACCCGCCAGCTAACATCACCATCACAGCCGGAGTCTCACTTTTATAGAAGAACCAACGCGGGCCCGGAGAGGCCAGGAGACTTGATCTCATATTGCTCACTGAGTAAGAGGCAGAGCCAGGAATCGAACCCCGGTCTTTGCCACTCTGAGAAGCGTGAGCATCAGACGCAGAATGACGGCAGCCGGGAGAGTTGGCAAGGGAGAGCAGTGTGGAAGCCAGAACTCACACTCTGCTCCTTAACCCGAACCAACATCTTCCAGAACTGGCCCAGGGCCCAGGGAGTCTGGAAGCTCCACGGGGATATTTTTAACACATGTTTTCCTTTTAGGAAGCGTCTAAAAATATCCCTCCAGTTACCCAGGCAGAGGCTGAGCGGCCTCTCAAGTGTCCTCCACACAGTGGACTCCGGGTCTTAGGAGGACTGCTGCATCTATTTGGGGCATCTCTGAGGACTTTGTTTCTTTGTAAAGAATTGGAGAATAAAAACTAAAATAGAAACTTGCGGCGTGGGCCAAGAGGGAGTGCCCAGCCATCCTACCTTGTCCTTTTTTTTTTTTTTTTTTTTACAATGAAAATAACCCAAGAAGCAAACTTGGGGACATCTTGAAAGATGGGAAGGAGGCGAATGGCCAAGGACCCCTCCCCCCAGGATGTTGGAAGGACATGATGGCCAGTTCCTGGCTATTCCTTTTGTCTCCCACACACCAGCACCGGCTGCTACAGAAGACCGACCCACCAGGTCCTCTGAGGTACCCATGGAAAATTCCCTCTGGTTCCCTTTAGCCAAGGAGAGCAAAGGAAGTTTGCAGGACAGAACATCCTCCTGAAAGAATCAGCTCCACTTTCACCACACATCCCTGGGCTGCCTGCATCTTCCCTGTGGAGACTAACCAGGGCCCAAAGCCTCCCCACCCCGCAGCACCAGGCAGAGAGCAGGGAGGCCCACAGGGCAGTCTCTAAGGCCCTGTGGAAGTGCTGGCCTGCTGAGGATTGGAGATCCAGGGAAACAGGACCAGGCAAGATGAAGCAGAGATATCCAGAGTTCAGTTTCCCGGCCTCCGGGGACTACTGAAGCCTAGCGAGGAATCAGACTCCACCCCTGCCCAGCGGCAAGTCAGGGCTTGGGTTGGCAGGGAGATGTGCAGGATGAAGCCAAGCTGTCCTTCTAGTTTTGCCCCTGGGCAGTCAGTCAGTCAGCTGGCACAGTATGAAAAGAGGAAGGTGGTGAACTACAAACCCTACCTCATCCCCACCCTGGTTTGCACACCACACCTAGGCAGAGTGAAGGACACTAAAAAGCAAGATTAACTGGGATCCAGAGTTCCATTACCTCACACGCAAAATATCCAAGAGACCACAAAGTACACATCGTATCAATAGCCGGCTTGAATGAGGAAGGACCATCAACAGATGCCAACACTGAGATGAATCAGATATCAGAAGTATCTGACAAGGATTATAAAGCCATCACCATAAAAATGCTACCACAGCAGTTATGAACATGTTTCAAACAAATGATGAAAAGGAAAATCTAAGCAGAGATACAGCAGATACTGTTAAAGCCACCAGCGGGAAACTTTAGAAGTAAGATAATACCGCAAGTAAGCCTTGAAAACCTCAGTCCACAAGCTCAGTAATAGACTGGAGATGACTGAGAGATGTAATAAACTCTAAGACAGATCAAATGGAGTTCAAAGTCAGTCCAACCTGGGCACTGAAGGAAAACAGATGGAGGAGGATGGACAAAGGCAGGCACCTGTGAATCAACTGCTAAGCTTCCAGTATCAACGGCATTAGAGTCCCCACACACAGAACAAAAGTGGGACTTGAAAGGAACTTCAAGAAATCGTGACTGAAAATCCCCCAAACTGGTAAAAAAAAAAAAAAAAAAAAAAAGTCTATAGCTCCAGAAAGCTGAGGGAACTCCAAACAGGAAGAACTCCGTAAAAGAGAGATGACCTGCCGAATTCTAGGGCACACCAGCCCAAATGAAACTGCAGCAGTACCTCCTCCTCCCACACGGCGAGGGCTGGCAGGGGTCCATTTCTTCCAGAAGAAGAAGAAAAAAAAAAGAAGGGGGAAATGGAGAAGAGGGAGGAAGGAGGCAGGAGAAGAAGAGGAAGAGAAGGGGAGACGCAGAGCCTTTAACCCTGGAGTTCCATGTCCAGAAAAATGATCCTTTACAGATAATTATGAAATAAACTGGTAACATAATCTTTCCAAGAATATCTCAACAGATAAATGGATATTCCACATTCCTGGATTTGAATTCTTGAAATGAATTTACAGATAACGCATGATAACGGCAGAAAACGTTTTAAAAGTTTACCAGGTAAGGCAAGAGCGCCAGAATAGGTAACAAAATGCCAAGAAGAAGCACAAAGAACTCACTCACATTGCTTGATTTCAAGATGTATAGTCATCAAGCTATGGTTGAGGCAACGTGGTACTAGATGCCCAGGTCAATGACACCAAAGAGAGGACAGAACAGAACCAGAACCACCCACGCTCCCCACTGCTCTTTGACAACAGGACAGCAACAAATGAGTGGAAAAGAGTAATCTCAAATAAGCAAAACACCAACAAAAGTAATGGTACACCGACATGCTAATGATTCTAGAACCAGACTTACATCCTTCACAGAAATGATCTCAAACACAGGATGTGAAATTCTCTGAAACTCCTAGAAAAGAAATCATAGAGAGAATTCTACTTGACATTGGGTTTGCTGGAGAGTTTTTATGTATAATTCTCACTGTGTGATACATGAAAAAGAAGATTAAAATAAAAAAATCTTAGCTGGGTACTGGTGGCTCACGCCTGTCATCCTAGCTACTCAGGAGATCTGAGGATTGCAGTTCAAAGCCAGCCCAGGGCAGGAAAGTCCATGTGACTCCAAGATGAGGCTGAGAAACCTGATCCCAGGCCCCAAATCATGTGACTCCACAGCCTCCACTCCTGTGGGGAGGAGAACTACTAGACAGGGGCTTCGAACACGCATTGCCACGGGACACACACACACACACACACACACACACACACACACACACACACAGACACACACACAGAGACACACACAGACACACAGACACACAGACACACAGACACAGACACAGACACACAGACACAGACACACAGACACAGACACACAGACACAGACACACACACACACACACACACACACACACACACACACACACACACACACACACACACACACACACACACACACACACACACACACACACACACACACACACACACACACACACACACACACACACACTGAGGAGCTCATGGAGCAAGCAAGAACCTGCTTCCCTGACAGAGCCCAAGCTTCCCGAGGCCAGCAGCAGCCTCTGCTGCACAAAGAAATAGAATTCTTGTCGTCCAGGCGGTGTAGAAGCAGCTGTCTGAGCCTTCTGTAAGGAACTGCAGCTACTCTTCCTCAGTCTGAGCAGCTGGGGGTCAAGCTGGTGCCCGGAGGGTGTGGGCAGTTTCCGGACTGCTGAGCAACCCCAGCCCAGTGGTGAGAGACTGAACCTCAAGGCTGTCACAACAGAGTCTTGTCTGAGCATTGAGAACTTGTCAACAGAAATAGGACAGGCAGAAACACAACAAAGACGGGCAAACAAGGCATCGTGACTCCTCCAAAAGTGAGTAACTCCACGGCAACGGACACTAATGATAGTAAGTAGATGACATCTTCACAAAGAACTCCAAAGAATGATTATAAGAATAATCTGCAGGGGCTGGGAAGGTGGCTCAGTGGTAGAGTGCTTGCCTTGCATGCATGAGGCCCTGGGTTCCATTCTTCAGTACCACATAAGCAGAAAAAGCTGGAAGTGGTGCTATGGCTCAAGTGGTAGAGTGCTAGCCTTGAGCTGAAGAGCTGAGGGACAGCGCCCAGGCCCAGAGCTCAGGCCCCACGACCGACAAAATAATAATAAGAATTAATAATAAGAAAAAAAATAATCTGCAAACATTAAAGATGGCATGAATAAATTCCTGAATAAATTGAGACTACAAATAAACAGCTGAATGAAATAAAGAAGACAATGCAGGATATTAAAGAGAAATTTAACAAAGATATAGAAATCCAAACAAAAATTAAATTAAATTCTGGAAATGAAAAACCATCAATTAAAAGTCAAATGCAAAAGTGACTAAAGACTTTCTCTCAATTAGTGTGGATAAAATTGAAAATGAAGTATCAGGAGTTCACTACGAGGTAGATGACTTAGAATATTCAGATAAAGACAAAGGAAAAAATAAAGAAAAATGGATTGACTTTACAATATGTCTGCGACACCACTAAAAGACTGAACATATGAATCATGGATATAGAAGAGAAGAAAAACATAGCAAACATTGAATAAAATAAAAGCTGAATTCTTCCCAAATGACCTTGAGAAAGATTGCTAGGATCCTGTGAAAATGAAAACCTAACTGATCAGAACTTTTGGGACACAGCAAAGACAGTTGGAAACAGGAAAGGTTACGGTTTTGAGTGTCTACATTTCTTTAAAAAAAAATCAGAGGGCTGGATGTGGCTTAATGGTAGAGTGCTCATTTAGCACACATGATGCCTTGGGTCTGATTCCTTGGTACCACATAAACAAACAAAAAAATCAGAGATTTAAAATAATCTCAGGATGTACCTCAACCTCTCAGAAAAAGAAGAATAGGTCAAACTCAAAAGTAGTAGACAGAAGAAATAATAAAGATCATAATGAAATGGAGAATAAAGAGCAATGCTAAGAACCAATGTTTTGAAAAGCTGGTTCATAGAGAAGATCTGAAAGAGTGACAAACCCTTAGCCAAAGTAATCAAAGAAAGAGTGAGAGGAGCCAAACTAACAGAATTAGAGATCAGAAAGACGATAGCACCAATAACAATTAGATACTACACTATGGAATACTTTATGCATCTATAATCTGATAAACTGAAAACTCAGGAAGAAACGTATTAATTTCTAGATGTGTATGACCTACCAAAATAAACTAAGAGGATATAGGCCATGAAATCAGATCCATAGTGAGCAATGAACTTGAAGCAGTAGTAAAGAGTCTCTCAATAAAGAAATGCCCAGGACTTGTTGAATTCAAAACTGAATTTTATCAGACCTTTCAACAAGAATTTACGCTGATGCTCCTAAACTATTCCATGAAATAGAAGGGGAATGTACATTGCCAAACTCATCCTAGGAAGCCATTATTGCCATGACAACAAAACTGGATAAGCACACAGCAAAGGCAATGATAGACAAGTTTCCTTCATAAACATACATGCAAAAAAACTCAATAAAATGTGATCTAAATTCAACAGCACAACAAAAAGATTATACACCACGATCAAGTTAATTTCATTTCAGGCATGCAAGAATAGATAGTTCAACGTATGCAAATCAATGCACATAGCACAAAGATGGAAATCAAAATCACCTCAGTAAATGCAGAAAAAGCTTTTGACAGATTTCAACATCCTCTATAATGAAAGCTATGAAGACTATAGGAATGGAAAGAATGTGATAAATAATGAAAGTGGCAAACCTAGAGCCAACATTGTAGTAAATGGGAGAAAAACTGAAACCATTTCCTCTAAAATCAAGAATGAGGAAAAGAGTACCAACTGTCTCTTATTTAACATGGTGCTGCAATTCTAAGAACAGAAAGGCAAGGGAAGGAGATAAGATGGGTACAAATAGGAAGAAGCCAAATCACTTCTATTTGCAAATGATAGGATTCTATACTTAAAAGTCCCAAAAGATTCCTCTAGACCTTGTAGATCTGATAAACACTTTTGGAAAAGTAGTAGGATACAAACTCAACACACACACAAAAATCGGTTGCTTTTAAATACCACTAGTAAAGACACAACAAAAACAGAATACAACAAAAACAGAATATTATAGACCATTTTCCTTGATGACAATAGACATACGCATTCTGAGATCTTACGCTTGTAAGCTGAATTCAACAATATATTCTAGAGAGCATATACCCTGATCAAATCAGTTTCATTCATTCTTTTTCTGAAAACAAAATTAGGAAAAGAAAATCCCACTCACAAATGCTTCAACATAAAGAATCAGTATACCTATGATTAGTCCTAAGGGGTGAAAGATTTTTACAGTGAAAACTATCAGATTTTGAAGAAACTGGAGATACTAGAAGATAGAAAGATCTCTTGGGTTCATGGATTAGCAGAATTAAGATGGTGATAATGGATACACTGCCAAAAGCAATCTACAGAATTCAATGTAATTCTCATAAAAATTCAAATGTCATTTTTTTGTGCCAGTCTTGGAGATTGAACTCAGGGCCTGGGTGCTACCCTGAACTTTTGTGCTCAGAGCTAGCTCTCTACCACTTAAGCCACCGTTTCACTTCTGGCTTGTTCATTGGTTAACTGGGGATAAGAGTCTCAGAGACTTTTCTACCTGGGTTGGCTTTTCACAGTGATCCTCATATCTCAGCCTCCTGATGAACTAGGGTTACAGGCATGAAACCTTGGTGCCCAGCTCAGTGTCATTTTTTCCCTCAGAAATAGCAAAATAAATTCTAAAACTCTTAACACAAAAGCCCAAATACTCTAAGCAATTCTGAGCTACAAAGACAGCACTGGCATTATCACAATACTGGACTTTAATCTATCCCACAAAGCCATCATTGCACAAAATGATATGACAGGGCCACAAAAACCAACACCTAGACCTAGGAAAGAGCATTGAAGGTCCAGGAATAAGATCTGGCCTTTGACAAAACTGGCAAAAGCATGCATTGGAGAAAGAATGCCCCTTCAACAAATGGTGCTAAGAAAATTGTTTATTGACAGCCAGATGACTGAAACTAAACCCTCAGATCACTTACCCTGTATAAAAATCAATCCCCAAACTTTGTAACTATGACTGTATTTCCAGGAATCACTTCTCTACTTCATTACTAGAGAAACTCCACTGACCATATAGAGTACTGAGTAAATTTCTCATTAAAGCAGTATGAAGAGACAAGGAAGGTCATTACATATTAATAAAGGGAATGATTCACCAAGAAGAAATTACAGTGGTTAATATTTATGCACCAAACAATGGAGCATCAAAATACATTGAACAAACACTCTTAGACTTATAGGACATGATAGACCCCAATACTATAGTAGTGGGAGACTTTTAACACTCCAGTCTCACCAGAGGATAGGGCTGCTAAACAAAAGATCAGCAAGGAAGCCTCTGGATTAAAGGACACCATAACCCAAATGGACTTAGCAGACATCTACAGAGTTTTCCACACAACAGCCACACAATACACATTCTTCTCAGCAACCAAAATAGATCGTGTCATAGGACACACAGCAAGCCTGGGCAAAACGATGTAGATAAGGGCTTGCACCCTATCTGACCACGATGGAATTAAACTAGTTCTCAGCAACTAAACATAATACAGGAAACTCTCAACCACACAGAGACTGAACAGCAGCACACTGCTGAACAGCAGGTGGGTCAACAAGGAGGAACTCGGAAAGTTCTTACAACTCCATGAAAATGGAGACAGTCATCCTGGCGCCTCTGGGGTGCAGCAAAAGCTGTGTTGAGGGGCAAGTTCATAACTCCAAGCATGCACATAAAGAAGACAGAAACCTCATGATGCAACGAGAGCTCCTCGGAAACCAGGAACAAGCCAAACCCAAAACTACTGGCTGGCGAGAGAGAGCAAATATCAGGGCAGCAATCAACGAAACAGAGACTGAAATACTTATACATAACATCAATGAAACAAGAAGCTGGTTCTTTGAAAAAATCAGTAAAATCCACAGACCACTAGCTAATTTGATGAAGAAGAGACCCAAATTAACAAAGTTAGAGATGCTAAAGGAAACATCACAACAAATATTCCAGAAAACCTAGAGATTATAAAGGATTACTTTCAAAACCTGGGATAGGTAGCCAAAATGGATAAATTCCTAGAGATTTATGAACTACCTAAGCTGAACCAAGAAGATATAAACCACTTAAATGGGCCAATAACATGCAGTGAGATCAAGCAAGTAATCAGAAGTCTTCTAACAAGGGAGAGCCCAAGTCCCAGTGGATGCACAGTAAATTCTCTAAGATTTTTTTTCTTTTTTTTTTTCTTCTTCCAGGGCTGAGGATCGAACCCAGGGCCTTGCGTGCACCGGGCAGGCACCCTTCCGCTGGGCTAAACCCCAGCCCCAATTCTCTTAAGATTTTTTTAAAAAAGTTGAACTAACACCAGTACTTCTCAAACTTTTCTATGGAACAGAAACAGAAGGATTAATTCCAGACTCATTTTATGAAGCCAGCACTACTCTCATCCCAAAATCAGGTAGGGATCCAATGAAAAGAAGAGAACTATAGACCAAGCTCTTCAATAAAATACTAGCCATCTAATCAAAATAATAATATAACATAATAATATAATTAACTGGTTTATTTCAGGGATGCAAGGCTGGTTTAACATACATAAATCAATAAATGTAATACATCACATTAATGGAACCAAAGACAAAAATCTCATGATCATCTCAGTAGATGAAGACAAAACCTTCATCAAAATTCAGCATCCATTCATATCTAAAGCTCTGGGATAGCTAGTAATAAAAGGAGCATACCTCAACATAATAAAGGCTATATATGACAGACCAACGGCCAATAGCATACTGAATGGTGAAAAGCCAAAACCATTTCCTCTAAAAATCATCAGCAGGGCAAGGATGTTCATTCTCTTCATTCCTCTTCAATATGGTTCTAGAATTCCTAGCCAGAGCAAGAAGGCAAGAAAAGGACATAAAAGGGACTCACGTAGGAGATGATGTGATCTTATATCGAAAGGACCCAAAAGACTCCATCCCCAAGCTCTGGAGAGAGGTAATCAATAATTTTCGCAAAGCAACAAGATATAAAACAAAGCCAGGAAAACTGGCAGGGTTTATATATACAAACAATGTACAGAGAGGGAAATCAGGGGAGCAACTCCATTTGCAATAGTCTAGAAAAAAAATCAGAATAAACTTAACCAAGGAAGCAAAAGACCTTTACAGTATAGTGAACACTATAAACATCTGACGAAAGAAATAAAAGGCAACATCAGGAAATGGAAAGACAGTCCATGTTCATGGATAGGTAGAATTAATGATGTGAAAACAGCCATACTGTCAAAAACGATCTACAGATTTAGTGCAATTTCCATAAAAATCCCAAGGAAGTTCTTAATCAAGATAGAGAAAATAATCCAAAAATTCACATGGAACAAAAAAACCTTGAATAGCCAAAGCCATTCTAGGCAAATAAATAAATAAGTAAATAAAAATACAGCAATGCTGATGGTAGCACAATCCCACACTTCAAGCTCTACTACAGACCTATAATAACATAAACAGCTTGATGTTGGCACAAAAATAGACCCGACGATGGATAGAACAGACTAGAAGACCAAGAAATAAAACCATATACTTACAGATATCTAATATTTGATAAAGGAGCCAAAGATATACAGTGTGGGAAGGATAAACTCTTCAGTAATTGGTGTTGGGAAAACTGGACATTCATATGCAGAAAAAAAATAGGGATCCCTGTGTGTTACCATGCGCTATCAGCTCAACTCAATGTCAGACCTGAACAAGAGGGAGTAGGAGAAACACTAGAACTCGTAGGCATAGGCAGAAACTTTTTGAAAGGAATCCCAAGGGCACAGCAGATAGGAAAGACTCACAATGGGCTACATTACAATAAAGATTCTGCACAGCTAAGGGTGTAGTTACTAAACTAGAAAGACAGCCAACAGACTGGTAGAAGATTTTTACTAGCAATACATCAGACAAAGGCCTAAAGTCTAAAATATACAAGGAGCTCAAGAAACAAACCCCTCTCCAATCTAATGAACCCATCACTAAATGGACTAAGGTGCTAAGGAGAGACTTCTCAGAAGAAAAGGTAAGAATGGCAAAGAAACACATGAGGAAATGCTCACCATCCCTTGCCATAAAGGAAATGCAAATCAAAACAACTCTGAGAGTCTGTCTCACCCCAGTTAGATTAGCCAACATGGTGAATTCAAACAACATGAGCTGGCAGGGATGTGGAGAAAAAAAAAAACCTTACTGCACTGTTGGTGGGAATGTAAACTAGAACAACCACTCTGGACAGCAGTCCAGAGGTTCCTCAAAAACCTAAACCTAGACCTTCTCTGAGACCCAGCCATACCACTCCTGGGCATCTACCCAGAACACCACAAGCCAGGGAATCGTAAAGACACTTGAACATCCATGTTCATTGTTGCACTCTTCATAATAACTATTTACCATAACAGCTCAGATGCCCTTACAGTAGATGAGTGGATCCAAACAAATGTGGTACCTCTTATACACAATGGAATTTTACACAGTCATTGGAAAGAATAATATGTTGTCATTTACTGGGAAATGGATGGAACTAGAACAAATCATGTTAAGTGAGATAAGCCAAGATCAGAGAGACAAACAATACATGTTTTCTCTCAAATGCAGAAACTAGATCTAAAATACCTGGGACATTAATATTGGGAACATAAACTGCTGTAGCCACTATGGAAATCAGTACGGAGGTTTCTTTAAAGAAAACTAAAATCAGTCGGGCTTGGATGGTTCCCTTCCATGATCCCAGCTAATGAGGCTGATATGTGAACGATCAAAATTGGAAGCTAGCCCATCAAAAATGTGTATGGGAATCCATCTCCAATTAACCAGTGAAAAGCTAGGCTGGGGGGGTGGCTCAAGTGGTAGTGTACCAGCCCTGGGCAAGCAAGCTGAATAAGAGCCTAGGGACCTGGGTTTAAGCCCGGTACCAACAAATCAAAACAAGCAAACTGCTTAACTAACATCATACTACTCTCTTACTCTGAGGCAGACAGCTAAAGGAATGTGAGTCAACATACAATAGAGAAACCTCCAGACCACATTGTTTTTTTCTGGTCCTGTGGCTTGAACACAGCCTGGGCGCTGTCCCTGAGACTCTTTGTGATCAAGGCTAGTGCTCTACCACTTAAGCCACAGCACCACTTCCGGCTTTTCTGATTAGTTTATTGGAGGTAAGAGTCTCACGGATCTTCCTTCCCAGGCTAGATTCGAACCCTGATCCTCAGATCTTAGCCTCCTGAGTAGCTATGATCACAGGCATGAGCCACCCACACCTGACCTTCAGACCACAATTATAGGGGACCCTGTAGCCAAATTGTGGAATCAGCCTGTTCATTCATCTCATAAACAGATCAAGGAATTCTGGTATAAGTACATAATCCACTTTCAGCCATAATAAAAAAAAGAGTGAAATTATGCCACTTGCAGGGAAACGGATGGAACTGGAAATAGTTGTGTTAACTGACATAAGCCAGACTGAGGAAAAACAAATATCACATGTTCTCTTTCATATGTGGAATCTAGACAAAAAGTGGATAAAAATATGAGTGGGACATGGGACATGGGGGAGGACAAAGGGGAGGGGGAGGGGATACTTGATATGAATGCGTGAAAATGGAATCATAAAAACCTGTTAAAGTTCTTTAAAGTGAGGAGGACAGGAACAAAGAAAGAGTCAGAGAGGTGAATTTGATATGTGTACATTTGATATGTGTACAGGTGTGTACGATAATGTCACAACGGGGGCACCTTTGCACAATTAATATCCACTAATAAGAAGGGAAGAAGGAAGAGAAGAACATGGCACAATTAATATCTACTAATAAGAAATCAGGGAGGAAGAGAAGGACAGTGCATAATTAGCATACACTACTAAGAAATGAAGAAGGAGGAATAAAACTAGAGAGAAGATCTGCAAAGATTCCTCACTGAAGAAGATAGATGCAGAGCAGAAAGCATAAGGAAGTCATTCGACGCCATTCATTATTAGGGACTTGCAAATGAACACCCTATGATACCAATCCCTACCTAAGGGTTTGGCTAAAATCCAGTACCAAGTGCCGGCCAGGAGGCTGAGTAACAGGAACTCTCAACTCATGGCTGGTCACAATGCAAAATGGCACAGGCTCTTGGGAAGACAGTTTGGCAGTTTCTCACAAAGCTAAATATAATCTTACCATATGATCCATCAATCATCCTCCTGAGTATTTACCCAACTGAGTTGAAAGCTTATGGCCACATGAAAACCTACATATGAATGTTTATAGCAGCTTCATCCGTAATTGCCCCAAACTGGAAGCATCCGTGATACTCTTCACAGGAAAATGGATAAACAGGCTGCAGTTCCTCCACACAATGGAATAGTATTCAGCAGTCAAAAGAATTGATCCAGCAAGCCACCCAAGAGGCACGGATGACTGTTAAATGCCCATTGCGAAGTGGAAAAACACATCTTGTGTGCATGTTGCTAAGCGAAAGAAGTCACTTTGTAAGAGCTACACACTGAGCTTCTAATTAAAGAGCATTCTGGGACAGAAAAACTGCAAAGACAATTTAAAAACCTCATAGTTGCTAGGGGATGAATAACCAGTTGATTAGTGACGCACAAGGGATATTTCAGAATAGCCAAGTTATATAAGTGTATTATCCGCTAATGATGGGTTCGCGGTGCATATGTTGGTCAAAACCAGAGAGATAATTGCACAAATTTCATCTACAAAATTACACCCATATATGCAAACTTTAAAACCCTTTAGAAAGTTACAGCAGCACAAGTTAGGATTCGGGCCATGACAAAATAATTGAAATGCATTACAAACATGTGGCCAGTCCCCTAAAGGGAAATGGGGAAATGAGGGAGAGCTGGTCACCATGAAGTCTGTTAGATGTGGGGCAGGAATAGTTGTGCGTGGCTCTGAGTTCGAGTTGCTGTTCTTTCCGGAGCTCCAGACCAGCAGCCATTAGACCACTCTCCTGGTACACCAGGAGTGAATGGGTAAGTAGATAGATTGTGGATGGTGACGCCAAGTTTCTCGTCAATGGAGCGGGGAGTTACCAGTATGCAAGGAGAGGCTTCGAGAAAGATCCATGAGGCAGCAGATTAGACTCGAGATATCAGCAGGAACTCATGTTAAACATAACATCAAGACATATGATTGTACACAGAACTATTTGTAAATGTGTGTATTTATACATGGTGTGTTATTTAACTTTTCATCACCATGACAAAATACCAGCTGGGGAGCAAACTTTCAACACATGAGCCTTCATATGGAGCCCACATCTCCTTGCTCTGTCAGCTGACACGGCCCACATGTCATCGTCGGCCCTCCGGTGCCAGTCAGCACATCTTGCGCCCAGATCACAGTTTCTAACGCCATCATCAGGAAATCGAGCAGGTTCCTTGGAAGAATGACTGATTGTAGCCCTGGGTCAGAGAGCGAGAGCACTGGGTCAGAGAAGGAGCCCAGAGCATCTTTCAATGTCAGAAAGTGAGACAGTGGTTTAGAGAAATAGAAAACTCACCATGATGTGCGGGGCGCCCCAGGGGGTAGAGGAACCATGGAACAAGCTCAGGATGGCCAAAGCTGAAACGGAGTGGAAGAACAGATAATGGAGGTTGGATTGCAACCAAAGCATGACATATCTCTCTACGAGTCTATACCGATATAAATGATTGAACGAAGGGATAAATAAATAAATACAATCTTCTGTGCAG